>NW_026652276.1:66016236-66063648 GCF_009828535.3 Hylobates moloch
GCCTTCTGCTAGCTTTTGAATGTGTTTGCTCTTGCTTTTCTAGTTCTTTTAATTGTGATGTTAGGGTGTCAATTTTGGATCTTTCTTGCTTTCTCTTGTGGGCATTTAGTGCTATAAATTTCCCTCCACACACTGCTTTGAATGTGTCCCAGAGATTCTGGTATGTTGTGTCTTTGTTCTCGTTGGTTTCAAAGAACATCTTTATTTCTGCCTTCATTTCATTATGTACCCAATAGTCATTCAGGAGTAGGTTGTTCAGTTTCCATGTAGTTGAGCAGTTTTGAGTGAGTTTCTTAATCCTGACTTCTAGTTTGATTGCACTGTGGTCTGAGAGACAGTTGTTATAATTTCTGTTGTTTTACATTTGCTGAGGAGAGCTTTACTTCCAACTATGTGGTCAATTTTGGAATAGGTGTGGTGTGGTGCTGGAAAAAATGTATATTCTGTTGATTTGGGGTGGAGAGTTCTGTAGATGTCTATTAGATCTGCTTGGTGCAGAGCTGAGTTCAATTCCTGGATATCCTTGTTAACTTTCTGTCTCGTTGATCTGTCTAATGTTGACAGTGGGGTGTTAAAGTCTCCCATTATTATTGTGTGGGAGTCTAAGTCTCTTTGTAGGTCACTCAGGACTTGCTTTATGAATCTGGGTGCTCCTGTATTGGGTGCATATATATTTAGGATAGTTAGCTCTTCTTGTTGAATTGATCCCTTTACCATTATGTAATGGCCTTCTTTGTCTCTTTTGATCTTTGTTGGTTTAAAGTCTGTTTTATCAGAGACTAGGATTGCAACCTCTGCCTTTTTTGTTTTCCATTTGCTTGGTAGATCTTCCTCCATCCTTTTATTTTGAGTCTATGTGTGTCTCTGCACATGAGATGGGTTTCCTGAATACAGCACACTGATGGGTCTTGACTCTTTATCCAATTTGCCAGTCTGTGTCTTTTAATTGGAGCATTTAGTCCATTTACATTTAAAGTTAATACTGTTATGTGTGAATTTGATCCTGTCATTATGATGTTAGCTGGTTATTTTGCTCGTTAGTTGATGCAATTTCTTCCTAGCCTCGATGATCTTTACAATTTGGCATGATTTTGCAGTGGCTGGTACTGGTTGTTCCTTTCCATGTTTAGTGCTTCTTTCAGGAGCTCTTTTAGGGCAGGCCTGGTGGTGACAAAATCTCTCAGCATTTGCTTGTCTGTAAAGTATTTTATTTCTCCTTCACTTATGAAGCTTAGTTTGGCTGGATATGAAATTCTGGGTTGAAAATTCTTTTCTTTAAGAATGTTTAATATTGGCCCCCACTCTCTTCTGGCTTGTAGAGTTTCTGCCAAGAGATCAGCTGTTAGTCTGATGGGCTTCTCTTTGTGGGTAACCCGACCTTTCTCTCTAGGTGCTCTTAACATTTTTTCCTTCATTTCAACTTTGGTGAATCTGACAATTATGAGTCTTGGAGTTGCTCTTCTCGAGGAGTATCTTTGTGGTGTTCTCTGTATTTCCTGAATCTGAATGTTGGCCTGGCTTGTTAGATTGGGGACATTCTCCTGGATAATATCCTGAAGAGTGTTTTCCAATGTGGTTCCATTCTCCCCGTCACTTTCAGGTACACCAATCAGACGTAGATTTGGTCTTTTCACATAGTCCCATATTTCTTGGAGGCTTTGTTCATTTCTTTTTATTCTTTTTACTCTACACTTCCCTTCTCGCTTCATTTCATTCATTTCATCTTCCATCACTGATACCCTTTCTTCCAGTTGATCACATCGGCTCCTCAGGCTTCTGCATTCTTCACGTAGTTCTCGAGCCTTGGCTTTCAGCTCCATCATCTCCTTTAAGCACTTCTCTGTATTGATTATTCTAGTTATACATTTGTCTAAATGTTTTTCAAAGTTTTTAACTTCTTTGCCTTTGGTTTGAATTTCCTCCTGTAGCTCGGAGTAGTTTGATCATCTGAAGCCTTCTTCTCTCAACTCGTCAAAGTCATTCTCCGTCCAGCTTTGTTCTGTTGCTGGTGAGGAACCGCGTTCCTTTGGAGGAGGAGAGGCGCTCTGCTTTTTAGAATTTCCAGTTTTTCTGCTCTGTTTTTTCCCCCATCTTTGTGGTTTTATCTACTTTTGGTCTTTGATGATGGTGATGTAGAGATGGGTTTTTGGTGTGGATGTCCTTTCTGTTTGTTAGTTTTCCTTCTAACAGACAGGACCCTCAGCTGCAGGTCTGTTGGAGTTTGCTAGAGGTCCACTCCAGACCCTGTTTTCCTGGGTCTCAGCAGCAGAGGCTGCAGAACAGTGGATTTTCATGAACCGCGAATGCTGCTGCCTGATCGTTCCTCTGGAAGTTTTGTCTCAGAGGAGTACCCGGCCGTGTGAGGTATCAGTCTGCCCCTACTTGGGGGTGCCTCCCAGTTAGGCTGCTCGGGGGTCAGGGGTCAGGGACCCACTTGAGGAGGCAGTCTGCCTGTTCTCAGATCTCCAGCTGCGTGCTAGGGGAACCACTACTCTCTTCAAAGCTGTCAGACAGGGACATTTAAGTCTGCAGAGGTTACTGCTGTCTTTTTGTTTGTCTGTGCGCTGCCTCCAGAGGTGGAGCCTACAGAGGCAGGCAGGCCTCTTTGAGCTGTTGTGGGCTCCACCAAGTTCGAGTTTCCCGGCTGCTTTGTTTACCTAAGCAAGCCTGGGCAATGGCGGGGGCCCCTCCCCCAGCCTCACTGCCACCTTGCAGTTTGATCTCAGACTGCTGTGCTAGCAATCAGCGAGACTCCATGGGCGTAGGACCCTCCGAGCCAGGTGCGGGATATAATCTCCTGGTGTGCCGATTTTTAAGCCTGTCGGAAAAGCACAGTATTAGGATGGGAGTGACCTGATTTTCCAGGTGCCGTCTGTCACCCCTTTCTTTGACTAGGAAAGGGAACTCCCTCACCCCTTGTGCTTCCTGAGTGAGGCAATGCCTCACCCTGCTTCGGCTCGTGCACAGTGCGCTGCACCCACTATCCTGCGCCCACTGTCTGGCACTCTCTAGTGAGATGAACCCGGTACCTCAGACGGAAATGCAGAAATCACCTGTCTTCTGCGTCGCCCACGCTGGGAGCTGTAGACTGGAGCTGTTCCTATTCGGCCATCTTGGCTCCCTCCCTCTGTGTAGGTTATTTTTTAAATCTGAGCTTTTCTGCTGAATGGTGGGTTCATCATTATATATTACTTCATAAAATTATATTAATAAACAAGTAAACAAAAAAACAAAACTATGAGAGTGTATCATAAACCAAAAATTATCAATCCATTTCTATGTACCTGAAGCCCAATGGAGAAAAAAACAGCTCAGAATCCTGTTTATCTGTTGATACAACAGATGTTACATGTGCTATATGTTCAGTAATTGCATGCAATAGATATTTCTTAAGCCTCTCTTAAGAGCAAGGCACTGAGCGAGTTCTGTAGTTACAGTTATTAAGAGAAACAGGGTCCAAGACCTGTAGCTATTGGAGAATCATCTTGGTCTTTCAGAATTCAGAAATTATATTTAAGTATATGGACCATTTCAAAATGTTTTAAAAACATATACACAGTAGTTTCCTCATGCATCCCATAACTAGTCACCAAACAAAAGTGACAGACGACAATAAGATGGATTAGGAAAAGCATATTTATTTGATCTTCATTGTTGGCACTTGTAAAGAGTAGATTTAATTAGGAACATGAAGAGTTCCAAGAAGGTCTGAGCAGGCTCTGGAGGGGATGCCGGGACACTGCAGAGCCCAGCAGGAGCTGGTGGTGCTGGCCCTTCTCTCTCCTTGACACACACATCTTTAAGGACTGCTTTAAGCTTATTTGTCAAGATAGGGAAATGTTTGGGTCACAAATATAGTGAGTACCTGTTGCTAATACTGAGAATGTTAACTAAGGTTTCTAAATTACCTTCAAAACCAATTTTCCCTTTATTTATTGAGTCTTCCTGTCTTTCACACATTGTTTTCCAGTTTCTCTCTAGTTCCCTTGAGTTGCTTTCTCTCATTCTAAAAACATCTCTGTCTTGAATACAAAATATGTTTTATCCCAGAGAGATTCCAGTTTAACATCATACCCCACACCTCACAGACCATGCATAGGCACTCAGCCCCCACACACCTCACAGCTCCCATAGCCAGCAGGGCCCTTTGCTGGGTAGACCTAGACCCAAAGTTCACAGTGAGACTTCAGGGCCAAGGCTTTACAACGGCTCATGTAGGGAAAATGTACTAACCTTGCAGTTACACCTTTGCCGGGAGCTGGGAACTGCAGGCAGCTGATGCTTAGTTCCTGGCAAGGCAGTTGAAGGGGAGTGATTTCTCGTTATTTGAGTAACTCTTACAGGGCACTTACTCTATCTGGCCTGTTCTAAGTGCTTTACAAATATTCATATACTGAACCCTCACTGCAAACCTGTGAGGTAGATACCATATTCCCATTGAAAGATGAAAAAGTGGAGGCCATAGAGGTCAAGTAACTTACCTAACATCACACAGCTAAAAGCAACGGAGTTGGGATTTAACCTAAGCAGTCTCGTCCCAGGGTCTGTGGCCTTAATTATGACTCAGACAACCTCCTTAAAGCCTGAGATAAGAAGCCTCCTCTCCAGCCTTCTAACCCCCAAAATAATTAGTAAGCTGTTGTTCCTATCAGAAGATATGGAGAGTGTGGGTGGGAAAAGTGCTGGGGATAAACCCAGATGTTACGTTTCCAGTGAAGCAGAGGGGCTGAAGCTGGAACAGAGGAGTTAGGGAAGGCAAGTCCCCAGGAACAGTGACTTCAGACAGTCAAAATCCGGTACTTCCTGACCAGGACACAGATGGGGACAGATAATGCTGGTGTCCACAGAAGTAACGCCAGGTCCAGAGGCCACTCAAAAATAGGAAATAAGCCAGAAATGTAGGTTGCAGGCTGCCTGTACTGGTAAGAGCACACTCTGGTTATCTGTGGATATAGCACTTTGGAAAATGAAGCCAAATTACTCTTGTCAGGGAAGCATATAAATAGCATTTACAGACCTTGGCTGCCTTTCCTTTCCCCTCAGTTACTGTTCACCAAAGACACGCTATGAGAAAAGAGTAGCATGCCACTGAGTGAAGTCAGGAAACGAGATGGACTTTTCTCATCCCTACAAAGCCATTCCATTTAACTTGGTTGTGGGCTTGGTACATTTGAGAGGTTTGGTGGCGACCTCAGCACCAAGGACCCCTTGAGGGCGTCTGATGGCACAGTCTGCAAGACTGAAAGCAGCAGGGCCTCTCAGAGGCACCACCAGTGGGAGCATAAATAAATAAACGAGGAGAAAACAGAGGAGTTTAGCCAAGATAAAAGAAATCCACAGGAGGAAGGTCAGCCACTCTAAGAATAACTGTCCTGCAAAACAAAACCAGGCCAAATATAACATCTCCTACCTCAACCAAAATCATCCTCCTTTTGAAGTCAGTGTTATGTTCCAGTCTTTTTTTTTTCTTCTTTATTCTCTATAGGCTCCTCTAAGGTAGGCCATACTCTGTGGGAGGATATATGTGAGCAAGGTTTCATTTGACATCTGTTTTGGAACTATTAAATTTGAGATGGTTATTTTTAGAACACATTATAGTTTAAGAAATAATTAGGTGTCCATTTGTGATGCAGGCTAGATGGTGGCCAATGTACTAATGATTATGTCTAAAAAATTCAAACTGACTAAAAAGTAGGAAAAATCACATAGATTTAAAGTTCATTAAAAGGATCTTTAAAACAAAAATCCAGCAATATAATGTACCCGTACCTCAGTTTTCTCATTTGCATACCATGCTGTTGTTTGCATAATATTACTCCCTGGACCCCTCCCAGCCCTCAGTCTGTGAGGCTGGCATAATCAGTTGGGTTTCCAGTAGTTGTGATGGATTTGCTCTAATCCACCCTCACCCTTTCACCCGTTTCCGCTTGTGATGAATGGACACCATTACAAAATGGCGACAGGGTGAGGAGTGCAGCCTGGGGGAGCTCACCTCCACAAGCGGATCCAACGCCAGACTGTAGCCTCTTCTGTGTGATGCTTTAACCTACTGAACTAATAAGCCACAGTAAAATAAGGACGCTTGTCACCGATTTGCCTAATAAAAGTGCTGTGGGAATTTTTTTTTAGGAAAAAAAGGAAGAGAAAGATTTTAGAAGCTTTGCTTCCACAGTAAGAGAGCTATTTAAATACCAACTAATATTATTATAAGTCAGGAACAGAAGCAGTAGCAATAAAACTGTTTCTCTAAGTCAACAACTGACTAGAGACTACATGTGTCTACAAAATGAGTTTCATAAGACTATGCTTATTTTAGAAACATCAATACTAGAATAGCAGTAACAGAAAGTGTTTTTGTCCTTGGTTTAAGCACTGCTTGGATATGCATTATATTCAGCCAAGCAATAACTGAACAAATTCCTCTCTTAAATTTCCCCAAGTTCAAGAATATGGCTTTGAGCATGCCACAGCTTTATAAAACAGCCGAGCTGTAAGTATGCAATAATAGCTCATTTCCTGGCCATTAATTCAGACATCATGCAATCACCCAAAGGCATCCATTTTCCTTTGCTGCTATTTTGGGGACTGCTGTCCTATTGTCATCCCTGCGTCAGACCTCTGACTTAGGCGTCTTTTAATTAGAGCCAGTGAGAACGACAGGCAGAGTCAGCCCACTGAGGGTGATCCATCACACAGCTCTCTTTGCTCCCTGGCCTCTTAGATGACTGTTTATAAGCAGGACATCTTGGATATCAAGATAGCTGCTTAAGGAAACAGAAGAATAAATGGTGACCATCTTGTAAGCTACTTTCCTGAGATTATAAACTCTAGTCTAGGGCTGTATTTACTAACACAGTATGTAGGTTAAATACCCAAATAAACTTTTCCAATGATAATTCTTTGGAAGATGTTTATATCTGAGCTTTCCCTCAAATGAACTGATGCCATAATCTAAGAGTTACCCAAGGTATTAACTGATACACTTATAATTTAACAGTTGGGACTATTTTTAATAGACCAGCATTTTAGCTAAATCCTTTCCACATTAGTCAACAGCAGTCCCAGTTCTGGAAAAGAAAAAAAAATCAACTCAACCTTGGTAGCCTTCTTTCATTGTCATTACTGAAAGCACTGCAGAGTATTTACTATTTGCTATTATTTTTCTGGTCAAACTAAAGGACTGATTTATGCCTGCTGAGATCTAAACCTATTATCTCAGAGAGAAGACGTATAAGATCCAAAGTTCTATTAGACTGTAACTCAAATCTAAAACTACATGGTGAGCTGGCACATGTGCAGGTGCAGGGGTTATAGACACCAGCCCCTGCCCTGAGATGCACAGGAGATGGAGGGAGTGGTGCTGATGAGACTGATGGGCACAGCACTGCGCAGGCAGAGGCAGTAGGCACAGTTTGGACAAGCTAAGGCAGAGCAGTTGGTCGAGATTTGACCCTCAGCTCCTTCACCACCGGCAGTGTGGCCTTGGGCAGTTCACTGAAACCATCTGTATCTCTGTTTCATTATTATTTCAACTTGTTTCTTTCCATTTCTTTCCAATCCTCCACAACAAAGTTGAAATCATTTTTTTGCATATTTATCTTATTTATACACTTAGTACCTCAGAAGCATTTTCTCATAGTAAGATTATTTTTCATGACTGTATAAGGTTACAATGTGTGGATATATATTAGCTTATTAAGCAAATCTCAATTGTTGGACACCTGTATTGTTTCCACTTTTCACCATAATAAATTGTGATGAATATTTTCCTTATCTTATAAAAGATCTTAATAGCACTGAAATGAAATAGTCCATGAAAAACTTTAAAATCTCAATAGCGAAATTGTCTAGAACTCAATAGTTTAGGAGGTAATTATTCTGTAACTTTTTACTTTTCCTTAAGTACAATTTCATTTTCAGATTTTACAAACACTATATGATAGAAATTAAATTCAATATTGAATGACAAATATTCATTGATCTCATAGTCTGTTGCCAGATACTGGACTAAGTCCTGAAGATACAGCAGTGAACAAGACAGACAAGCCTCAGCCTTTCTGGAGTTTACCTTCAAGCAGGGGAGACAGACAAAACAATCACAAATACATGGAACATACCTCAGAAGGTGATGACTGCTTTAGAGAAAAATAAAGCCTGAGAGGGAGCTAAATAGTGCCAGACAGGATGGGGGAGGTGGGTTTTTATATAGCGTATCCAAAGGAAAACTCACTGAGAAGGTGATATTTCAGCAGAGATTGAAGGAAAACAGGTGGGAAAGTTATTCAGGCTGAGTGAAGAGGAAAGCACAAAGGCTCACTTGGCTAGAGCCAAGTGGGTGAGAGGAATTTGGTGGGAGATGTGTTCAGAGAAGTAGCAAGGGTCAGACCACATAAGACCTAATAGGCCTTTAGAAGGACTTTGAGTTGAGTTGGCTGACATGTATTCTTAATAGATATTTTCATGCTCATTGTGAAAGTATCCATTTCTTTTAAAAATATGGTTCTCGGCTGGGTGTAGTGACTCACGCCTGTAATCCCAGCACTTTGGCAGGCTGAGGCGGGAGGATCACTTGAGGCCAGGAGTTAGAAACCAACCTGGCCAACATGGTGAAACCCTGTCTCTACTAAAAAATACAAAAATTAGCCAGGCATGGTGGTACACACCTGTAATCCCAGCTACTCAGGAGGCTGAGGCATGAGAATCGCTTGAACCTGGGAGGCAGAGGTTGCAGTGAGCTGAAATCACACCACTGCACTCCAGCCTGGGCAACAGAGCGAGACTGTTTCCATAAATAAACTTAATTAATTAATTTAATTAAAATAAAATAAAATATGGTTCCCCAAATAATGTTATTTGGTATGAATCCCAGTCCATATGTTTTTATAGACTCTTCTCCTATTCCAGTCCAACAAAATATGTCCTATTTGTAACCATTCATATCCAAATGGCTCTTAATGAGCTTAAGAACTCTATTCTTAAAAGCCTGTTGTTTTATCAAAGAAAAAGAAGTATAAAAGCTAAAAAGAAAAAGAAAATAGAAATAAACATCTCTCTGGGTTAAAAAAAAATGAGTTTCCACAGAGATCAGAATTGGGGCCATCTGATGTTTTATAAGTATTCTACAAGAGAACAGAGAGAGAGCTCC
Organism: Hylobates moloch; assembly: GCF_009828535.3. Taxonomy (NCBI): domain Eukaryota; kingdom Metazoa; phylum Chordata; class Mammalia; order Primates; family Hylobatidae; genus Hylobates; species Hylobates moloch. Next base: position 66,025,382 of record NW_026652276.1, read on the forward strand.
CAGAATACAGATGATGCCAAGACACTCACTATGTGAAACGCTGAAAGGGACAGAACAGGGGAAAGGTCTCTCACAACTGTGACTTGATATAAGTTGGAAGATGAGTGTCAACATTTAGGAGAGGCCATACAAAATGTTCCTGTGAAACTGCAGCATCTGGGCTTTCAGTTGTGCTAGACTTCAAGGGCTTTTTCTGCAGACACTACCCCTGCCATGTTCCTGCAAACAAAGAAGCACATGAATGTTGGATGACATCAGAAAATGTAACAAATAAACATTCATTCTTTCAACAAATGTGTACTGAGCACAGACTATGTGCCATGCACTGTGCTTGCTGTTGGAAATACAAAGCTTATAGTTTAACAGGGTGACAAATAAACTGATGGAATGTAGCAAATGCTCTTCTAGACATAACCACATGATGTTACATGGAAAAAGAACACATACCCAGATGACTGGGCTCCAGTAAGCTAAAAGAAGTGCTGGGAGGGCCAAGCACAATGGTTCACACCTATAGTCCCAGCACTTTTGGAGGCCAAGGTGGACAGATCACTTGTGGTCAGGAGTTCAAGTCCAGCCTGGCCAACATGGTGAAACCCCATCTCTACTAAAAATACAAAAATTAGCTGGATGTGGTGATGCATGCCTGTAATTGCAGCTAGTCAGGAGGCTGAGGTAGGAGAATTGCTTGAACCCAGGAGGCCAAGGTTGCAGTGAGCCAAGATCGCACCACTGTACCCCAGCCTGGAAGACAGAGCAAGACTCTGTCTCAAAAACAAAAACAAACAAACAAACAAAAGTGGTGGGAGTTTGGCAGATGTAGATAGGTTGAAAGGATTTGGTGTTCCACAAAGGAAGAAAAAAGACCAATGGGCAGGAGATGGAGTGCTAAAGAGGCTGCTCTATGTAGTTGGAATGCAGAGATGAAGAGATGCAGTCTGGAAGTGGTGAAGGGATAGAGGTGAAGACTTGTTCTTACCCTCCTGAATACAATGGTAATTAATACATCAACATCTGAAAAACTGCATGCAATTCTGGTCCTCGTGCTCAATATCCAGATATGGCTGGAAACATGTGGGTGAAGCAGTTTTCACATGAAGAAAGACTTAAAAGATTTGAACTCCCACCTAATAAGGGCTAAAAGGGAAATGTACCAAAATCTATGAAATTAAGAAAAGTAATAAATAAGGTAACATGATGTACTTATTCATTAAATCCCAGACATCAAATTCTGGGCAAAATCCAGCCAACCAGGTCATTTTATACATTAATCCCATCTAAAATAAACGTCTCCTAAATTTGATGATCATAAAGATCCCTTGAGGTCCTTGTTAAAAATACAGATCCTCAGACCTCATCCCACCACACGCCACCCTGCCTCACTCTCCTACCAACCTCCTGAATCAGAATCTCCAAGAGACAGGCCTGGGAATTTGTATGTTAACAAATGACTCAGACGGTTCTTATGCTTTAGAAAAAATTTGGGAAACACTGTTCTAAAAGGATAGGCTGAAACTCCTATAGTCAATAGTATTCTTACAAAAAGGTACACCTGGCCAGCAGTGTGTCTTGCACATACCTATTATCAGTTCCCCAGATAGCTTGGATACCTTTGAAGGGTGATATGGATGAAAAGTACAGAAGATGTTCAATAAATTGGGATGTCTCATGATGGCCAGGGCTATTTGCACGTTACATTACTCATCTCAGACCACTGGCCTCACCAGTCTATGGAGACCAAAAGGCTTTAAGTAACATTTTATATAGGTAGATCGATGATGATAGATAGATGATAGATAGATAGATAGATAGATAGATAGATAGATAGATAGATAGACAGATAGATGATAGATAGATAGATAGATAGATAGATAGATAGATAGATAGATAGAGTCTTGCTCCGTTGCCCAGGCTGGAGTGCAGTGGTGCAATCACGGCTCACTGTAACCTCTACCTCCCAGGCTCAAGCGATTTTCCTACCTCAGCCTCCCGAGTAGCCGGGACCCCAAGCAGACACCACCACGCCTGGCTAATGTTTGTATTTTTTGTAGAGATGGGGCTTTGCCATGCTGCCCAGGCTGGTCTCAAACTCCTGGGCTCAAGTGATCCTCCCACCTCACCCTCCCAAAGTGCTGGGATTACAGGTGTGAGCCACCATGTCCGGACAACATTACTATTTGATTGTGCCCAGCTTAGTATTCCAAGGGCCTGTGCAAACCTGCAGCCTCCTTCAAATTGTCCCCTGCTGTCTCCTCAGCTTCTGCCACTAGAAACAAGTTTGTTCAAGGTCTTTCACTCAAGAATCATGCCAGAAGCTGGCAACTAGCAGCCATTCAAGACAGTCACCACATGGTGGCTGCAGCTCCTGCTGTCCCACTGTGTCCTCTTCCTCTTTCCCTCCAAATCCCCTTCTCTAAACTCTCTTCCTTCCTTCAGCCCTCATGACCATAAATAGCTGGAGGAAGGGATGGAGACTTGCACTACATTCCCATTCCTGTCTTTAACTTACCCAGGACTTTGCTAATACAAGACAACCCCCCTAAAAAGGCATGGTCTTCGCCTGCTTGTCACAGAAATGGATTCTCACATTCCTGACTCTCATTTTAGATAGCATCCCAAGCACATCAAACAGAGAGTTTTTAAAAATATATCTAGAATATAAATAGTTTTGCCAAATTTCAACTCGATGGCATTTGAAATACTTAACGTCAGAATCAATAAAATTATGGGACTTCAGCATCCTAGGAACCACTACAAATTCTGGGAAGGAGAATGCCTTTCCTGGATTTGCAAAAGTCACTGGCATGTGGAAGACAAATACAGCTTCGTGAATATAGTACACAAATGCTTCTAAAATGCGCTTGCATTTCAATGGTTTGTAATAAGTGAAAGCATTCTAAGTAAGAGCTCAATTAACTAGTTCACAAACACAACTGTTTCACAACCCCAGTCAAAACTCCAGAGGCTTAGGACAAGGGCCATATTTTTAATAGTCTGAGTCAAATTTGATCCCTTGCTTTTGGTCATTTTGCTGCTTGCTAAAACCTTCAACAAAAGGCAGAGGAAAGATCACAAATCAATCAATAACAGATGTTGATTCCCTATGTAGTCCACTGTCTGAAACATCTGGATGTGGAAGGACCTCTTTCTGAATGATGTAGGAGACTAAAAGAAGTTTCTTCTGGACAAAAATTTTTCATGTGCTAAACAAGGGCAACAATTGTAGAAATCATGTTTGCAATTCAGTAAAGGTGACCAGCAGTTTGGTCAAGACCAAAATCAGCCTACTATAGCCAAGTGACCTCTTAGAACAATTATATGAATTTCGCAGACCAGTAAGAAGCCACCACTAAGGAGAGGTACTCCTGTGCATGACCTGCCACTTTAAAAACACATATTGCCTTCATGTGATAAGTGTGTAGGCCTTCGATAATGGTAATTCTCCTACTCAGATGCTGGCCCAAGAATGGGATATGTTCACTCTATCACTTCTGTTTCCCCATGTAATTAAGGACTGACCACTTGTAGATGTGGACCCTTATTTGGAAAAAGGGATCATGCTCTAGAGGACATGTCAGACTTCTTTATAGATATCAACCTCTTTGCATTACTTAACATTTTGTATTTCAAGCCTCTTTTCAAAATAAATTATAAGCTAACATACTTGTTCATCGGGCATGTTTGTGGACCCTAGACACACATCAGTATTAGTTTCTTACTTCCCCTTCAATTAACTGGATAATAGATCTTAGTGCTGAAATGCTTCTTTCAGTTAAACTTGCAGTAGATCTAAAGATTCGGATTGTAAGCTCATTACAATGGGAGCAACATAGGAGAACAATACCATTGCTGGTGGCCCTGGGTACCCAGACTTAAGGGGGAGAATTCCTTACAAGTTTCAGATTGAACCTTTGTGTGAGTGGATTTAATTCTTATGGAAGAGATAGAATCAGACATCAAAATTCAATAAAAGGAAACTCTGGGCATCAAAAATCAGTAGTTGTAAAATATTTAACAGAAGCCAAATATTGAACTTGGACTTGCAACTTTGTTCCTATTGTGACCTGTTGGAGGTGAAATGGAAACACCCAGTCTCATGCTAAGCCAGACAACAGAAAGTGGCCCCATAGACTGTAAACTAGTTCAACCATTGTGGAAGTCAGTGTGGCGATTCCTCAGGGATCTAGAACTAGAAATACCATTTGACCCAGCCATCCCATTACTGGGTATATACCCAAAGGACTATAAATCATGCTGCTATAAAGACACACGCACACGTATGTTTATTGCAGCACTATTCACAAGAGCAAAGACTTGGAACCAACCCAAATGTCCAACAACAATAGACTGGATTAAGAAAATGTGGCACATATACACCACGGAATACTATGCAGCCATAAAAAATGATGAGTTCATGTCCTTTGTAGGGACATGGATGAAACTGGAAACCATCATTCTCAGTAAACTATCGCAAGGACAAAAAACCAAACACTGCATGTTCTCACTCATAGGTGGGAATTGAACAATGAGAACACATGGACACAGGAAGGGGAACATCACACTCCGGGGACTGTTGTGGGGTGGGGGGAGGGGGGAGGGACAGCATTAGGAGATATACCTAATGCTAAATGACGAGTTAATGGGTGCAGCAAAACAACATGGCACATGGATACATATGTAACAAACCTGCGCATTGTGCACATGTACCCTAAAACCTAAAGTATAATAATAATAAAAAATAAATAAATAAAAATAAAAAAAAAGAAAGTGGCCCCGTAATCCAGCTCAGAGTGACTGACTCCCTATGGACTGGGGGCGACAGAAAGGAAAGCAGCCTGGGGGTGTTTTCATTCCCAGAGTAGTTTCTCCTATTTCATTATTCCAAAGGTTCTAATGCTGAACAGGTAGGATGTACCAAGGCCTCCAGTCAGGGTTTATGCACTGATGTCCTAAAGCAAACACACAGGTTAGTACAGATCCAGACACTTAGTAATGTAATATTCAAAACATTCAACATTTTATCAAAATTTAAAGGAGGTAGAAAGAATCAGGAAAATCTGACCCATAACTAAAAGAAAAATCAACCACTAGAAACAGATCATTAAATAACAGAAATGTGGAATTAGCAAAAATACTTTAAAGCACCTCTTATAAATATCTCAAAAATTTAAAGAAAACCATTAAAATAATGAGGAAGAAAATAAAAAATATTTTTTAAAAAAAGAGTCAGGTAAATGTCTAAAGCTTAAAAATACAATACCTGAAGTGAAAAATTAATTCATAAGATGGGATAAGTAGGAAATTAAACACTGAAAACATCAATGAACTTAAAGACATGGCAATAGAAAATATCCAAATTGAAGTATGGAAAGAAAAAAAAATGATTAAATAAAAGTTTAACACAGGATCTTGTTGACATCTGGGATGATAACAAGCAGTCCAACATACACGTATTTGTATTTCCAGGAATAAAAAGAGAGGAAAACCAGAAAATAGTATTTGAAGAAAAACAGTGGCTACACATTTTCCAAACTTGAAAAAAACAACTCCAGAGATTCCAGAAGTTTAACAAACCTAGCAAGAATAAGAACACATACACATGTGCACACATGCACACACACACACACACACAACACAATCCACAAGGCACATTATGATCAAATTGCTGAAAACTAGGAAAAAATAGAAAATCTTATATAGCCAGAGGATAAAAAGACATTACAAAAATAGAAACAACAACAACAACAAAAGAATGAGCACAGATTTCACATCCAAAACCATGTAACACAATGGTAAAACAGTATCCTTAAAATGTTTAAGGAAAGAATTGCCAAGTTAAAATTCTACACCTAAGAAAATAGTATTTACAATGGAAGCATATAGATACTTTTAGGGACAAATAAAAGCTAACATAATTTGTCATCAACACACCTGCCCTGCAAGAAGGGTTTAAAGGAAGTTCCTCAAAGAATGAAAAACTTGAAATAATAAATATGTGGATATATATGAAAGATTTTTTGCTCATTTATTAATTTCATTAAAAGATAACTGACTCTTTAAAGCAAAAATAGTAACAGTGTATTGTGAGGTTTATAATATATGTATCAATAAAATTAATGACAATAAGAGCCAAAAGATTGGAGGGGGAAAAGGAAAATATACCATTGTAAGGTCCTTACATTATTCGGGAAGTGGTATATCATTATTTAAAGTTAGATTGTGACAAGATAAAGAAGCTTATTGCAAAGCCTATATCAACCACTAAAAATATAACAATAATAAAAGACACATAACTAAAAAGCCAATAGTAATATTCAATTGAAATACAAAAAAAATTCACTTAATCCCAAATGAGGCAGGGATAAAGAAAAAAGGAGCAAAGAACAGATATGATTAATAGAAAACAAAAAGGAATATGGTAGACTTAAACCCAAACACATCAATGATTACATTAAATGTAAATGGAATAAAGACTCCAATTAAAAGTCAGAGATTTTCACATTGAATTATTTAAAAAGTAATATCCAACTATATGCTATTTAAATAAATATTCATTAAGTTAAATAGTAAAAGGATGGGGAACAATATACCACGCAAACAGTAATTATAAGAAAACTGTAGTGGCTACATTAATATCAGACATCAGAACAAGGAGTATAACCAAGAGTAAAGAGAAACTTTTTTTGTTTCTTTTTTTTTGAGACAGAATCTTACTCTGTTGCCCAGGCTGGAGTGCAGTGGCATGACCTCAGCTCACTGCAACCTCTGCCCCCCGGGTTCAAGTAATTCTCCTGCCTCAGCCTCCCGAGTAGCTGGGATTACAGGTGCCTGTCACTGCGCCTGGCTAATTTTTTGTATTTTTAGTAGAGATAGTATTTCACCATCTTGGCCAGGCTGGTCTTGAACTCCTGACCTCATGATCCACCCACCTCAGCCTCCCAAAGTGCTGGGATTACAGGTGTGAGCCACCGTGCCTGGCCTAAGAGAAACATTTTATAATGACAAAATGAAAAAGGTGAATGTATCAAGAAAATTTAACAATTTTAAATGTGCATTCACTTACTAATAAAGCTTCAAAATACAGAAAGCAAGAATTAGCAGATGTGAAAGGTGAATACGCAATCTATAATTATGGTTGGAGATTTTAACACCCATCTCCTAGTAGTCGATAGAATGATTAGATAGAAAATCATTAAGAATATCAAAGACTTGAACAACACTGTAACCAACTTGACCTGACACTTATAGAACACTACAGACAGGAACAGTAGAATGCACATTTTTTCAAGGGCACACACAACATTAACCAAGATAGACCTTATGCTAGACCATAAAACTAGTCCTGATAAATGTAAAAGTAATAAAATTATACGGAGCATGTTCTCTGACCATAATGGACTTAAATTAGAACCAGTAACAAAAACATAGAAAATCCTCAAATGTTTTAAAATAATACACTTCCAAATAACATATTGATATAAGAAATTACAAAGGAAATTATAAGATATTTTGAACTGAAGGCTACAGAAAAGATGTCATAAAGATAAAGCAGTGTCACAAAAGAAATTCATAGCTTAGTATTTTTATATTAGCAAAAAGATGCCCAAAACTATCTGTGCTTGAACCTTAAGAAGGTAAAAAAATAAGAATAAATTAAACCTGAAGTGAGTAAAGGGAAGGAAATAATAAAGATGATTATGGAGACTATCTTGGAATAATCTACAAAAAAGCTACTAGTACTTATAAATGAACTTAGCAAAGTTGTAGTACACAAACACAACATATAAAACTTAATTAAATGTCTGTATACTAATAATGAATAATTGGAAAATAAAATTTTAAAACAATACCAATTACAATAGTATCAAAAACATGGAATACTTAGGGATTAAATTTAACAAATTATGTGAAAGAACTATACACTGAAAACTACAGAACATTGCTAAGAAAAATTAAAGAAGATCTAAATAAATACATGATAATCAAATAGAGGAAACAATACTGTTGAGGTATTCATTCTCCCAAAATTCTCCCTATTGATTCTAAGTCGTACTGAAAAAAAAAAAAAAAAAAAAAAAATCCCAGCAAGCTCTTTGGTAAAAATTGGCAAGTAAAATTTATATAGAAATGTAAAGAACCTACAATAGCCAAAAATACTTTGTTAAAGAAGGATAATATAGGAGGACTTTGCCTGATTTCAAGACTAACTATAAAACTACTGCAATCTAAATAGATTATTCTTACTGGCATAAGAAGAGATATATAGATTAATGGAACAGAATAAAGTATCTAGAAACAAACTGATTAATATGTCATCAATTAGTTTTCCACAAAGGTGCCAAAGTAATTCAATGTGGGAAAAAATGTCTTTTCAACAAATGGTGCTTCAATAACTGAAAATAAATATTTTAAAAATACATATGACCACACTGTACACAAAAATAAATGTAAAAGTTAAGTGTCTAAAACTTAAAAACAGTAGAATATCTTTGTGACCCTGGGGTAGGGGAAGATTTTTTTAAATGGAACACAGCACAAACCTAGAAATAAAAAAATAATAAATTGAATTTCTTCAAAATGTACAGTGTTTTCTATTTCAGAGACATTCTTCATAAAATGAACAGGCAAGCCACAATCTGGGAGAATACATTCATAATATGGACAAAAAACTTATGTCCAAAATATTAAAAAGTAAACTCTTGGAATCAAATTAAAACTGGGCAAAAGATTTAAGTAGACACTTCACAAAAGAAGACATGATTAGTCAATAAGCCTATAATAGATGCCCAATATCACTGTCAACAGGAAAATGCAAAATAAAATCACAATGAGATATATCACTACTCATGTACTCAAATGGCTGAATTTTAATGACTGCCAATACTAAATAATAGCAAGGTTGTGTAGCAACTGAAAAGCTCAAATATTTTTGTAGGAATCCCATATAGTGCAACCATTTTGGAAAAAATTGTTGTTATTTATAAAGTTAAACATAGACTTAGAATATGACTGAGAAATTCTTCTCCTCAGATTTTACACGAATGAAAACCTATGTCCACACAAAAACTTACACATGAATGTTCATAACAGCTTTGCTCAAAATAGCCAAAAACTTGAAAGAACACAAATGTCTATCAACAGGCAAATGGATAAACAAACTTAGTATATCCATACAATTTATAAAATGGATGACATTAATAAAAGAAATGAACTGATACATGTGACAACATGGATGATTCCCTAAAACAAGGTTGACTGAAGGAAGTCAGACACAAAAGACTGCATCCAATATGATTCCATTTCTATGTAATTCTATAATAGGGAAACTAATCTACAGTAATAGAAAGCAAATTAGTGGCTATTTCAAGCCGGGAATGGGGTAGGCATTGAGGATTGATGGCAAAGGGTCATAAAGAACTTTGGGGGATGGCAGAAATTCTCTGCATGTTGATTTTGATGATAGTTACATAGTTGTATACATTCCTTTAAAACCTAAATACTATATACTTAAAATTTATACTTCCTATATGTAAATAATATCTGAATAAAGTTGATTTTCAAAACTAGACTGAGATACTATTCCTTACCTATCATATTAGTAAAAATCAAAGAGTTAGAAAACATTGTTGAGGTTGTGAGGGGAAGGGACTTTCATGTTACTAGTAACAATGCAAAATTGAGCTACCTATAGGGAATTTGCCAATAGCTAGCAACATGACATATACATTTACCCTTTAATTTGAATACCTCACTTCTAAGGATCTATTCCAAAGGCATATTAACAAAAATACGGGAAAAAATATACATGCAACTTTTGATTGGTGCATTGTTCTGCAATAGAAGGAAGAATGGGAAAATAAACACATAAGGAATATGGTATATTCTGGACAGGGATACAAGCTAGACTTCTCTGAATATGCTTTGTTTCATTTATATACATGAATATATTTATATGCTTAGAAACAATGATCAACTGCAGTAGCAATGAGCATCTCTATTATGGCCTCTAAGTACCACTTCCCACTAAAAAGATCCAGAGCTCTTAAGAGATATATCTGGTTCCAAGTCTGAAGAAGGAAATGTGTGAGATGGGTCATAATAAAAGCTATCAAATATTATCCCAGTCAAAAGGACTCAGAAGCCAAACTGAAGAAACTCCCACTGGCTGAAGATAGGACAAATGGGCATATTTATAAAGATAAATATAAGGATTACACTGACAATTTTTTTGTCATCATAACATTTTTAACATAAACATGTAGTATATGTACGTATATATGTGAAACATGTCAGTATATATTATATATACAACTCTATTTTATACAATGTAAGTGAAATAAAGGGAAAATGAAGATGCTAGATTTGAATGTGATTAATTCACTTATATGTTAAAATTTTCAATGCTTTTCTATTAATGCTCTTCAAACCAACATCTGAATGTAGATTTAATCTTTATTACATAACTGAAAAATTTTGAGAGGTATCCATCACCTCAAGCATTTATCACTTCTTTGCATTACAAACATTTCCAGTATATTAATACCATTTTAGTTATTTTTAAAATGTACAATAAATTATCATTGACTGTAATCACCCTGTTGTGCCATCAAATACTATAACTACATTTTCGTGCCCAGTAACCATCCTCACTTTCCCCCATGCACCCCCCATCCCCTGCCACTACCCTTCTCAGCCTCTGGTAACCATCCCTCTACTCTCTATCTCTATGAGTTCAATTATTTTAATTTTTAGCTCCCACAAATGTGTGAGAACATGTGAAGTTTGTCTTTCTGTGCCTAGCTTATTTCACTTAATGTCCTCCAGTTCCATCCATGTTGTTGCAAATGACAGAATGACAGAATCTCATTCTTTTTATGGCTGAATAGTACTCCATTGTATATATGTGCCACATTGTCTTCATCCATTCATCTGTTGATGGACAATTAGGTTGCTTCCAAATCTTGGCTACTGTGAATAGTGCTGCAATAAACATGGGAGATATCTCTTCAATATACTGATTTCTTTTCTCAATTTTTTTAAAGTTCATGCGTTCATAATGATACTAAGAAAAAAGACACTCATTAGTCATCTTCGAAGATGTTAGGTAACCATTAATTTGAAAGCTGGTGAATAAAGGGAAAGAAGACATGATCAGCAAATCCAGACTACAGAAAAGGAAATAGGAAACACAACTATTTTTTTCAACAACTAAATTCCAAGAGGTGGGGAAAAAAGGAAAAAGAAAAAGAGAAAGAAAGAAAGAGAAAGAAAGAAAGAGAGAGAAAGAAAGAAAGAAAGGAAAGAAAGAAAGAAGGAAAGAAAGAAAGAAAAGAAAGAAAGAAAAGAAAGAAAGAAAGAGAAAGCAAGCAAGCTGTAGTGGCTGTAATCCCAGCACTTTAGGAGACTGAAGTGGAAGGATCACTTTGAGCCCAGGAATTCGAGACCAGCCTGGGCAACAAAGTGAGACCCTGTCTCCACTAAAAAAAAAAAAAATTAGCCAGGCATGGTGGTGTGTGCCCATAGTCCCAGCTACTCAGCAGGCTGAGGCAAGAGGATCCCTTGAGTCCAGGAGTTCAAGGTTGCAGTGAAATAATGATCATGCCACTGCCCTGTAGCCTGGGTGACAGAGTGAGATTCTGTCTTAAAAAAAAAAAAAAAAAAAAGATTTCTGTGAGGTCATTATTGTTGAAGCTGGGCAACAGATACAGGGGAGTTCATTATACTATTCTCTCTAGATTTTTGTATATTTAAAAATTTTCATAATAAAAAGGTTTTTAAAGTGCCATATGTAAATAGTTGAAAGAAAACTAAAGAAGTCTAGATGTAGACATGTGAGCTAAAAGTAGATGCGTGTATAAGAGAGATCAGAGTTGGTGAAAGCCACAACTCAATGAAAATAACTACATTCAAAAACTCCGTCTATGCAAAAAACAAAAGCCCTACTGAGGTTAGTGATAAGATAATATTTGATAAGTCCTGTTTGGTAAGAAATAAATGAATAAATAAATAATAGGAATGTAAGAAGACCAGGAGGTCCCTGGAGCAGGAAGAAGAAAGCAGCTCATGGGCCATGAGAAAACATGCACCCAGCTAGAGCAGAGGGCAGAAACAGGAGACCTCAGTCTGGAGGGAACAATAAGCAAAATATAAGAGAAGAATGTTGATGGTCTGAAACTAGGGAAACAGCAACAGAATGAAGATAAGGAGATGAATTCTAGAGATGACTCATGAGAACAATTGACAGTATATGATGATATGCAGATGAAGAGGAAAAGAGAGCCAAAGATGATTCAATTTAATTCACCAGAAATTTACTGAGCATCTGTGTGCCTGTAGAGTCTCAAAGACTCAACAGTTTCATTGCAGAGATAATTAAAACAATTAACTATAATATATGCAAGTTTTTTATAACAGAAATTAGCATGAAAGTTGTAGGGGAATATAGACAAAGGAGCAACTGATTAGATGGTGGTTTTAACAGAGTTGGGGAAAGTACTGGAGGAGCAGTACTTTAGAAAAGACTGGTAGAATTTGAGGTACCTCTGAGACATCCAGTTAAATAGACTCCATAGGAGGTTACACATAGAGGTATGAGCTCATATCGGCATGTAGGCAACAACTCCCAAAATAAAATGACTAGTTAAGTTTGTTGGAAGACAGTAAAAAAATTATTGCCATCTTTACGCTTTAGTCCTATAAATACAATATTTGATTTTATCAGCATCTTCATCAAATTTAACTTTATTTATTTAATTTTTCCTTCAGTGCTAACTAAAGAATATCTGTATTTAATGCTACTGAAATCATTTGCACCTAATGTCAAATCTCTGATGTACCATTTAAGTGCATCATTTAAGATAGATTAAAACAATCTATTTGTAAATGCTTGCCTCACTGCACTTATCATTATAGATATAAAATTGCATTGTGATAATGCCACCTTCAGTGAGAAAAGATGTTATTTCAAAGATGGAAATGTAATAAATCTTTGTTTTAAGGACTACATAATGACAGAAGGCAGATGCAGCTCTGTTGATAGAACTGAATGGAAGTAACTTTTCCAAATGATAACCGATCATATTTCTCTTTTGAAATTTTTGTACTCAATTTCTAAATGCCCTGTTTTAGAATTTATAGTTTTCTTAGAAACTCTGGGAAATTGAGAAACTGTCTCTAAAGTCCATTTATCAATTGGTCCAAATACATGCGATACAGCAATGACTCAGAAGCATTTACAGCATTTGCTATGTATGGTTAAACTGTAAAACACGGCTTTCAACATCAATTGGCATCAAGAGCTCGATAAGTAAAATATGCCATATGGCATTAAGTTCATACACTAGAAACAGGGACAACACCGTCTGCTATTTAATCGCCATTTACAGTCATTTTCTGAGGGAATTGAGAAAGAAATCCAATAATACGATATATAAATTTTAAAAGTGTCTATAAGATATTATTGAATATTGCACATTAACTTAATTAGAAAATATACTTAAGAAAAATCCTTAACACACATCATTTTCATCTTCTACACATTCAATATGGCTTTATAATGAGAAAGCAAAGTTAAGATTCTCAGAAATGACCTCACTAACTCAAAAAGTGAACTAAAGTTGAGTGATGGTATAGATGGGGAGTTTTGTTTAACTACCACCTCACAAAGATATGAAATGGAAGACTGCCTCAAGATCTTCCACCCCATGGAATGTACTTTTTTATTTTTATCTAAGCAATGTGCATGAAAGAGTATATGACTAAACATATTCCAATTTGATTTGTGTTGCAGCAGTTCTCCAATGAACAAATCTGTAAAATTACAACATGTGAAAGCTTAACACAGTGATATAAAATGGCAGTGGCACGGTTCATATCTTAAACTGACAGACTGATGGTGATTATTGCAAGGACAATGCCCTGCATATGTCAAACGATTTGCAAATAATTTATGTCACCTTCTCCTCCATTATTGTTTTTGCAGAGGACATAAACCGTGTCACCAATATTAAACTGTCTGCAAAAAGAGCCGAGCTCAGCTTTCTCCTCTCTGAGAACGCAGAGCCATCTGCACCCAGACAAACATGCATATGGCCATCATTTGTCCAACATCTTACACGGTGTGAAGGTTTTTTACTTGAAATGCCAACCTGTGTGGCAGATGATGTATGTGTTTCCTCAGTCCCGTGATTACCAGGCCCGCGCCACTGTGCTGCGCTCTCACCTCATCAGTTCCACAAGCCACACTCCAAGGTGTGTGAAGCATTTGCAGCGATATGGCTTCTGACACGCAGGGAGGTTGAGGCGTTCCGGTGTGAATATCTGACTCCAGATTTTGTTCCAATCAGGGTCAAAGTCTGACCCACAGAAATTAGTGTAGGTAGAGATTTAGGACTCAAAAACAGCAATTTGAACACTGGAATGAATATATTTTGATAAAAGGGAAAGCAAAGGGCACCCTTGCTGTCCCTGGTTGACTGCTGTGCCAAATGCCTTAGAAATGACCGCTGTTTTGTTCCTTTGGAAGAGAATGTAGTGTAAGGCATATTTGTCATCACCAGTTGTAAACAGAAAAGGTTACACTTGCAACTAGGTGTAATTAGTTTTAGGGATTTGCCGTTAATACAGACCAGGGAACTGTCATCCCTGCAAAATGACATTACAAGGCAGTTCTTCTCTAGATCTGAAGTTTTAGGAACACTTAAATTGGATTTTTCTTATATATATATATATATATATATATATATATACACATGCATGCACATACATGCATACACACTCATAGAAAAGAGAAGGTCCTAAAACATCATTTCCAAACTATTGAGATATTGTTTGTTTGTTTGTTTGTTTTTAAGAGCTCTCCAAAATCTAGACATTGGTTCAAGCAGAGTACATTATAATGCACTCTTATTATTAAAGGAGAGGGAGCAATTGAGGAGGATAACTACGTTTAAAGATTGTCCCAAAGGGATCTTTTTAGACATCAAATAGCTTTTATAAAGCCCCACATTTTGATGAGTTAAGTGTAAATTCATCAGAAACATATGGGTTTGTTTTCATATAAAATTCACATGGACATAAAAATATCTCCCCAACCTCCCTTTTTAAACTATGAGTGGGTTGGAAGCCTCAAAGAAGACACGTGATGTAGAGTTCTTGTCCTCTACCATTTGCCATCTTCAGACAGAAACAAAACCTCCTCCAAACATGGACTATGAAAATCTGACCAAAGTTACCTATTTTGAATAAAAAGCAATGTGTGAATTTTGAATAATTCCTCAAAATTACTTTATAAAACAAAAGTGTATGAACTTACCAAAATGAAAATATGTTCCACTTAGGCTCAGTTAATGCTTATGGGAATAAGCAAAACTGAACCTATCAAGCCCATCTTGGCAGTGACTCAAAATGATTTCCAGAAATTGAATACCCTCAATTGAAAATAACAGGCAGTTAACAGAATTTCCATAAATATTCACCACTTCTGATTACCTGTAATTCTATTAAAGAGGAAAGAAAATGGAAATATACATATGTTAATAATAAAATTACAGAAAAACAAACATGATGGTTTTTGTGAATTTATAATTGGAGAGTTTCTAAGATGTGGCCAGCAGCCCCATAGGAGCTTATCCTGACAAGTTTAATTTACATGTTTTTAAATGAGCATTGTCAAGGTTGGCAGAGCTAAATTACACTCAGTTTATCCCTCCCCAATTCCCAGGCTTTTTCTTCTCTTATACCCTAAAAATACAAAAACATGGTTATTAAAGATCTCTCTTATATCACAGAAGATTATTTGGGAGATTTGTTAAATTAGATTGTGAAAATTCATGCCTTTTAAAACTGTCTACAGCAAAGGTCCCCAACCTTTTTGGCACCAGGGACTGGTTTCATGGAAGACAATTTTTCCACAGAGAGGGATGCAGGGGTGGTTAGAGAGGGATGGTTTGGGCTGATTCAAGTGCATTACATTTATTGTGCACTTTATTTCTATTATTATTACTTTAAAGATATTATGAAATAATTATACAACTTACCATGATGTAGAATCAGTAGGAGCCCTGAGCTTGTTTTCCTACAACTAGATGGTCCCTTCTGGGAGTGATGGGAGACAGTGACAGATCATCAGGCATTAGATTTTCATAAGAAGCACACAACCTAGATTCCTCACATGTGCAGTTCACAATAGGGTTCATGCTCCTATGAGAATCTAATGCCACTGCTGATCTGACAGGAGGTGGAGATCAGATGGTAATATGAGCAGTGGGCAGGTGGCTGTAAATACAAATGAAGCTTCAACCACTTGTCTGCTGCTAACCTACTGCTGTGCAGCCTGGTTCCTAATAGGCCACAGACCAGTACTGGGTCCGTTGGGGACCCCTGGTCTAATGGACACTTCCATTTGGATGTCCAACTCAGTATGTCCAAAACTGGCCTCCACACTGTCAACACCTCATCAATTTCCTTTTCTTCCAACTATACCTTTCAGCTGTTGAGGCTCAAGATCTTGGACCCTACCTTTTCATTCACCACACCCAATCTTCTCTCACTCGTTAGCTTTTCCTTACAAATTTTTCTCAGATCTGCCCCTCTATCTCCTCTTTGTGACCTTCCTAATCCAGATACTCACTACAAAAACTTAAATTAATGAAATGACCTTCCATTTTTTACTCCTAGCTACAGGAGTCATACTACACATCACTTTCTGATCAATTGCTCAACAGCCAATTTAATCATATCATACTCTTCTCTCCAGTGAAAATAACACATTGGGTTTGTGGAATGCTTCATAATCTGCAAAGCACTTTCACATTAATTAACTTGTTTGACCTTCACAGCAAGCCTGTGTGGTGGGCAGAACAAGTACTAACATTTCCATTTTGTAAATGAGGAAGCTCAGATTTGGAGAGGAGCTGACTTGCCTGAGACCACGTACACAGCCACAAACTGCAGTCAGGAGTCCAAGCCCAGAGCAGTTTTTGTTGCAACATTCCATCTATGATAACTGCATGTTGCCTAAATGTCCAAATTACTGATGAGCCCTCAAAACCCTTTGTAATCTAGTTCAAATTTGTATTTAAAACTTTATCTTTCATGGCCATTCTACAGAAACCTTCTGATCCAATCACATTGATTTACCTACTGTCCATTAACTTGCTAGGCAATTTTAACTCATAGAGTGACCTCTAAAAGCCTTTCCCTGTTCAGTCTACCTATCTACCTTTTAAATGCAATTGTTTACCTTCTCCATGAAGATTTCTACAACCATTTCATTAAATGTCAGTAATTTTTCAGATGTTTAAACTCAGCATCATTTTTTATATGGCCTATTTTCCTTCTTAAATTGTTTTATTGCACTCTCATTGAAATATTCACACAGTTTTGGCTATCTACCCATTATATATTGTGACTTCTTGAGAGTAGAGGTTTTATCTATCTTTGCATGCCTTTCAGAATCTAACAAATGCAGTATAAAAGATATTCAGTAAATATTTGTTTGCAATGAATTCATTTTGATTGAGTTTTGTCAGTGGATGGCTTTTATATTTGAAATTTTCATTCTGGCCTTATAATAGAAGACCATATACAAATATCCTGACTACCCTCAATTGGGTGCTCTCAATATAATTTGATATGTATTATTTAACAAATTCTTAACTCGTTTTAAATGCTATATATTATTTGTCAAAGGACAAGTTTAAAGTAACTTTTTCTCTTGGACTATTTTAGAACTCAAGTTTTCATTTGGCACATTATTTTCTGATTAGGTATATACAGAGATGATGCTCACTAACTCCTTTTAGAAAACCACTTGAAACAAATGTCTTATTAATCAATAGTAATTATTAAAGATATTATGAAGCTTTGACAGCACACTAAATGAAAAGAATATAGACCTATGCTTTGTTTTTTCCTTTATACGTATACATACATAAATATAAATCACCTTAAGATAATTTCTAGCACAGCATAAATATATTTAGCATTTTAAATTCAGGATAATTCCCTTTTCCTATTTTTTGAAAATGCAATGACAAATTTTTTCCCAAGCCTTTGTATACTTACTGAAATGCATCTTCTGAAAAGTTAATCATACTAATCCTGGCTTGTTTGCATTTATTCAGTCCTTAGCACACTTTCAAAGTTCTAGTAATATCAATATACCTAGAATAACTCTTTAGATAGCATTCCCTTGTCTACCTTCTTGAATATATAAAGCATATTATATAATAGCTGTTTTAACATCCTTGTCTACTAATCTGTGTCATCTGTGTCATTTCTGGGTCTATTTCTACTTATTGATTTTTCTCTTCCTGCTTCTTTGCACACCTGATAATGTTATCTTGGGTCCCAGACATTGTGAATTTTACATTAATGGGTGCTGGAGATTTTTGTGTTCCTTAACTGTTTTAAGGCCTTGTTCTAGAATGCAGTCTTGGAATTAATTCTATTGATTGATTGAGACAGAGTTTCACTCTGTTGCCCAGGCTGGAGTGCAGTGGTGCCAGCCATCTTAGCTCACTGCAACTTCTCCCTCCTGGGTTCAAGCAATTCTCCTTTCTCATCCTCCAGAGTAGGTGGGACTACATGCATGCACCACCATGCCTGGCTAATTTTTGTATTTTTAGTACAGACAAGGTTTCACCATGTTGATTTTGATGCTTGCTTTTAAGCTTTGTTAGGTAGGTCTAGACAACCATTAGTCTAGGTCTAATTGGGAACCAATACTGAGGGAATACCCTTCTGAGAACTTCAATGCCACATGTATTAGATGGTCTTCTCACTCTAAGGAGAATACAAACTATTTTCAGCCCTCTCTGAACTCTAAGGCTTGCTCGGCTTGCTCGTTTCCAATAGTTCTTTCCCAGCCTTAGTAAAGTTTCTTCATAAGCATGTGATGATCAATACTCAGTTGAAGACTAGAACCTTCTACAGATCTCCAGAGTTCTCTCTATATATGCAGTTTTCTTCTCTTCAGTACTCTGCTTTTCGAATTCTAGCTACTGTGGCCTTCTTGGCCTGGAACTCTTGTATTCTCAACTCAGGGAGACTGCTGGGGTCTGCTTGGGCTCTCCTCTTTCCTGTGAGGCAGCCTAGAAATGCCTTCTAAGCAGAAGCTGGGTAATTGAAGGGCTTATTTTGTTTCTTTTCATGCAAGCATCACTGTCCTAAACTGACTATTGTTTCATGTCTTAAACCATTGTTTTATATATTTGGTCTGATTTCTATAATTGTTTAAGGCAGAAGGATACATCCAGTCATTGTTCCTCTCCATCATGACTAGAAGTTCTTGGATAGCATTGTGAAAGACAAAAATTGCTCTAAGGGTCAGAGTGAAAATGAAAATTTCTTATTCAGAATTGCCAAAGAACAAAAAAAAATAGAAATGAAAATTTACCCTCTCTAAAATAAGCCCTTTGGCAATAGTATCCAATTCAAAGTAGAAAAAGAAAAATACATTGACTCCTTAGAGTAAAAATTTTAATTTATATACATATGAGAAGATAATTCAACAAATTAAAGGTAAACTACCTGTCCTATTTCAAAATTACTTTAAATTCTTAGAAGTCACTAAAAACATTGTTTCAATAGCCAGAAATATTTTCTGATGTAAAACATGTTATTTCTTCATTTCTATTTGGTAACAAAACAAAAAATAGTATGACTGCAACACAAATCTGTGCAAAAAGAGAGAGAAAGAAAGAAAGGAACGAAATAAACAGAAAAATTGGCCTGAGCAAGCTGGGACTTTTCTTCTTACATGCCCCACTTTGTATTGGTAAGACCAGATAATGAGTAGCACTTTTTCTTTGTAACAATTCATTAATCAGAGAAATGATCCTTGCTAGTGTTTAGATGTTCTACTTAATTTGGTACCTCTGGCCTGCTGCCCCACTCGTACCAAAATTATTATTTCTCACCCAGCAGGTGATAAATAACAACTTCAGTTGTGATTAATACCACAAATCCTTCAACCTGACGAATGCAAAAAAACTTGAGACCTACAGGACAAGTGGGTGATAATTGTTGTGAGAACTGTTGAAGCTCTGCTCAGCTTGTGAGGGAAGAAATCCACAGGAAATGAAGCATTTGCTAGCAGTCCAACTGATCCTAAGAGGCTTCATTAAGCCCATCTCAGCAACATTCGCCATCTGAATACCAGTGCTAGCTTTTCTCCCTCCCAATACTAAGTTTTAAGTATCTTCAGAGAAAAGAAATCATGAACTCATTTTTGCTTGCATTTAAATATTTATTGAATGGATGAATAAATGAATAATAAATGAGAAAACAGAATTTTCGCCCAAGTACTAGACATTATAATGTGGGTCATTTGAGAGCTACATATGGTTATCTCTTGTCATTTCTCTAATAAAGCAATTGTGCACAAGTGTAGTTTTGCTAAAAATCCATAGCAAAATTAACATTCTCTGCTGGCAAAAAGAAAACTTTTAGCAATGGCCAGTAACTAAAGCCACATGGTGCCATCAACTTGATCATTATTATTTAGCTCTAGATACCAACATAGTATACCAGTGGTCCTCAATTAGGCAGATGGTAAAGGGACTGCGTGTTATTTGAAAAAGCTTCCCAAGATATTCCTTGCCTCCTCATTGAGAAACTGCTTTAAATGGTGGTATATATTTTAAGTCACAAGTCAATGGATGCATAATGATGGTCAAGCAGTTGAATATTGCCTACATTTTGGTTTGGCAGGCAAGTTGTTTTAATTCTTTTACTTTAATGCCTTAAGGTACAGGGATGCATTATCCACTTTGGCACAGCCCCTGCTATGCCTTTTGTCTAATACCTAGTTGGTCTCATTCTATTCATTACATATCTGGCTTCTGAACTGAGTTTGTGATCCTTGGCTGAATGGAGAGGTACTAAACAATAACAACCAAAAAAACCAAAAAAGTAAAAAAATAACTTGGCTTGCAATGTTTATCTTATATAAATTTCAGGGAACAGAAGAAAGTATCACCCAATTCATTTCTTTAAATCAACTTTATTGTGGTATAATTACATACAATAAAATGCAGTTTGGTGAGTTTTGACAAATGTGTACATCTTATAAACATCAAAACCAATATATAGAATTCTTCCATTACCCCCCACCCCAGTGCCTTATACATTCAATACAAAAAGAAAACCAACAACAAAAATCTGACCTCAGATAACCCTTGATCTGCTGTCATTATAGATTAACTTTGTGTATTGTAAAATTTATATATGCACAGAGTATGTACTTTCATGTCTGCCCTCTTACCTGCAGCATATATAATGGTTTAGGGATTCACCCAGATTGTCGCAAGTAACAGTTTTTTGTTACTTTTTTTTATTGAGTAGTGTCCTATTGTTTAAAGGTACCATAATTTATCTATTGACCTGTAAATGGACTTTTGGACTTTTTTCTAATTGTGGGATACTATGAATTAAGCTACTGTGAACACCCAGGCATTAATCTTTGCATGGACATGGCTTCATTCCTCTGGGGTACTTAGCTGTAGAATTACTGAATCATATAGTAAATATATTTTTAAGAAACAGCCAGTTTCCTAAAGTGCTTGCACCAATTTACACTCCCACTAGCAGTGAATGAGAATTTCAATTGTTTCATGTCCTTCTCAACACATATTATCAAACTTTTCAATTTTAGTCATTTCAATAGGTGTGTGATGACATTTCATTGTGATTTAATTTACATTTCCCTGATGACTAATATCATTAAGCTTTTTTCATGCATTTATTGGTCATTCATGCATTTTTTTTGTAAAATGCCTAAGTCTTTTGCTCATCTTTTAACCTTGTATTTTTAGTTGGCTTTTTATTAATTTCTGAGTTCTTTGTTGTTCTGGATACAAGACCTTTATCAGCTATATTATTGCAAAACTTTTCCTCTATGGTAAGCCTTTTTAAATTTATTATCTTTGGAAGAGCAAAGGTTTTAAATTTTGATTAAGTCCAATTTTCGAAGTTTTTCATAAATATTTCTGTATCCTACATAGAAAACCTTTTCCTACTCCAAGGTCATAAAAAGTTTCTTCCCAATATTTTTTTTTTGAGATGGAGTTTTGCTCTTGTTGCCCAGGCTGGAGTGCAATGGCACAATCTCGACTCACCGCAACCTCTGCCTCCCAGGTTCAAACAATTCTCCTGCCTCAGCCTCCCGAGTAGCTGGGATTACAGGCATGCATAACCACTCCCGGCTAATTTTGTATTTTTAGTAGAGATGGGGTTTCTGCATGTTGGTCAGGCTGGTCTCAAACTCCCAACCTCAGGTGATCCACCCGCCTCAGCCTCCCAAAGTACTGGGATTACAGGCATGAGCCACTGTGCCTGGCCCCAATGTTTTCTTTTAGAAGCTTTAGAGTTTTAACTTTTGCATTTAGATCTATAAAACATTTTAATTTTTGTATATAGCTAAGAGTTAAAGTTTATTTTTTCCACAATGATGTTGTTCCATAACCATCTACCTAAAAGCCTATTTATCTCCCACCATCCTCTACTTTGGAATTATCTAGAGTTTTATTAATTTTGTCTATTGTGTCCCTCTTTTCTATGCCATTTGGGGTTTTACTTATTTTCTCTCTTGCTTATCCATTTCCCATTTTATTGATTTCCACTTTTTTATTATTTCCTTCATAGTAGTTTAATTGCTCTTTTTCCAGATTATAAAAGTAGAAGCTGAGATCATTGACTATAGACTGTTATTTTCTAATATAAGCATTTAACACTGTAATTTTCTCTGTAGGTTTTGCTTTAGTTGAATCCCACAAATTTGGATATATAGTTGACCCTCGAACAACATGGGTTTGAACATCACAGGCCCAGTTACGTATGGATTTTCTTCTGCCTCTGCCACCCCTGAGACACCAAAACAAACCCCTCATTTCCTTCCTCCTCAGCCTACTCAACATGAAGACAAGGATGAAGATCATTATGATGATCCACTTCCTCATAATGAATAGTAAATATATTTTTTCTTATGATTTTAATACCATTTTCTTTTCTCTTACTTTACTGTAAGAATACAGTATGTAATACATATAACATGCAGGATACATGTTAATCTACTGTTTACACTATTGGTAAGGCTTCTAGTCAACAGCAGCCTATTAGTAGTTAAGTTTTAGGGGAGTACAAAGTTATATGTAGATTTTTGACTAGACACTGAACAACCCCATGCTGTTCAAGGGTCAACTGTATTGTATTTTCATTACTTCTAAATTCAAAACATTTTCTAATTTATTTTGTGATTTTTGTCTCTGACCCTGGACTATTTTGAAGTGTGTTGTTTAATTTCACAATATTTGGGGATTTTTCCATGACCTAAGTTCACTCAATAACTATTTGTCAAGCACTTACCATATGCTCAACAAGTAGGCTCCTGTAGATACGGGGCAGTGAACTAGTCAGCAGTTCTTTATCCAGAGTACTTACCTGGCACAGTCCCTGGAAAATAAATGGTGTTTATTGAATGAATGAAAATAAGCACTTTGGAGAATGTAAACATGAAACCTGATTAGAACTTAACTGTCAAGAGTATTATTCTAGTGATGAAATAAGAATATGATACTGAGAAATAATGACTACATGGGTATTGAAGAACTTGCTAAAGTAATGCTTCCTATGCTGTCCAGTGAAAATTCAGCACTTCTAAATTCTCCAAAGGAACAAATAATGGAAACATACTCAGTTAGAAAAAACTATTAACATCATGTCAAATGACTGCCAATGAATGATTCAGTGGATTTACATTATATGAATATGCGTTAGTGTTTACACAATGATGGCCTTTTATTCTGGAATATATCATAGGTTGTTAACTAACTTTCCAGTCTACTGAAAACATCAACTATTTATCATGATAAACATCTAGACAGTAATTTTTTCCATTTAAAACCCTATACATTAAAAAAATGCATTAATTGCCTAAATCTCATTAACTTTCACTTTGAGATTACATGTGTGGTCAATAAAGAGATTCTCTCACATGTTTTTTCTAGATAACATTTCCATCTTGCCTTTCAGATTCTCTATTCTCTATAGTGTTTGTTGTACAAGATCCCAATAGCATCCTTAAGTACATTACTTACTTGTTCAACAGAAACAACTAATTAGGACAAGGAGTTCAAACTAAATGTGTATAACAAAAAGTTTTAAAAAAACCTCAATGTCTTATTTTTAATTATCTCTAATTTTATAGGAGTGAAACATTGCACTGATGAAAGTGTATTACATTAAACTTGGTAGGTCAACATTTTTGAATTAAAGAAAAAAATCACTATAAAATTAGTTGTCTGGTTTAACTTATATTGAGGGCTTTTTTTAACACATTATTTTTAAAACTACTTTTGTTTAGTTTTAAACTGTAGGTAATGAGAAAACAACAAGGAGCTAATCCTCCAGAAACAACTGTGAATGGTATTTTCTTTGAACGTATGATGAAACCAAAATAAAATAACGTGTGCAACATTAACAAACTACACATGTTATTTGGGAGCAGAGAGATATAAGTATGCTCTCGCCTCTGGAACCCACAAATTTCTACTCAATAATCATTTAAATTTCACATATTAAATATCTGGGTGTGAAAACCAGAAAAGTACTGAATAATGTACTTAGGATATTACACCGAACTTAGGACATTGCTCTAAATATTCAGTATAAATTAATCCATCACCTAAGTTAATATCTTAGTAATTTGACATATTTGGTAAAGTTTTCAAATTACTTAGTACATTCGAAGGTTTTGTTGGTTTGTTTTTTTGTTGTTGTTTGTTTTTTTAAGGTATTGTCTTTGACTATTCTTCACTAATGGGGAGTGAAGGTAGGAGTCAGGGGAAAAAAACACTATTTTTCAAAATGAAATCAATAATACTTTTTCCTCCAATACACTCTCATCAGTATGAATGTGAGAATAAAGTGAATATTATATATCTTTGGTGTTTAAATGGAATGTAAACAAATCAAATAAACTATGTTTTAGAGCTTTACACATTAACATTTACATAATTATTTAAAAATATATGTTCAAGAATGTTCATTATACCTTATACACACTGTACACCACCTATTTTATTAATAATGGCTGGTTAATGAGTTAGAGTGTATCATCATATAATGAAACATTATATAATTGAACATGTGTCTACATCTCCTTACACCCATGTCAGAAAAGATAAACATTTTTGAAAGAATATGTCCATAGTAACAATGGAAAACAAACAAAAAAAAGTGTTAACAGAGGGGCAGAAATTGTGACAAACTCTCGATTTTAAAAAAGCACACAGATCTACATAGAAATAAGCTTGGAGGAAACCAAGTAGTAGCAGAAACTTTTCATAAAAATGGCAATAGAGGCCGAGCGTGGTGACTCATGCCCGTAATCCCAGCCCAGCACTTTGGGAGGCCGAGGCAGGTGGATTACGAGGTCAGGAGGTCGAGACCATCCTGGCTAACATAGTGAAACCCTGTCTCCACTAAAAATACAAAAAATTAGCTGGGCGTGGTGGTGGGCACCTGTAGCCCCAGCTACTCAGGAGGCTGAGGCAGGAGAATGGCGTGAACCTGGGAGGTGAAGTTTGCAGTGAGCCGAGATCATGCCACTGCACTCCAGCCTGGGCAAGAGAGCAAGACTCTGTCTCAAAAAAAAAAAAAAAAAAAAAATGGCAATAGAGTCCAACTCCAGAAGTCAGTGGCATCTTATATGAAGTACATGAGGGGATCCCAGGCATTCGGGTGAAAATTAATTCAGAGCAGCTGGGCTGATGGGACACTTCCTCAATCCCCAGCTTTTGCTTAGGAGCAAGGGGCCAACGGCAGTATTTGCTGTCAGGATGCTGTGGGGAGTGCCCAAGTAACAACTAACCTCAAGAATGATGAGGAACATCACACCCAGAAGACAAACTGCCACCAAACTCTATTTAGATGCTCATCATAGACAATGAGAAGAAGCAGTGTAAGTAATGTAACTAGTATCCCCAGAGAAATGTAGACTAATTCTCAAATGCAAAGAAACACAAGCAGACAACTAAGAACTGTCCAACATGTAAAGAAAAACAAGCCCATAAGAGAAAGACCCCAAACTCAACAAATTATCATCAAAAAAAAAGAGTCAATTATACAACCAAAAATAAATTTAAATAATATCTTCAGAGATTCCTGGGTGTCCTGTACATATGAAACAGAAAATAAATAGAAATCTTGGAAACTTAAAATGTTATTGGAATTTCAGTTTTAGCTAAGATGGAGTCATAGGGACTGGGTATTTTTAGGTATTTCAGGTGACTAGATATTAGTATTCCATTACTATTTGATTCTAGCCCACCTGAAATACCTAAAAATCTGGACAAAATACATGGAACAATGGTTTCAAGAAATGGAGGCTGAAAAGTCCCACGATATGCTACCTGCAAACTAGATAACCAGGAAAGTCAGTATTGCAACTCAGCCTGAGTCTGAAGGCCTAGAGGGTTGACATTGTCTCACAGTTCGTCGACACTGAAGATTTGTTGTTGTTGGTGGTGTTCTCCTCCCTTTCTTCTAGTCTTTCTTTCCTTTTTGCATATTAGTTTGGATAGTTTTGGATAGGGACTAGTTAAGTGCCCCAGTCCAAAGGCCTGAGAACCTGGAACTCTGATGTCTAAGGGCAGGAGAAAACGGATGCATCAGCTCCAGAAGGGAGACTTAATTACCCTGTTCCTACCTTTTTGTTCTATCCAGGCCCTAGGTAGGTTGGATGATGCCCACCTACATGGGTGAGGGTGGATCTTCTTTGTTACTGAATCCAATACTAATATCTTCTGGTCATGCTGTCACAGACACACCCAGAAATAATGTCTTATCAGCTATGCAGTATCCCTTAACCCAGTCAAATTGACACAAAAAGTTAACTAACATCACACCAGGACAGGGCATAGGGGAAGGGAACCCAAGTAGGGCCTGGTAGACTCCCTCTAAGTTGAAGAAGTAGAGGGGAGAGTCCAGGGAGACAAAGGCAGCTAGAGTTTGCAGGGCAGAGTAGTGAGGATGAACTGCATAGATTGGCAGTTGGTGACCCCTGGGAATCAGGACTATCAGTGCATGAATATGAGAAAACTACCTGAGGCCAGGAAAAGGACACCTAAAAGGATTAAGGTGAGAGATCACACAAGGGCAAGAATGGTACTTGTTTGCACCAGTGAGATTGAGAAATTTCTTAATTCACAAGGTGTTAAATAGAATATAGAAGGTCCCCATTTTACTATGGTTCAATTTAAGATTTTTCAACTTTAGGATGGTATGAAAGTGAAACTCATTTGCTATATTCCTCAATTTAGGGCAGGGTTACATGCCAATAACTACATTAAGGAGCATCTGTGTTTAAAAGGGTCTTGTCTCAAAAGAGAAAATAATTAGCTGTAGACTAAATATTGTTCTGCTCCTAACATATTTTAAAAGACCCAAAAGGGTTAAAGTGTTTTCTAGAAACTTAACTGCATTTCAACACAAAGTTAAATAATATTTGTAGGAATAGAAAAATATACAGCCCCCACAAGAAGAAAAAAAATCACAATATCTGGCATAAAATAAAAAATTATCAGGCATACAAATAAGCAGAGAAAACTTGTAATAAGGAGAAAAATCAATCAACAGAAACCAATCCAGAACCAACACAAATGTTAGAATAAGCATACAAGGACAATAAAACTGTTGTTATTACTATATCCAAATGTTTAAAACGTGAGAGGAAAGAACATGTTAGAGACACAAAAGTTCTCGAAAAATTTCTAAATACAAAACTATAATGTCTGAGATGAAGAATATACAAAATGGGGTTAATGACAGATGAGACACTGCAGAAAAAAAGGTGAACTTAGTGACACAGCAATAGAAATTATCCAAACTAAAACACAAAAGGGAAAAAGGACTAGAAGGAGGAGGAGGAAAACAGTAACAACAACAATACATTATCAATGAACTGTGAGGCAATTCCAAATGGTTTAATACACGTGTAATGTGAGTCTCTGAAGGAGGGGAGAGGAGGTCAGAAGAAAATACTTAGAGAAATAAACTGGCTGAAATTATTCCAAAATTAGTGAATAGTGTAACTCCAGAAGTCCAAGATCAACAAACCCTAATCACATGAGAAAAAATTCACTAAACTACATCACAATCACATTGCTCAAATCCAGGGATACAGAAAAAATTGTAAAAGCATCTAGAGAGGAAAAACTGTTACATACAGAGAAACCAAGATAAGGGTGATGTTTTCTCATCAGAAATAATGGAAGAGAAAAGGCAGTAGAGCAGATGGCTTAAACTGCTGAAAGAGGAAAAAAAACTGTCAACCTAGAATTTGATACTTAAATATCTTTCAAAAGTGAAAGTGAAATACCTTTTCAAATATACAAAAGTATTCCTCACCGGTAAACCCATACTACAAAAAAATGATTAAGAAAGTCCTTCTGACCGAAGAAAAATTTTACCAGATGGAAATATGTATCTATACAAAGAAACAAAGGATATCTTTACAAAATAATTGACCATTTAAACAAAAACAGCAATGTATTGTGGAGGATATAACATAAGTAGGAGTAAAATAATAGCACAAAACCTGAAAGGAGAGAAATAAAAATATACTTCTGTAAACTTCTTATATGTGAAATGGTATAATATCACTTGACGGTAGGCCATTATAAGTTACAGATATATACCAGAAACCCTAAAACAGGGGTGTGCAATCTTTTGGCTTTCCTGTGCCACATTGGAAAAAGAATTGTTGTGAGCCACACATAAAATACACTAACTATAGCTAATGAGCTAAACAACAACAAAAAAAGTTGCAAAAAAAAATCATAATGTTTTAAGAAAGTTTACAAATTTATGTTGGGCCACATTCAAAGCCATCCTGGGCCATATGCGGTCCACAGACAACGGGTTAGACAAGCCTGTCCTAAAACAATCACTAAATAACAAAATGAAGAGTTATAGGTAGTGAACCAAAAGAAATGTTAAGATAAAAAATAAACATTTTTAAAAAAAAGCAGGCAGAAAAACAGAAAATGAAACAGAAACAGATGGGGCAAACAGAAAACATAGCAAGAAAGTATATTCAAATTTCATTATATCAATAATCACATTAGGTGTAAATGGTCTAAACACTCCAATTAAAAGGCAGACATTGTCAGATTGTATATAAAGACTCAACTACTCGCTGTTTCTAAGAAACTCACTATGAAATATAAAGATGCAAATAGGTTACATGTAAAAGAATGGACAAAGATATATCATACTACTACTAATTCAAAGAAAGCTAGAGGATTTATGCTATTGAAGTCCATTTCAGAACAAAGACTTTTATGGAAAAAAATATCTTTTCATAATGATAAAGAGGTCAGCTAATCAAGAGGAAAGAACAATCCTAAATATCTATGCTCCTAATATGAGAGCTTCAAAATACATGAAGCAAAGACTGACAGAACAGCAACGAGAAACAGACAAACCCACCAGTATAGTCAGACATTTTAATATCCCTGTGTCAATACTTGACAGAACATGTAGGCAGAAAAATCAGCTACATTATCAACCAACTTGATACCATCCAACACTTTCACTAATTGATATTGATAGAACATTCCATGCAACAACAGCAAAATAAACTTTCTTTTCTATTGCACATGGAACATTTAATAAGACTGACCATATTCTGGGCCACAAAAAAAGTCTCAAATGTAAAACTATTCATGTTATACTAAGACTATTCTTTGACAATGAAATTAAATTACAAATCAGTAACAATCAGTTTACTTTCCCTTCAGCAAAAGAAACAATCAAGAGAATGAAGAGACAACCTGTAGATTGGAAAAAAAAAATTTGCGAACTGTTCATCCAACAAGAGACTGATATTCAGAATATACGAGGAAATCAAAGCAACTCAACAAAAAAAAAAAAAAGAGAGAAAAATCTCCAAATATTTGGAAACCAAATAATACACTCCCGAATAACATGGGGTTCAAAGAAGAAATCAAAAGTGAAATTAGAAAGTATTTTGAACTTAATGAAATATACCTGAAACACAATATACCAAACTGAAACACAATATACGAAAAATTGTGGGATATTGCTAAAGCTGTACTTACAGAAAATTACTTACAGCATTAAATGTCTATATTACAAAAGTAGAAAGGGTGAATGTTTCCCCCATAAGATTAGTAACAAGGCAAGGATGTACTCTCTCACCAGTTCTGTTGATGTTGTATTAGAGGTTCTAGGGGAAAAATAAATAAATAAAATCAGTCAAATTGAAAAGAAACAAGTAAAATTTTTTGTTTGAAGACATTATCATGTAGGTAGAAAATTTGATTGAATCTACAAAAAAGCTATAGTTACACTATAACTGGTCTAGTAATACTAGAATGAGTAAGTTTACCAAGAGGGCAGGATACGAGAGCAATATATAAAAGTTATATTTCTATATCCTAGAAACAAACAAATGGAAATTGAAATTTGTAACACCACCTATCTATAATAGCATCAAAAATGTAAAATATTTAGGGATAACTCATCACTATATAGCCTATGTATGAGTTCTCACCCAGGTTTGTGCATTCTGGAGAAGATGCAGAAAAGGTGGTATGATGTTCAATACTTAATTTTTTAAATTTATCTATCTTATTGTGTTGTCTATGTCTTGAAAAGTTGTTGCAGTTATTTTTGATTGGTTCATTTTTAAAATTTTTTTATTTCAATAGATTTTTGGGGAACAGGTGGTGTTTGGTTACATGAGGAAGTTCCTTAGTGGTCATTCTGAGATTTTGGTGCACCCATCACCTGAGCAATGTACACTGTACCCAATGTGTAGTCTTTTATCCCTCTCCACCCCCCACCCTTTCCCCCAAGTCCCCAAAGTCAAGAACCCAAAAGTAAATACAACAAAAACAAAGATAAATAGATGGGACTTAATTAAACCAAAAAGCTTCTGCACAGATGTTGCAGGAAGTCAAGGATCCCGAACGGAGGGACCGGCTGAAGCCATGGCAGAAGAATGTGGATTGTGAAGATTTCATGGACATTTATTAGTTCCTCAAATTAATACTTTTATAATTTCTTACGCCTGTCTTTACTGCAATCTCTGAACATAAATTGTGAAGATTTCATGGACACTTAGCACTTCCTCAATCAATACCTTTGTGATTTCCTATGCCTGTCTTTACTTTAATCTCTTAATCCTATCATCTTCGTAAGCTGAGGAGGATGTATGTCGCCTCAGGACCCTGTGATGATTGTGTTAACTGCACAATTGTTTGTAGAGCATGTGTGTTTGAACAATATGAAATCTGGGCACCTTGAAAAAAGAACAGGGTAACAGCAATGTTCAGGGAACAAGAGAGAACCTTAAACTCTGACTGCCAGTGAGCCGGGCGGGACAGAGCCATATTTCTCTTCTTTCAAAAGCAAATGGGAGAAATATTGCTGAATTATTTTTCTCAGCAAGGAACATCCCTAAGAAAGAGAACCTGAGGGTAGGACTCTGAAATGGCCGCTTCAGGGGCGGCTGTCTTTTACGGTCACAGCTGTAGGGATGAAATAAGCCCCCATCTCCCGTAGCACTCCCAGGCTTATTAGGACGAGGAAATTCCCACTTAATAAATTTTGGTCAGACCAGTTGTCTGCTCTCAAACTCTGTCTCCTGATAAGATATTATCAATGACAACGCATGCCTGAAACTTCATTAGCAATTTTAATTTCACCCCAGTCCTGTGGTCCTGTGATCTCACCCTGCCTCCATTTGCCTTGTGATATTCTATTACCTTGTGAAGCACGTGATCTCTGTGACCCACACCCTATTCGTACTCCCTCCCGTTTTGAAAATCACTAATAAAAACTTGCTGGTTTTATGGCTCGGGGGGCATCACGGAACCTGCCGACATGTGATGTGTCCCCCGGACACCCAGCTTTAAAATTTCTCTCTTTTGTCCTCTTTCCCTTTATTTCTCACACCAGCTGACACTTAGGGAAAATAGAAAAGAACCTACTGACTATCGGGGGCAGGTTCCCCTGATAACAGCAAAATAAATAATCAGCAGAGTTAACAGACAACTCAGAGTGGAAGAAAATCTTCACAATTTGTACATCCAACAAAGATCTAATATCCAGAATCTACAAAGAACAAAGAACTCAAAACTGCAAGAAAAAAGTATCCCATCAAAAAGTGGGCTAAAAACATGAATAGACAATTCTCAAAAGAAGATACACAAATGGCCAACAAGCATATGAAAAAATGCTCAACATCACTAATTATCAGGGAAATGCAAATCAAAACCACAATGCAATACCACCTCACTCCTGCAAGAATGGCCATAATCAAAAAATAATAGATGTTGGTGGGGATGCAGTGAAAAGGGAACACTTTTACACTGTGGGTGGGAACGTAAACTAGTACAACCACTATGGAAAACAGTGTGGAGATTCCTTAAAGAACTAAAAGCAGATCTATTGCTTGATCCAGCAATCCCACTAGTAGGTATCTAACAAAAGAAAAAGAAATCATTATATGAAAAAGATACTTGCACACACAGGTTTATAGCAGCACAATTTGCAATTGCAAAAAGATGGAACCAGCCAAATGTCCATCAATCAATGAGCAGATAAATAAAATGTGATATAAATACATATATACACACACACATGCACACACACACATAACCACACACATACACACATGGAATACTACTCAGCCATAAAAAGGAAAAAAATAATGGCATTTGCAGTGACCTGGATGGAATTGGAGACTATTATTCTAAGTGAAGTAACTCAGGAATGGAAAACCAAACATCACATATTCTCACTCATATGTTAGAGCTAAGCTATGAGGATGCAAAGGCAATGCTTAATTTTTTATTGCTGGTGTGACAGGTTAGGTATTTGAGATAACTGGTGAAGGCACTTGTTTTTTTAATTATACTTTAGGTTTTAGGGTACATGTGCACAATGTGCAGGTTTGTTACATACGTATCCATGTGCCATGTTGTTTTGCTGCACCCATTAACTCGTCATTTAGCATTAGGTATATCTCCTAATGCTGTCCCTCCCCCCTCCCCCGACCCCACAACAGTCCCCGGAGTGTGATGTTCCCCTTCCTGTGTCCATGAGTTCTCATTGTTCAACTCCCACCTATGAGTGAGAACATGTGGCATTTATGCAGCCAAAAAACACATGAAAAAATGCTCATCATCACTGGCCATCAGAGAAATGCAAATCAAAACCACAGTGAGATACCATCTCACACCAGTTAGAATGGCCATCATTAAAAAGTCAGGAAACAACAGGTGCTAGAGAGGATGTGGAGAAATAGGAACACTTTTACACTGTTGGTGGGACTGTAAACTAGTTCAACCATTGTGGAAGTCAGTGTGGCGATTCCTCAGGGATCTAGAACTAGAAATACCATTTGACCCAGCCATCCCATTACTGGGTATATACCCAAAGGACTATAAATCATGCTGCTATAAAGACACATGCACACGTATGTTTACTGTGGCACTATTCACAATAGCAAAGACTTGGAACCAACCCAAATGTCCAACAACAATAGACTGGATTAAGAAAATGTGGCCCTTACTGCCCAAGGTAATTTATAGATTCAACGCCATCCCCATCAAGCTACCAATGACTTTCTTCACAGAATTGGAAAAAACTACTTTAAAGTTCATATGGAACCAAAAAAGAGCCCGCATCGCCAAGTCAATCCTAAGCCAAAAGAACAAAGCTGGAGGCATCACGCTACCTGACTTTAAACTATACTACAAGGCTACAGTAACCAAAACAACATGGTACTGGTACCACAACAGAGACATAGATCAATGGAACAGAACAGAGCCCTCAGAAATGATGTCGCATATCTACAACTATCTGATCTTTGACAAACCTGACAAAAACAAGAAATGGGGAAAGGATTCCCTATTTAATAAATGGTGCTGGGAAAACTGGCTAGCCATATGTAGAAAGCTGAAACTGGATCCCTTCCTTACACCTTATACAAAAATTAATTCAAGATGGATTAAAGACTTAAATGTTAGACCTAAAACCATTAAAATCCTACAAGAAAACCTAGGCAATACCATTCAGGACATAGGCGTGGGCAAGGACTTCATGTCTAAAACACCAAAAGCAATGGCAACAAAAGCCAAAATTGACAAATGGGATCTCATTAAACTAAAGAGCTTCTGCACAGCAAAAGAAACTACCATCAGAGTGAACAGGCAACCTACAGAATGGGAGAAAATTTTTGCAACCTACTCATCTGACAAAGGGCTAATATCCAGAATCTACAATGAACTCAAACAAATTTACAAGAAAAAAACAAACAACCCCATCAGAAAGTGGGCAAAGGACATGAACAGACACTTCTCAAAAGAAGACATTTATGCAGCCAAAAAACACATGAAGAAATGCTCATCATCACTGGCCATCAGAGAAATGCAAATCAAAACCACAGTGAGATACCATCTCACACCAGTTAGAATGGCCATCATTAAAAAAGCAGGAAACAACAGGTGCTGGAGAGGATGTGGAGAAATAGGAACACTTTTACACTGTTGGTGGGACTGTAAACTAGTTCAACCATTGTGGAAGTCAGTGTGGCGATTCCTCAGGGATCTCGAACTAGAAATACCATTTGACCCAGCCATCCCATTACTGGGTATATACCCCAAGGACTATAAATCATGCTGCTATAAAGACACATGCACATGTATGTTTATTACGGCACTATTCACAATAGCAAAGAGTTGGAACCAAGCCAAGTGTCCAACAACGATAGACTGGATTAAGAAAATGTGGCACATATACACCACGGAATACTATGCAGCCATAAAAAATGATGAGTTCGTGTCCTTTGTAGGGACATGGATGAAACTGGAAAACATCATTCTCAGTAAACTATCACAAGGACAAAAAACCAAACACCGCATGTTCTCACTCATAGGTGGGAATTGAACAATGAGAACTCATGGACACAGGAAGGAGAACATCACACTCCAGGGACTGTTGTGGGGTGGGGGGAGGGGGGAGGGACAGCATTAGGAGATATACCTAATGCTAAATGACGAGTTAATGGGTGCAGGAAATCAACATGGCACATGGATACATATGTAACAAACCTGCACATTGTGCACATGTACCCTAAAACCTAAAGTATAATATTAAAAAAAAAAAAAAAGAAAATGTGGCATATATACACCATGGAATACTATGCAGCCATAAAAAAATGATGAGTTCATGTCCTTTGTAAGGACATGGATGAAAGTGGAAAACATCATTCTCAGTAAACTATCACAAGGGAAGGCACTTTTTAAACATGGCTTACACTCAGTTGGCTCAAGATCACATTGTCTTATTAGTGCCTTTACACTCCTACTAAACAAGTTCCATCTATTGCTTACGAGTTACGTTTTACATAAGCATAATTAAAATTTTAGAGGTTTACATCTTAAGTACATAGCAAATGCTTATCTTTTACAAATGAAGTATTCTTATCTTTAGATAGCCTATACTTGCAAACATATTTATCAATTTTAATTAACAGCAACATGTTTAC
This sequence comes from Hylobates moloch, assembly GCF_009828535.3. Lineage (NCBI taxonomy): Eukaryota > Metazoa > Chordata > Mammalia > Primates > Hylobatidae > Hylobates > Hylobates moloch. Next base: position 66,060,966 of record NW_026652276.1, read on the forward strand.
ACAAAATATGGTTTAGGAAGCACACACACACAGAGAATGTAAACTGGCAGGATGAGGCGTCCTCTACAAAGTTTTTCAAATAACACAATTATCTTCTAGGAAATTGTGGATTATTCAAATAGATTCAAGAAGTAGAAAGCTTGGACAGACAATACCCGAAGGATGAAAAAGCCAACTAATTGCACCTAGAAAATAGCCAATCAGGCTTTCTAAAAAACTTTAAGAGTGGAAAAATAAGTTTTGTTTTTTTTTTTTTGAGACGGAGTCTTCCTCTTTCACCCAGGCCAGAGTGCAGTGGCGCTATCTCAGCTCACTGCAAGCTCCGCCTCCCGGGTTCACACCATTCTCCTGCCTCAGCCTCCCGAGTAGCTGGGACTACAGGCGCCCACCACCACGCCTGGCTGATTTTTTGTATTTTTAGTAGAGACGGGGTTTCACCGTGTTAGCCAGGGTTGTCTCGATCTCCTGACCTCGTGATCCACCCGCCTCGGCCTCCCAAAGTGCTGGGATTACAGGCGTGAGCCACCGCGCCCGGCTGAAAAATAAGTTTTAGGACAAGTTCTATTGAACTTCAAAGAACAGGACTCTATATTCTGTAAGAACTGTTCCAGAGCATAGAAAAAGATGGACAGTTTCCTAACATTGTAAAAGGCTCACAAAACTTGAGAGACAAAACTAGAGCAGACACACACAGAAACTCTAAACCAAGCAGTTCACGAACAATATGCAAAAATCCAAAATAACCAATTAAGAAGCTCCAGCAAAGGAAACAATCAACAGAGTAGAAGAGACAACCTACAGAATGGAAGAAAATATATGCAAACTATTCATCCAACAAGAGGCTAATATTCAGAATATACAAGGAACTCAAAGCACTCAACAGCACAAAAGCAAAAAAACAAATAATCCAATTTAAGAACAGGTAAAGAACCTGAATAGATATTTCTCAAAAGACATGCAAATGGCCAAGTATATGAAAAAATGCTCAACGTCACTAATCACCAGGGAAATGTCCATCAAAACGACAATGTGGTACCATCTCACCCCAGTTAGAATGGCTGTTATCAAAAAAAACAAAAAATAAACGCTGGTGAAGACACCGAGAAAAGGGAACTCTTATACATTGTTAGTGGAAATGTAAATTAGTACAGCCATTAGGAAACACAGTATGGAGGTTTCTCAAGAAACTAAAAACAGAACTACCATATGATCCAGCAATCCGACTATGAGTATTTATCCAAAGGAAAGGAAATCAGTATATCTATGAAATATCTACACCCCCATCTTTAATACAACACTATTCACAATAGCCAAGATACAGAATTGACCTAAACGTTCATCAACAGATAAATGGATAAAGAAAATGAAGAAAATGTGATATGTATACATAGTGAAATACTATTCAGCCACAAAAAGAATGAAACTCACAGCAACATGGATACAACTGGAGAACATTATGTTAAGTGAAATAAGTCAACCATTTCTATGTAGATAAATACTGCATGTTCTCACTCATATGTAGGAGCTTAAAAAAAAAAAAACCTGAGCTCACAGAAGTGAGGAGTCGAATTATGGTTATTAGAGGCTGGGAAGAACGGGGGAAAGGAAAATCAGGAGAGGTTGGTTAATGGATACAAAATTACAGCTAGGTAGGAGAAATAAGTTCTATTGTTCTAAAGCACTGCTGGGTGATTATAGCTAACAATATTATATGCTTTTAAATAGCTAAAAGAGAGGACTTTGAATGTTTCCAGCACAAAGAAATGTAAAATGTTTGAGGTGATGGATATGCTAATTACTCTGATTTGATCATTACACATTGCATACATGAAGTATCACTCTGTACCCCATAAATATGTAAAATTATGTGTCAACTAAAAATAAAAACTCCCAATATTAAATGAAATAACAACTGATATAATTAAAATAGTAAATAAAATAGGAGAAATCTTTTAATCATCCATAAATAAAAGTATTTTTAAGTGTTTGATAGAATTTCATTTCCATTCTTGACTTAAGCACACTGACATATAATATTCCAAAACAAAAACTTTACAATTAGAAGGAAATGTCCTTAATCTGATGAAAGGACATTTACTCAAAACCTACTGATAGACCATACTGAATGGTGAAATACCAGAAGCATTTCCATTATTACTGGGAACAGGATGTCTGCTATCACTATCTTTCAATAGTGCACTAAGATCTCGCCCCTGCAGTAAAACAAAAAAAAAGAAGGAAAGAAAAAGGAAGAGAAGGAGAAGGGGAAGGAAGAGACATTACATTGAAAGGAAAAAGACTTATTCCTCATTAGAAAACCCAAAAGTAACAAAAGCAAAACAATGAAAGGGATCAGTTAGGTGGCTTGATTAAAGATCAATATGTAAAAACCAAAGCTTTCTGATTCACCAGCAATGATTAACTTAAAAATGAAATGAAAAAAAAAGATTTAATTGCTAATATTCCCTCAAAACCGTAAAACAAGTAGGCAAAAGGTTAAAAAAATGTTTAAGATCTATATGCAGTAAAATATATAAAGCTTCAGCGAAGTACACAAAAAACTTAAAGAAATTTACCACGTTTTAAGAGAAAAAAATTTTTTTAAATGTTGATTCCTATCTAATTATAAGAAAAGGATCTTTCTTGGGAGGCTGAGGCAGGCAGATCACGAGGTCAGGAGTTC
>NW_026652276.1:66063748-66177512 GCF_009828535.3 Hylobates moloch
AAAAAAAAAAAAAAAGAAAGAAGAAAGAAAGAAAGAAAGAAAGAAAGGAAGGAAGGAAGGAAGGAAGGAAGGAAGGAAGGAAGGAAGGAAGGAAGAAAGAAAAGGATCTTTCATTTTTATTTAGCATTAACTTAGAAGTCCTACTAACCACAAAAAGACAAGAAAACAAAAATTTTAAAGATTAAAAGGAAACAAAACTGCCATTATCTAGGGTTTATATGTTTCATCCATGGAAAACTACAAAGGATCCTTAGAAAGATCATTAGAATAAGAGAGCTCAAAAGCATTTTACTAGAAGGATTCCATACATGAGAACATTTTTTACAGCAAAAATCTTAGATTTCAATTAAATATCATTTATAATAAATAGAAATGGAGAGAACAGGCACACAGGAACATAATCGACAAAAGATGGTCAAGAGCTCCATGGAGATAATCATGAAACTTTAATGAAGGACATTAGAAAAAGGCTAAACATGGTAGCATGACACATTTATGGATATAAAGACTTAATTTTGTAAAAATAATGATTCTCTCTAAAACAACCCTGAAATTCAATGTAAATCCAATCAAAATCCTAGTTTTTGTTTTTGGTAGATTCTATTATTTAATAGAGTCATCATAAATTATCATCAAAAATCCCTGAACAGAACATAGGATCTAGGCAAATGGAAGCTGGTGTTTTGTAGGACAATTCTTCATACTAACCAAAATCTGAAGGACTTTTTTCTGCTAACTTTTAATATGGGGGGGGTACCATGCAGTTGAAAATTATACCTTTCTCAATACGTCTGATATCAGTTTCCCACTGACTTCCTCTACAAATTTCAACAAAAAGTAAACTGAATGTGCTCAGCAATCTCATAAAGTGTTCTTTGCTGATATTACTTCTGATGTATGATTTTACTTTATTTTATTTTATTTTTTGAGACAGAGTCTCACTCTGTCACCCAGGCTGGAGTGCAATGGTGCAATCTCGGCTCACTGCAACCTCCGCCCTCAGAGTTCAAGTGATTCTCCTGCCTCAGCCTCCCCAGTAGCTGGGATTACAGGTGCCTGCCCCCATGCCAGGCTAATTTTTTAGTATTTTTAGTGAAGACGGGGTTTCACCATCTTGGCCAGGCTGGTCTTGAACTCCTGACTTCATGATTCACCCGCCTCGGCCTCCCAAAGTGCTGGGATTACAGGCATGAGCCACCACACCTGGCCCTGATATATGATTTTTAAGGTCTCGTTTGATAAAGTAGGCAAAACTTAAAATGAGAACACTAAAACACACAGAAATATTTTGCTCAACACTACACAATGGGTTATGTTTCCAGTCATCTGCTCTATGGTACTAAGGTCCACCACAACCATGTTAGATCCCAAGACCAAGAGGTCTAAAACTGAACTCTGACTTATACATGAGAATTGGGAAGGATGTCCTGAACAAGACACAAAAAGTTCAAATCATAAAAAAAAATTGATCGTCACATTGACTATATTAAAGTTAAGAATTTGTGTACATCCAAAGACACCATAAAAGGACTGAAAAGACAAACCACAAACTAAGAACAGATATTTATAACACTTATAACCAACTAGGTGTTAATACCTATAATACCAATAGGATTCCCATAAATCACTAACAATAGAAAAACAACCCAACAGAAAAATAGACAAAGCAATTATGAATAGCTTTTTCACACACACACACACACACACACACACACACACACACACACACACAAAGAAAATAGCCAATTAACATTCAAATAGACTCAGCTCAATGATAATCTGGAAAATACTAATTAAAACCACATTTGAAAAAATTTAAGTCTAATAATCCCAAATGTTGGCAAAGATATAGACAAGTGTAAGTGTGTAAATTGGCACAAGCATTTAGAAAAACAATTTGGAATTATCTAATAAAGTTAAATATACACATACCTGACAACCCAGCAATTACATTCTTAAGTAAACACTCCTGTATATCTGTACTAGGAGATATGTACAGGATTGTTCATAAACAGCTATTTTTATATTGTAATGGAAAACTGGACACAATCCAAAAGTGTACCAATGAGAAAACAGAGAAATAAAGTGTTATATTTGCCTATGAAAAAATACTATACAACAGTGAAAGTTAACCAGTGCTAGGCTCAAAGTAGGTGAAACTAAAAAATATAATATTGTGTGAAAAAAGCAAAACAAAACAGAGTACACACAGCATGATTCCATTTAAATGAAGATCAAAAACAGAAAAAAGTTAAATCATGAGAATGATTAACACAAAATCAGGATAATGGCAACCTCTAGAGGTGGGGTAAAGAGCTGGGATTAGATGAAATTGCTGTCACATAGAGATCTTCGAAGATACTAGTAATGTTCTATTTTTTCACCTAGGTGTGAATATGATCTATGTAATAACAAAATATTAAGAAAAAGAAACATGTTTGTGTAACATATTTTTAAAAGCAGACTTACATGAACGTACATGCAACACATATTCTTAAGTAAATAAAGCTTATTCTAACAATGGGGGTATAGACGGCCCTAAGTTGGTAACTGTTTAAATGAGGTAGTGTTTGATAGGTACATGAGACTCCTTTTTATGACTCACTCTACTTTTATATATGTTCGAAATTTTTCATAATAAAACCTGTTTTGAAAATTCAATACTTTTAATTCTAAATGAGTATTTCTTATCAAGAATAAAAAGGAACCTAGATTTCCAGCTTCTGCTTACAATGTAGAAAGATTTAAAAAGCACTGCTCCCACCCTCACAATAACAAAAAACACCAGACAACAGGCAAATTCACCACTGTTCTTCAACTTGTCATACAGCTGAGGCTGTAGGACCAACGAATCCAAAATCTAAGGACAGAAGAGTCACAAGCACTTGCTTACCTGAAACAGATACTACTGGACAATGGTAAGAAAAAGTAAGCTAAATTTTTTAACCAATTGCTAAAGGTTTATTATAAGCGAACAAGAGTCTCTAAAAACCCTGGGGGTCATAGACACAAGGGGAATTCATACTCATTCATAGGTTCTTCTCCAAGAATCTCACAGAAAGTTTTTTTAAAAAATTGCAGACACGGTAGGAATCCTAAGAAAGTGACCCTTGTTCTTTGGAGAGAACAGTTGCAGCTGTAGGAAAGGCTTAAAGCCCCCAGTTGGATCCTTCTCCCCTATCTCTATCCCTATTTTGTCACATGTTGATGGAACAAAAGGTGCCAAGGAAAATAAATTGCATAGCCATATGAAAAAAATAAAAGAGGAGACTCCTACCTCACATCATACATTAAAATTAACTCAAAATGAATCATAGACTTAAATGTAAGAGCTAAAACAATAAAACTTCTAAAAGAAAAAATAGAAGAAAAACTTTGCAACTTTGGATTAGGCAAAGATTTCTTACATATGACAACAAACACACAATCCATAAAAGAAAAAGTTAATAAATTGGATTTTATTAAAATTTAAAACTTTTGCTCTTCCAAAGACACCAGTGAAAAATGAAAAGACAAGCCACAGACTGGGGTACAGTGTGTATTATTTGAACATAAGCTGTGATTAAAGATGTATATTGTAAGCCTTGGCTATTATTTAAAAATTGAGTTATAAATAATAAGCCAATAGTGGAGACAAAATGGCCTCATTAAAAGTCAATCAAAAGAATAAACGGTTACAAGAAACAAAGAACAAGCAGAACAAATAGGAAACACTTGGCAAGATGATGTTTTAATCCACCTATGTCAATAATTACATTAAATGAAAATGTCCTAAATGCAGCAATTAATACAGCAGTCCCCAACCTTTTTGGCACCAGGGACCAATTTTGTGGAAGACAGTTTTTCCACTGAACAAGTTGGGGTAGGGGTATGGTTTCGGGATGAAATTGTTCCACCCCAGGTCATCATCAGGCATTAGTTAGATTCTTATAAGGATCGGGCAACCTAGATCCCTCCATGCACAGTTCACAATAGGGTTCGTGCTTCTGTGAGAATCTTTTTAACGACAGGGTCTCACTCTGTCGTCCAGGCTAGAGTACATGGTGCTATCTTGACTTACTGCAGCCTGGACCTCCTGGACTCAAGCGATCCTCCCACCTCAGCCTCCCTACTAGCTGGGATTACAGGCACGTGCCACCACACCAAGCTAATTTTTGTAGAGACGGGATTTCGCCATGTTGCCCAGGCTGGTCTTGAACTCCTGGGCTCAAGTAATCCGCCTGTCTCGGCCTCCCAAAGTGTTGGGATTTCAGACATAAGCCACCGCACAGGCCAGGGTTCATAGGTGTGGCCAGCGTTCCCGCTCCTATGAGAATCTAATGCCCGCTGCTCATCTGACAGGAGGTGGGTCTTACGTGGGAATGCTCACTTGCTGGGTGCTCACCTGCTGTGCAGTCTGGTTCCTAACAGGCCACGGACTGGGACTGGTACTGGTCCATCGCCTGGGAGTTGGGAACCCCTGAATTAAAAGAGAGATTGTCAGATAATCCAAGACTCAATTCTGAACTGTTTATACAAACACAGTGTAGGCTGCCACCATGGCTAATGTCTGTAATCCCAACACTTTGGGAAGCCAAGGCAGGAGGATTGCTTGAGGCCAGGAGTTCAAGACCAGCTGGGCAACATAGCGGGACTCCTGACTCCATCCAAATAAAAAAACAAAGAAAGAAATATATTTTAAATAAAAGGTTACAAGTAGGTTAAAAGTAAAATGATAAAACATATAAACCTTGTGGCCGAGAGCAGTGGCTCATGCCTGTAATCCCACCTCTTTGGGAGGCTGAGGCAGGAGGATCACTTGAGGTCAGGAGTTCGAGACCAGCCTGGCCAACATGGTGAAACCCCATCTCTACTAAAAATAGAAAATTAGCCAGGCACAGTGGTGCGTCCCTGTTGTCCCAGCTACTTGGGAGGCTGAGGCATGAGAAGGGCTTGAACCCAGAAGGCAGAGGTTGCAGCGAGCCTAGACTGCACCATTGCACTCCAGACTGAGTGACAGAGCGAGACTCTGTCTCAAAAATAAAAAACAAATAAAAAATACATAAACTTTGTAAACATTAATCTAAAGAAACCCTGAGTAGTAACTGAAATAATTAATATCAGATGAATAACTGCAGAACAAGAAATATCAGGGATAAAGACAGCACATGTTGCTAAGGGGATCGATTCTTCAATAAAAAATAATAATCCTAAATGTATGTGCATCTAACAAGAGATCTTCAAAATGCATGAAACACGTTGACAGAAATGGTAGGAGAAAAAGAAGCCACAATTCAACATCCTTCTCTCAGCAACGTAGAATACTCCTCTCTCAGCAATGAAGAACAAGGAGGCAGAAAATCAGTAAGATATAGAACAATTAAACCAGCCAACCAAGAAAAGAATCAACCAATCTGATCAACTTAATATTCATAGAATATTCCTCCCAACAACAGCAGAATAAAACATTCTTCTTTTTGTTTGTTTGTCTGAGACGAGGTCTCACTCCCTCACCCAGGCTGGAGTACAGTGGCACGATCTCAGCTTACAGCAACCTCCACCTCCTGGGTTCAAGTGATTCTCCTCCCTCAGCCTCCCAAGTAGCTGGGATTATAGGTATGCGCCACCATGCCAGGCTAATTTTTGTATTTTCAGTAGAGACATGGTTTCACCATGTTGGCCAGGCTGGTCTCTAACTCCTGACCTCAAGTGATCCGCCAACCTTGGTTTCCCAAAACGCTGGGATTACAGGTGTGAGCCACAGTGCCCAGCCCCTAAAACATTCTTTACAATTGCACATGGAACATTCACCAAGATAACCACATTCTGAACCACAATGCAAACTTGAACATATTTAAAAGACTTCAAATTATATAAACAACCCATAGATCAAAGAGGAAATTGGAAAATATTTTGTATTGAATGAAAATAAAAGCACAACATATCAAAATTCCTTCCAAGCAGTGTTTAGAAGGAAAGTTACAGTATTAAATGCCCATATTAGAAAAGAGTCTCAAGTCAGTCTAAGCTTCCACATTAAGAAACTATTAAACCCAAAGCAAGTATAAGGAAGGAAATGACAATGATAGAACAGAGAAGAGACTGAGAACAAAACTACAGAGAGAAAAAAGAAAGTCAATGAAACTGGAAACTAGGGGGAAAGTTTTAATTGATAAGCCTCTAACCAGACTGACATAATTTACAAATATGGAAAGGGAAAGATGGGATATTGCTATAGATGCCACAGATATTAAAAGGATAATAAAAGAATATAAACAACTCTTTGCCCATAAATCCAACAACTTGGAGAAAATGGACAAATTCTTTGAAAGGCACAAGCCAAAGCTCACCCAAGAAGAAACAGATGACCTGAATAGTCCTAAGTGTATTAAAGAAATCAAAATTTTCGTTTAAAATCTTCCACAAAAAAACCTCCAGGCCCAGGTGGTAAAATTGGTAAATTCTACAGAACATTTACAGAGAAAATAATAATACCAAATCTAAACTCTTCCCAAATGTAGAATAGGAAAGAATGCTTTCCAACTCTTTTAATGAGGACAATATTAACCTGATACTAAAACCAGGCAAAGGCATTACAGGAAAACTAGAGACCAACATTTCTCATGACTATGGACATAAAGATCCTAAACAAAACACCAGGAAATAAAGTCCAACAATATAAAAAGAGATAATATATCACAATTAAATGTGATTTATCCCAGGATACTAGAGCTGATCTAATATTTGAAAATCAATTAATATAATTAGCCACTTCAACAGAATAAAATTTTTAAAAACCTAAGATCAACTCGATGGATGCAGAAAAAGCCTTTGATAAAATATACCATCTATTCATGACCTTAAAAAAAAAAAAAAAAACACTTGGCAAACCAGGATTAGAAGGAAACTGCCCCAACTCAGTAAAGGGCATCAACAAAAACTTACTCTCACACTTAATGGTGAAAGACTGAATACTTTCCTGTTAAGATACCACAAACAAGGTAAGAATATCCATTTTTTCATTCCCATTCAACAATGCACTGTGCTAGTTAGTGCAGTAAGGCAAAACAAAAGCAAAACAGTAAAAGGCATACAGATTGGAAAAGCTGAAATAAAACTATATTCACAGAAAACAGGATTGTCCAAGTAGAAAATCTCAGAGAAACTATTACAGTCTTATCACAAATTCAATCACCATAATTCAGCAAAAATGAAAAAAAAGATAGAAATCTTATTTCAATTCTCAGAAATTTAAAAACAAATTAGGAAAACATTTATATCAGTCTAGATATAATCAAACCTTTAAATATTTCCTTTTAAGGCTCAATAAAATTTATAAATGATTTAATATATGTAAACATAAATAGATTAGACATACTACAAAATAGTTGACCAAGAAGCCACTGGTTTTAATACTTAAAAACAAAAATGTCAGTATGTTCAAAAAAATTATAGTATCTTAAATTTTACTGTGGAATGTAACATCTTAAAATACCTCAATATAACACCTATACGATTAAATGACAACCATATACAACAGTAAAATACCATTCCTTATTTGTTCATCAAAAAAGCATCAAGACCTATTACTAATCTTTCAGATTGACATATTTTATAATTGCTAATTTTTCTGGATTTAGGGGAGGGGTCCCTAACCCCTGGGCCATGGACCCATACTGTTAGGAATCAGGCTGCACAGCAAGAGGTGAGCAGCTGGCAAGCAAGCATATAGCCTGAGCCTTGGCTCCTGTCAGATCGGCAGTGGCATTAGATTCTTACAGGAGCACAAACCCTATTGTGAACTGTACATATGAGAGAGCTAGGTTGTGTGCTCTTAATGAGAATCTAATGCCTGATGATCTGAAGTGGAATAGTTTCATCCTGAAACCATTCCCCGTTCCCCACCATCCCATGGAAAAGTTGTCTTCTACAAAACCGGTCTCTGGTGCCAAAAAGGTTGGGGACCACTGATTTTGAGTACCTAATGAACTAATACTACAGCTACTCATCCAATATTCAAATCAATTAAAAAGTAGTAAGTTGGATTTCTAAAAAGTGTCATAGAAGATAAAATTATTTTAAACACAATAATGTAGATCATTTGAGTCATCAAATATGATACTGTAGACACTGTTGAAGTTTCTCATACGTAAAACCATCATTCTGAAAAACTACTTACAATTTAAATTTTTATTTAAATAAGGATGCATGTGCTTATTTTAAAATTCACAATGTATGTATTTTGGCAGCAAAACATTTGTCAACAAACTGGTTTCACAGTGATAATTTTTAACTACTATGACTTGGCTTTCCAAACTCAAATTTAAAAGATAAAGGGAAAAAAAACTGAATCACGAAATGAGATGTCAGTTTCCATTTTCTATTGTATTGTTCTGAGGGTGATTCACCTCAACACTAGAAAGAAACAAGCCCTCTGAGAGTGAGCCATATACGTCTTAAATAAGAGTAAGCATCTCAACTTGGAATAAAACAACCAGTTTCCCAGTGTTCCTCATATTAATAATACAGTCAGTTATAATCATTAAGATTAGAATATCACAATCAGACCAGGCGTGGTGGCTCATGCTTCTAGTCCTAGCACTTTGAGAGGTGGAGGTGGGCAGATCGCTTGAGCTCAGGAGTTCGAGACCACCCTGAGCAACATGGTGAGACCTCATCTCTACAAAAAATACCCAAATTAGTCAGGCATGGTGGCATGCACCTGTAGTCCCAGCTACCTGGGATGCTGAGATGAGAGGATCCATTCAGCCCAAAAGGTCAAGGCTGCAGTGAGCTGAGATTGCACCACTGCACTTCAGCCTGGGCAACAGAGTGAGATCCTGTCTCAAAAATAAAATAAAATATCACAACTGATGTTGACATTGCATCTTTATATCTTTATGTAGAAAAATCTCAAAGAAAAAATCAGAATTGTGTATACTGAGGTAAAAATGGTACTTGTACAATTAAATAAATGTGATGGTAGCATTAAAAGAAAAAATGCATCATTATATACCAGTACACAAAAATGTATACAAAACCTGTCATAAAAATTGTACAAAAACAAGGTAGCTGGGGATTTTAATAATACACATTACAATATTAGCTCAGGAAAGCTACTAAGAGCACTATAGTCCAAAGACAGTACTCAAAGTTTACATGGGATTTAGACGAAGGCAAACCTAATATATCCTTTACATGGTATAAATCTCTATCTTAAAAAAAAAAAAAAAAAAAAGCACGGTGATGAGAAGCCAAACTCGGCCAGGCACCATGGTTCATGCCTGTAATCCCAACACAGGCAGGAGCCTTGGGAGGCCAAGGTGAGTGGAGCACTTGAGCCCAGGAGTCACACAACAGCCTGGGCAACATGGTGCAATCCCATTTCTACAAAAAAATACAAAAATTAGGCATGGTGGCACACATGGACTTCCAGCTACATGGAGGCTGAGGCAGGAAGATCAACTGAGCCTGGAGGAAGCTCAAGGCTGCAATTAGTCATGAGCATGCCACTGCACACCAGCTTGGGTGACAGAGTGTGACCTTGTCTCAAAAACAAAAAAAAAAAACCTTAAAAAAAAAAAAAAAGCCAAACTGATGCCATGACTCATGGGTGTGAATTCCAACTCTACCATTTACCAACTTTATGACCTTGGACAAGGTATTTTTTGTGTCTCCATTTCCTCATCTGTAAACTGGGAATAATAACCTTCATGGTGTTTTGTCTTTGTTGTCAAGTTTTTATTTTATTTTATAATCATAAACGTAACCATTCAATCTAGCTAGATGTAGAAGGGAAAAAGGAAAATATGGAACCCAAAGTACTACAGTGACAGCACAATGATTATGGGATATTGCAAACAAGTAGGGTGGAAGGTTGCTCTCCTGAGCTACAGAAGGAATAGTCTGGTAGTTAAGATAACACAAAATTCAAATTTATTAGAGTTGTCCACAGTTGGCAATGGTGATCTTCTTGCTGATCTTGCCATTCTTGGACCCAAAGTACTCCATGGCTTCCATGACAGTCATAACCTCTCTCTCACCTTTTCCCAAGACCTGTACATGCCTACTATCTAAGCCTTCAGTCTTGGCACTACAGATAAAAAATTGGAAACCATTTGTGTTGGGTCCAGCATTTGTCATGGGCAAGATGCTAGGACCTGTATGCTTCAGGATGAAGTTCTCATCATCAGATTTTTCCCCATAGATGGTCATGCCACCAGTGCCATTATGGCATGAAGTCAGCACCCTGGCATATAAACCCTGGAATAATTCTGTGAAAGCAAGAACTCTTAAACCAAACACTTTCTCTCCAGTGCTCAGGACACAAAATTTTCTGCTGTCTTTGGAACTTTGCCTGCAAACAGCCCAAAGGAGACGCAGAGCTCCTACTTGACAGCTATGTGGGAGAACATGGAGCTGACGATGGCTGATGGCAGGCGCCTCCAGATGGTAGCAGTGTCTGCAAAGCCATACTATTTTTATAAGGATTAAATGAGTTAAAATTCCCTGGTACATAAAAAGAAAATGTAAAAGTACTATTATTCTAGACATTTTTAAGAAATCATTTTTTACATCTGTCTCTTTAGAGCATCCCTGGTTTTATACGATATAAACGATGAGAAAATTTGGAAAGGACACAACATATAATCCTTAGGATTTACATAAAAATTCCTGTTAATACTTTTGTGAAAACTATCTTCCCTTCCCCACAAAGGAATAAAAGAGCATTATTAAAATGTTCTTGTCTCAAAAAAATAAGGTTCCTCAACCTTTTCCTTTATCAAATGTAAATCATAGCTGCTCTGATGAAATGTTTTTTAATTAAGTCTCTATATAAAGAATGTTCTTAAATGTCAAATCTGCACCAAGATTTAATTACCTTAAAACCATCCATATTTTCTAAGTGCACACTTGTTAAGAACCTTTATTCCCATTATCTGCTTCACCATGTATCTAGCAAGGGAATCTTGGGAGTATGTAACACAAATTACTTGCCTTAGAAAAGACACTGTTTATTCCACGTGTAAAATTCAGTGAATGACTTTCAGAAAAATCAAAAGAAAGTAAATGTAACATCCATACAGTTGTTTAAGCTTTATTTTTAAATGCATGCACGTTTCTAGGAAACAAAAATTTCAAGATACAGAATATAACATATCAGATGAAATAATTCAGAATTATTTTAATGTATACACAAATAACAATATAAAGCACATATATAAGATACATTATATAATTTGTTTTGAGGTTTCAAAAAGCAGTAATTTGGTTTTAAACTGACATCAATATCTAATATAACATTCAAGTAAAACATATTTCAAAAGTTAAGACTTCTGAGACTAACACATAACTCTACGACAGCCTGCCTTTACCACGATCTTCAAAATAGTGCTGTTCAATTCTCCTACAGAAAGCAAGGAGGTTGCTATAGTTTTTCACCTTCTCAGAAAGTTCATCATTTGTCAATTGTGTGGTAAGAATGGTGTACAGATGGCCAAATACCAGTGCATCAAGTTCAGTAGGCCTAAAAGTAGAAATGAGAATGTGAGTAAGTAGCATTTAACTTTTACAATAGAAAACACAGTTGGCCCTCTTCACCCATTGGTCCCATACTCGCAGGTTCAACCAACCTCAGATCCAAAATATTTTAAAAGATTAGAAATAACAATATAGGCCAAGCATGGTGGCTCATGCCTGTAATCCCAGCACTTTGGGAGGCTGAGGTAGGCGGACTGTTTGAACTCAGGAATTCACAACCAGCCTGAACAATGTGGCAAAACCTCATCTCTACAAAAAACACAAAAATTAGCCAGGCATCGTGGTGTTTGGCTATAGTTCTAGCTACTCGGGAGGCTGAGGTGGTAGGATGGCTTAAGCCCAGGAGGCGGAGGTTGCAGTGAGCTGAGATCACACTACTGCATATCATTTAGATTGTGTGTATTGGGTACCTTAAGTAATCTAGAGATGATTTAAAATATACGGATGTACACAGATTACATGCAAACACTGCACCATTTTTTCTTTCTTTCTCAATACATTAAATTTACGTAAGCAATTATGCCATTTTATATGAGACTTGAACTCTGCAGATTTTAGTAATCTATGGGGGTCCTGGAACAAATGTCCTGTGGATACTTGAAAGACCCCCGTGGATATGTTTTTTAAAATCATTTTATTCATCAATTTAAAAGAAAAAGCCACATAAGAAACAAATCCTACCACAACTTGATATAACTTTACTTGGAGTTTCTGCTATATGAAAAAAAAATATGATTTGCTAGTTGTGTGACTTGCTTTCTTTAGTAACAACATTTAAATGTGTTAAAATAATACAGATCATATTCATTTAATTCATTACTTTTGTCACTAAATACAGCAGATCTCCAATGTGCCAGAAACCATACCAAATGCTAGATATAAAAACAAGAAAAATACTCTAAGACATGTACATGAAACATAAATTATAAAGTTGTTTGACTAAATATAATTTATTAAGTATTTTAATAGATGCATAAACAAAATGCTGTCAAAGCACAAAGGATTTCGCTTTGTGTATCAAAAAAATGATACCCAATCACAAATCAACAACAAGACGCAACTTTAATTTTAGCAAATTTAAAGTAACTTAGATTTCTGAAGGAGACAAAATCATAAGGATGGCTTCAACATAAAAATTTCTAGGGTTTTTTTTTCTTTAATTATATATTACTAACAACAAAATGAAATCTACCCCACTACTAATGATCTATAAATGGGGCATCACCAATTTACATTATATTAAAATAATTACTAATGCAATATTACTAAAACAAGAAAATGTTTTAGTACTCAGAGCTAATTATTACTCTGAGTCCCACAGTGATAAAGTTTTTGAGAAAATATATGCTAGCCTACATAAACGTGAAAATATGTTGCAGTAATCTGGTTTGGCAGAATAAATTTGGGTGTTGGTAAAAATCTAAATTTGAACTCCAATACTATCACTTACTAGCTATGTGGCCTTGAACTCTATTGATAAGTAATCTCCTAGAGATGCACGGCTTTAAATACCATCTTGATGCCACTGACTCCTAAATATTTATCTCTGGTCCTAATGTCTCCCCTGAGCTCTGGATTCATACATTCAAATGCCTACATAATGTCTCCACTTCAATGTGGAGTATCTGTGGAGCAGGATGTGGAGCATCTTGACTAAGATGTGTGGGATATTTTATTTTCTCAATAGCAGTAATTTACAGTATCCCAAACCTGCTTGTCCTCCAAACTTCCCAAAATAAAAGGCACTACTATCCAACCAGCTGTTCAGGCCAAAAATCTAGGGGCTACTCTTGAGTCCTTTCCTTCACCCTCCTATATCCATTAGCAAGTCTGGTGAGACATTACCTCCAAAATATGCCCTGAATGCCACCACTTACTTATTCTTCATTATGATCTCACAGAGTAACCTACCATCATCTGTCACCTAGACCACTGAATAGCCTCCTAAAGTGTCTTACTGCTTCTACTCATTCTCCATACCATAGTCAGAATGACTAATGTCAGTAGATTATACCAACTCCAAGCACAAAATATTCGAATGGATTTCTGTTCTACTTACACTAAAATGCCAAACTCCTTACACTAAGCACACAGAGCCTTGATAATCTGGCCTCTGCCTACCTCTTTAGCCTCATATCCTACCATTCATAGCACACAACCCAAACTGGTCTTGTTTCTTGCATTTGAACGTAACAAACTCAAGCCAATTAGGGAGCCTTGACTACAACTATTCCTGCTGCCTAAAATACTCTTCCTCTGACTTCACACTGGCTCCTTATTTTTTAGAATAAGGTTTAAATGGTACATCTTAAAGTCTCCTCAGGCCACCCAAACTAAAGTGGACATGTAGTCACTCCTTATCATGTGGTCCTTTTTTAATTCTACATTTGATAATTAATACCATATAATCTTTTTTTTTTTTTTTGCTTATTGTGCATCTCCTCTACCAGAAAGTCCTATAGAGAAAGGACCTCACCTACTCGTTTCCTGCTGTATCCCCAATACCTAGAACAATTCCTTGCACAAAGCAGGTTCTCAATAAATTTGTGTTGAATGAACCAATAAAAAGGTGACACACTTCTCATACCATATTATAACTGTGTTCACTTAACTGTTTCCCTCACTACACTCCAAGCTCTTTAAAGGCGATGCTGCATATATCTTTATATTCCCAGTTCTTAGCACAGTATCTAAGGAACTGAAATAGCACTTGATGAATAAATACATGAATTAAAAAAGAAAGCATCCTAAGATGTGTGGAATATTTAATTTTCTCAATAGCAGTAACTTACATTCTTTGAAAGCCTTCCACTCTTTTGACATTCATGAAGTGTTAATCAAAGTCAAATGTGCAATCTATGGCCATGTTTAAATGGGTAGCCAACAGTATAGTTTTTTAAAAACAAAATCTCAAGGGTCCTTAGACTCAACAGCACCATAATCTTACCATCACAGGAATGAATCAATAATGAATAGATCCCTGCAAAAAACCAAGGATGTAGAGTGGATAAATGTGGATCTGAGCTGAGGCACTTGGTGAGAATAATACAAACACCAACTCTTCCACATCCCTAAACATATTTCTTAAGAGGTACATCTTATCTTACCAATTTGGAACTTATTTTCCTAATCCTTGTTTAGTGCCAGCTTGTACTAGAGCCTAAAAAAGGTGCATATATTCCCTGATGCAACTTCCAGTAGTATAGATGGGCACCCTTTATCAATAAATGAAGGCTCTGAAAGAGTTCAACTATCAATGTATGCTCAAATGAGAGTGCTCCAGGAGTACCCCTGAAGTGGTTTGCTGCAAATATATATCCACATAACTCCAGAGGTATTGAATTATATATGGGCATGAGCATATAAAAACTCATCTGATTTTACATAAAGACAGCAACTTTGTAGCAAGTTACTTTAGAACATCAACAGAAGTAGAACTCAGCAGATTAAACCAAAGCACATACAGTTGTGTGTTGCTTAACAGGAATACATTCTGAGAAATGCACTGTTTGGCAATTTTCTCGCTGTGTGTACATCACAGAGTCTACTCACACAAACCTAGATGGTGCTATACACCTAGAGTATATGGTGCTATACACCTAGAGTATATGGTACACCCTATTGCTCCCAGGCTACAAACCTGTACAGCACATTGCCATACTGAATACTGTAGGCAACTGTAACACAGTGATAATGTATATTTATGGTACACAAATACTTGTATATTTAAACATATCTAAACATAAAAAAGGTACAGTAAAAATATATTACAATCTTAAGGGACCATCATCATATATTTGGTCCATCACAGACTGAAAGGTTGCCATACAGGGCATGACTGCATATATCCACACACGCTTAACCTTTAAAGCATATTTTTTGTAATTTTTCCAAATTTGAGCAACTCCTTATACTGACTCTGACATATATAAATTACTGATTCCAACAAGTCTTTCTTTTTAAAAAGTACAAATAATATTTTAGTTGATAGGTGACAGTTATGTATGCCTTTGTTAAACTGTATGCCTTTGTTAAAATTCACAGTACTACACACATAAAAGTGCTAATTTTACTAAATGTAAATTACACATCAATAAACCTGACTTAACAAAAAGACAAGCAACAAATATATTTTATCCAGTATTTCTACTGAACTGTTTAATTAAGTCAAGATCTTCATATACCTCCAATTTTAATTATCTTGCTATATCATGTGAAGAGAAAACATAACTTTCCACCCTTCTGCTTACCAAATAGTTTGTGATTATAATTCAAATATAAATAGCAATTCCCCTCCTATGAGCTCTAAGATGTTTCATATATTATTGCATTTATCTTTATAGACTTTTTATTAGAAAAATATTCCAGGGTGACAAATATATTTTTAAAGTCCTAAGAAATTTGATGCCTTCTTATATTATTATTCTTTGCACATTCCTGTTGGTTATCTACTATTTTTTCATTTGAATATCAAAATAAAAACAGTAAAATCCAACATTTTCCTAACATTTTCCATTTAAGATTTTTCTGGCACTCATCTTTTTTGCTTTGCTTATTCATTATTTCACATTTATTTTTCTCTGATACCTTCATAGTTATCATCTAGTTTCAAAAGCATTAATTTTGTCTGGGTGTTTCCTAATTATTCTTTCCCATTATTTTTTCATCTCTTTATAGTACTAGAAATAATCTACATTATCTTTTCTTTACATCCCAATCACTTATCTTTAGGGCTGTCACTCAAATTTTCTAAATCAAGCCCCTTGCTTCTTGGCCTCTTTTCCCAATTATTATTCTTTCTGTGAGATCTCCCTTAACTACCCTTTTCCTTTTCTCTCATCAAGTAAAGGTATTTGGTTTCTTTCATGAGTCTTCCCAACATCCCCAGTAGTTAAGCTACAAGGAAAGTTAATTCTAATTTTAGGGGATTAATTCTAATTGTAGGGGGTTAATTCTAATTTTAGGACTGGTGTATAGATAGAGAAATTGGAGTAACTTAGAGATATGTCAGAGCCAAGAATAGAATTCAGACCCTCTGACTTGCAGTATAATACTATGTATCCTGACTTAGGCCACAGCTCTATTCAACATAGTATCTCACAAAGTAATGACTCCTGCTACAGATAAAGGAATGAGAAAAATGTTGGCACAAGAAAGTGAAATACCAGTTACTTTTTTCTAAATGTACTTTATTTGCATTTTTAATATTAATTAAATGATCGAATAAAATTAAAAATTAAATCTCTTCTATCTTATTTTTAGGGAAAATGTTTATCTGTCTAAGTATCATGCAAAGGAAAATTATGTCAAAACTCTACATCATAATATCAATTAAATAGTTCCTCAAAAGCAAGGCTTTGGTGTTTGAACGTTCTAAGTTAGAAGTTTTCATCACAAGTTTAAATGTAATTGTGCCCTTATGAAGAAAAACGATATCTTGGTATTTCCACTGAGTCACATACCAAACTCTGGTTACTAACACAATGACAATGAGTTTAACTGAGAAGAAAACTAAGTTAGATCTATTCTCCTGGGCTCCTCTAAAGACAGTGTGCATAACAAAACTAAAATAGAATAACGCATTTCAATAAAACACACCCCTTCTGAGCTTTTCAATTCCTAAGAATTCCTCTGTTAGAAAGAAAAGAAATCACGTAATACTGACATTTGGATACATTTCTCTTATGTTAGGGACTGAAAAATAGAATCTGCATAGCAAACATCACTAGAAATAGGAACAGAGTTATAGAAGCTTTACCTACCAGAATTTCATGGTTTGAATTCTGAAGACTTTTCTGCTTCAAAGATCAACAGACCCCAGATTTTATTTTAATATCAATTATATATAGTATATATTACTTGTGTTATAGATTAATATAACTTAAATATTTCCAAACTATCATCATAGTCATTTTTACTACAAATATTATCTTTACCCAAATATGTTTGATATGGTTATAGAAGAGGAATGCTTATGATGATATAACAAATAATAGCAAATAAAGCCTTTTAGAAATTATTAATCTAAAAATCAAATAATTTTCATTAAAATGCCAAGAAAAGGTTAGACTTTCTAGGGAAAGTTTTGAGATTAAAATGCTTTAAGCCCATCTTACACTGGATCACAGGACAGCTGATTCTGATATATTAAAATTATAATTGTTTAACAAAGGAAAATTCATTCTTTGCCTTCATTAGATTCTTTTCAAAATTGCAAAAGTAAATCTGTCAATGAAACATTACTCAACTTACATATATACACATATATTTAACCTATATCCTTTATACTAACTTCTGTGTTTTACAAATATTTTCATTAACATTTAAAAGATAAGTTCATAATAGTGCTTGTCCATCAAACAATATTTTTTAGTATTTAGTTTTATTGACTCTTCTAGTCCTCCAGGTATCATTCTATATAGAAAACTATAGTTACATTAATAGTAACTTACTTTTCTACATGTTTAATAGTACTTTACAAGTTTAGAATTTTGTTAAGATTTTGTAGTTCCATATATAGCACCTTGAACTACCTCATTAAAACCTTATCATATAATGATTGATTTACATGACTGCCTTTAAGAGAAATTCTTAATGATAAGGACCATGTTTTAGAAATCTTAGTCTCCTAGAGCCTAGCACTGTGCCTGAGAGTAAAGAAGTGCCACAAAAATATTTGAGTACAAAAATTCTAAAAATAGCTAAATCTTTTCTTGAAAAAGCAATTCTTTTATGAACAAAAGAAATTTGCAACCTAACAGTACAGAAAATTAACTTTAAAAAAGTAAAATGTCTTACTGCTTATTGAAGAAATATGGTTGTGTTCCCAGTCTTTGAGAGAGAGCTTGACAGCACTGGTCTACATCCTCTAAGACCTAATACAGGCAATGAACCCCAAGGAAAAGTATTTCAATTAGCAAAACAATAAAAAGTATCTAAAACATAACTTGTATCACAGTTTATAACAAAAATATAAATTTAGGTTAACCTTTTATAATGTATTTTAATAAGACTATAGACCACATATATACATAATACTTTGTATATAAGAAATAGGAAGAAATTCTCAGTGAATGTCCTTCAAAATACAAGTACATTTAAGTTACTTATAAGAATTTTGTCAAGAACAAAAGTGTCTTCCTGAATCCATATATTCAAATAGCTTTGCATATACCGAAAAATCTGCTTAATAAAGGTAACACCATTGACCCACCATGAGTAAAAGCATTTGAGTGGTTTTCCCACTAGTGGAGATGGATTTTTATTTATTCTATCCCTATTCATTTACTGAAACCCCCTTGTGGCCAATGGCAGACATCAGTGAGATGGCTGGCTAGTATTAAGGGTAACCTTGGAAAAGAAGGGCATTAATTAACTTAATGATGCTTGTGGACAAGATAAGTATTTTTAAGTTTTGCTACTTTAGTAGCAAAAACATAGATAGATAGATAGATAGATAGATAGATAGATAGATAGATAGATAGATAGATAGAGATAGAGATCTATTAAGTACTGTATTTAACAGAGCTTTTTTTTTTAAGCCCTGATGCTGCAGATCTATATTTAGTTACATAAAAGGTGCCCACAATGTATTGTTCAATTAAAAAAAAAAAACCCTCAGGTTATACAGTAGCAGGCATAATGATCCCATTTGAGAAAATGTTACTAAGAAACATCTAGAAGAAGGCTCTCCAAATAGTTAAGGGTGGTAATTTCTAGGTGATGAGATTTCAGGCAAGTTTTATTGCTTTTTTACACATATCTGCATTGTATTGTTTGCTTTACATCAAGCATGTATGATTTTTTAGCAATAAAATTACTTCATGTTACTGAAAATAACAGCGAATGGTTTTCTTGCCAATCATATATTTTTTTAAAGGAATATCAATATAAAGAATGATTCTTTTAATGCATAAAAGTTGAGGGTTTTGTCAACTTCAACCTGAACTGACCTGGTCCAGAGTCTTCTTTCCCCATCCAATAGCTTTCATCTTACGTTTGACTTCCCACTGTTTCTGATAGGCCAAAATATGATTCAGAGGCCAAGGGTAAGGAGATCCATACCTAGCATGAGTGATCTAAAGCAAAAAGATTTTGTAAAAAAGGTGACCCTTCCTAAAAACAATGCCTGTTTTTACAAATAGAATTCTAAAATAAATATATTTTCAGATAACATAAATAGAGCAATCTGAAAAAAATACACAGCTTGCAATCTAAAAAATTAAAATTTTAAGCCATTCCCTTTAAAAATATATAAACTTTTATGTACTTTGCAACCCGTTATATCAAACAATGACACACAGCTTCCCTAAAATGTATGTGCAAGCAAAATTAAAGTAAGTGAAAAACTATATCACTAATGGTATAAACCACAATGTTTCATTTATGAGCAGGGACTTGCGATTCTGAGCAAAAGTGTTTTCTCATTAAATTTTAATTAAGATAAATGTTACAGAACCACTCACCTCCCCTACTGTAGCTTCATCACACCACTGAAGATACAGCTAGGAACAAAAGAACAGACACTAAACTTTAGAATACCAAAGAGGAAAAGGATAAAGAAAGTTATTTTTTGCCAAGGCAATTTTTTATAAGCTAATTTCATAAGTCACACATGTAGGGGTTTTGTTTTCCTTAGCAGCTATCCACAATTATTAAATGTAATGATGGTATGTTATAAAAATATTTTTTATTCACACAATACATGTCTAAATACCATTAAAGTGTTTTACAGATATTATTTAAGTAAATTTCAAAAGGCCAAAGTAAAATAATGAGTAGGCAAGAATCACTCCTTTTTATAAACAGAAAAACTAGAACTGAAAATGTCAGGTAACTTGTTCAAAGGTAATAATCAAATAATTTAGGTAGCCATCTCAACTCTAGAATTACTTGACTATTTTCCCATTTCTCAATAACTTTAACCCATAAGAAAGATTATATTTTACGAGAATGAGAGAAAAAGCTTATTTTCAAGCCATATCATCTAGTATTTTACCTCTGCAGTCAACAGCATATTGTTGACTAATTCCATGTAAGCTTTCATTTCTGCTTTTTGGACTTCATCCAGCCCATCACTAAGAGAATGGCCCTACAGGGAATTTAAAAAAATTTAAAGAGCATCATATTAAATATACGAAAACTTTCAGTTATCTTACTAACAAATAATATAACATGCAACTATACAATGAATTAAACTTCCAAAATGCCCCCTAAAAATTATTTTATATAAAAGCATAAATAATACTCTGCTATCACTATGAAATATTAGTATGTACTTATTTGTCATTATACAAATGTATCTTTCGATAGAGAAAATTGCACTATCAACTAGTTCGCAAAAGAAGAAAACAGAATGGTCAGCAAACCTTGTTTAAGAGATTAACCTTATTAGAAATAAAGGAAATGCCAAAAGACTGACATGTGCTGTTTATAAAGTGGTCAAAGATGAAAAAAATACTGTTAGTAAAGATATGGAGGAAAAAACCCACTTATTTTAAAATTCTAATACACTGTAGTAACTAGGAGATACATAAAATGATATAATCTTTAGTTCAATCTGGCAATCTATTACAAGATTTAAAAAGTAAATAACCTATGACATCCTAATACCACTCTTAGGAATTTATCCTAAGGTACCAATACCAACCTTAGGAATTTATACAAAGCTGTACATACAAGAAAATTTAACTTAGTACTCTATAAAAACAAAAAATTGGCCATGAGCTAAATGCCCATCAATAAACTTGAGTAAATAAAATTCTAATTTATCCAATACAGGGGGAGGGTGTTGAAGAAAAAAAAAAAAAAAAAATATATATATATATATATATATATATATATATATATATCTCTAGTACAGCAGAACACTATACAACAATGTGAAAGGATGATATATATCTACAGCTATTAATATGGAAGAATTTCCAAACATATTTATGATTTTAAAAGGTATGTTGTAAAATAGTACATACTAGCATGATCTAGGTTTTTCTGTATATGCAAAAAGAAAAGTCTGGAATGATTTTCCAGAAACACCAATGGGAGTTGTTCCTTAATAACTATTAAAATCTAAACTGAATAAATGAAATGCAGAATCATTCAAATGGATAAATACATTCAACTTCAAACAAATCCTGTATCTCCCTTTTCAAAGGTCAGCCAGACACTTCAAAACCTAATAGTTTTTCATTTATGACCACAGTTCTAGTAAGCATAAGTTAGAAAATTATCTACCATTTTGTAAAGATCAAACCATCTCTTTTGACTAGATATTAAAATTACATACCTTTAATAAATTTGACATTAATAAAGAAAAAAAGCTACCTCTTTTGCCATTATATCATGAAGAAATACTAACTTACACTTCAGAAGTATTTTCTAGTAGTTTGCATTGGCATTTTATAAAACTAGGTTGAAATCAATGTAAATGTTAAGACACATTAAAGAATGATGAATGACTTAGTAACTGTGATCAAATACATTTAATATCTTTTTATTACCTTGGCTTTAACAAATTGGACTATTGGACCAAGTTCTGATACTACTTGATTTCCCACATGAATAAAAGGTACTTTACCTGTTGAGAGAAAAAAAAGTATTTATAAAAATACTTCCAGTATGTTAAAGTTTGTGATAATTAAAAAAAATTAACACAAAACTCAGGTATTTATAAATAGGGATTTCATAAAACTGTAACTTTTGAAAATTTTTGTCAGATGTGTATATTAAATTCTGTAAGTTTTTAAACTGATTACTAACCAACTTTAGAAAAAAAGAACAGGTAAATTCATTTCTAGAGTTCTCACTTAGATATAATAACACATCACATAACATTCTCTTTTCAGAGCCAACACAAACATATCACCACATAGCAGCAAACACTAATTATCCAAATTACATGAACCAAGCCAGGACATAGGTACATGACCACTGATATATTTCAAAGAAATTTAAGCTTTCTTTTCAGAGTACAGTGAATCAATCTATATTGTAAACTACATTAAAAAAAAAACTTTTTACATCTTTTAAGTCTTTGATACCCGTTGAGATCAACATTTTAAGCAAGTAATTTATCAATAAATCTCTTTGACTCAAAATACCAAGAATTAAAAGAATTAACAATCTTTGAAGGCATGCTAGTTGGTAAGTTGTAATACAGAGTATGTTCCCAACATGTGGGAAAAAATAATAGTATGTTTATAAAAACTAGCTTCTATAGATAAATGTCACATTAAAAAAGAAATATTTCACTTTAACAAATACTAATACTTGATGGAATTATTAGAGATGAGGGAACAAAATAATCTCCAAATAGCAAGAAGGGTCTACTCCAAATGCTAAAGAACGAAACTTGCTGTCAGACCTAGTTCAAATAGAGTTCACACTAACAGCAGGCTTCTTCCTGTTCCTTTTCAATAGATTCACTCCTCTCTGGCTCAGTCAGCCTGGGGGTAATGGATGAAGTACAGAGGCCTAACAAAAGCTTCAACTGCATCCATAGGACAACATGCATTACAAAGAGAAGGCAGGCCTTTTGGAACAAAACAACTCAATAGATGTATTGAGAAGATACTTCCCTGTTGCCAATTCTGCATTCCTTCCTTCTACTGCTTTATAAATCTTGCAAAAAAAAAAAAAATTTATCTGGTTAAGCATTAGGCCATATTGTTTCCTTAACTCGGGATAAAATCTTTGTAACTATTATACTACCAGAATTATTACAGGTCCCCTGAGATCAAATGATCTGAGAATGAAAACTATTTAGTACCTAGACTAAAGAGTATTTGGGGGTATAATATTTTTAGAGCAAAGCATATTCCTTGTTTTTAATGACTAGTTTCAGGTTCTTGGAAAAAAGGGTTTGTATTTTATTTCTTTTCTTAAAAATACACTGAGCATTGTCAATTCTGAAACAAAAAGAAGTGTGGACAGTCAACTGAGTATTCATCTTATATATCTCTAAATATAAAGAGATATATAAAAACAAAGGCAACAAATTAGAAGTGAATAATGTTTTCTGTCACTAGCCTGCTTAATGAAAATGGAGCCAGTGTTATATCATTATTATTGCAGGTATCAGGCAAAAACACAGTAAGACAGTTATTTTCTGGTGCCAATCAAAGGTCATATAAGAAAACTGAGGGCTTTGTTTACCGTCTTAGACAGAATAATCAGTTTAAAAATTTTTATTCTAAAGAAAGCAAGAATATGTTGCCAAACAAGTAGGCAGATTCAAAGAATGCAAGAAATAGGACCTTGGATGTCATCTAATCCGACTACCTTATATTACAGATGAAGTCACTGAGGCTCAAAGAAGTGAAATTTCTCAAGGAAATAGTTAATATGTGACAAAGTCACAGAAGATTAGTTAAAGATTTCCTAACTCTTTAGGAAATAAGAGTTTAAGTCAACTGGCCTTCTGACTATTCCATGCTCTCTGCTTTAAAAATCTACCGCAAGATCAAAGAAGCAAATACAATAAAAAACATTTCCCTGTCACCTCAAATCATTAAATGAAAGAGAATACCAATCTGAGATATTATAAAATTTAAATATCTTAGTAGAAAGTGCCATTTTCATCTACCTACAGGAGACTCCTATGAAAGAATGTATATTTTTGTATGTCTCTAGAATATTTGTTTGTTTTCGCAGTCTAATAAAAAGAAAATAGGTATCTACCTACATGACACTAAGTATAGTAATTTTAGGAAACAGGTGGATAAACTATATTGATTTCTCACTTGCCAAAGATCTGAACTTTTGTATTAGATTACTAACCTTTTTACATAAATATACAAACTCTTTTTGTATGACTACATACAGGAAAAGGATGGACAGAACACAATATAACTTATTTCACCAGAATTCTGTAGTTCCTAAAATCTATGTATAAAACGAACACAAAAATGAGTCAATGAATGCCCTCCAAGAATCTAAAATATGCTTACATTTACAAGCCTAGAAAGTATTTTATGGACATGTTTTCTAAATGTATTTTCATAAACCTCTAAAACCAAGTATTTATATAAAAGAATATACAGTATGTACAGAAGGGGTGTCTTCATACCTTTTAACAATTTCTACCACCCTTAAAAACTTAAGGTGGAAAAAAAAAAGTTTAACACAAGTCACTCCTAAATTATCATATCAAAATGAAAAATGTCTCCCTAAAAAGCAATGTTACACACTTATACCAATCAGTTATACTTAATAATTTATTCAAAAAGGAGTAATTCTACTTATTATTGCTCCAACAAAACCATAATTACAATAATCATCCATGGTAATTATATATAACTTTATTTATCAGCTTTGTAGCACATTTTTATATTAAAAATTCTTTGATTTATTTAAGACAGTAATTTAATCTACTAACATAAAGATAATACTGATTTTAAAAAATAGGAAGGCTAAAGCATCTCAAAACCTGTTAAAATTAAGCATTAGAAAAAATAATTAGAAATCAAAAACATTCAGTGATGACTTCAAGATCTAATGACAAATTAATTTTTCTACAATCTCTCTTCTTCCACCTGTATTATGGGAGAATATAACTTAGAAAGACGTGTTGAATAATAAATGGATTCATTATTACTAAAATTTGTTTTCTCAACAGGAAAGTCTTATGTACATTAAGACTAGGGAAATCTGAGATCATGTATTTCCTTAACATTTACTATTTAAAACAATTCCCTTACTATTAAAACCATTTCCACACAACAGTAACCATCTCTGATCACGTTGAAATGAATAGATATGCCAACCCCAAGATTGTCAAATTTGCAATTGTTACTTTCTAAAACCATGGATTCTTCAAAGGGTAAACAAAAAAATCAGGCATTTTAACATGTAGATACAAACCGGACTATCACTATAATTTTATCACTCCATAATATTAACAGAGAAGAAAAAAAACACACACTTACCAGATGGAGACATATATTCTGCATTTGCCCTACAAACTACTTTGATAGGCAAGTTACACATTTGCAAAAAGGCCTGTAAATCAAGATACATACAATAAGCCCAGTAAAAGCATATACATATTTGAACAGAAATTTGTATGCATTTCTTTTCTAAACTGAATAGTTTCATACTACAAAACTCTAATAGAAAACAATGAACCAATTTAAAGTGAAGGATTTGTTTTCCAAACAAAAATAAAATGTCATTTAACTACTTAAAAATCAGTATGATTTAGACATCAGTAAATACATGAAACTTAAAGTATGTATGTATACCTAAGGAATAAAATGTAAATTATCCACATTTATGTTACTATATTAGTCTATGTAAACCAGCAACACTATATATATTGCTTTAATTTTCTTAAGTAGATGACTAAAGTCCAAATTTTATAAGCTATTAATTGCTTCATTCCATTACTTTCTATAGGATCATCATCTTCCCATTTTAGAGGAAAACTCAAAATACTATCTCTGCTACCTCAAAGTTCTCTCCAGTAATACTCTATATTCCAACATGTAGCTTCTGTGCTCACTAGTTCACTTTTTAAAGACTTAAACTGTTTATCTTTGTTCATAGTTACAAAAATGTTATAAGCAATTTAAATGTCTAATAATAAGGGTATGGGGTAAATCATTATAGTAAATCCAAACTATGGCATGCTATACACAATCAATTTTAAAACTCTTGCTTTAGAAAAAAATTTTACATCAAGAAAAAATGTACACATTATAATATTACGTGAAAAAATGCAAAACTCTATTACTAGATCACACTAATTCATTTTTAAATGTTTTTAAGACACCAGTGAACTCTGCCAAACCCACTGTTTTTTACAATACTCAAAGTCCACTCCCCTTGTTCTCTCTTCTATGACTTCTTGGCTTCTTTTTCTCTACTCACAAAATTTACTATGTTATTTCTGTAAAATCATTGTTATACAACTGGGAGGTCATAAGTTACAATGGTTCTAATTACCACATACAAATTGGAAGACAAACCTTTTATCTATTTTGAAATTGTAAGTACTATAAATAGCTGTCAAAAGTAAGATAAGATAAATTAATAAATTAACAAGGATATTATTTATCATTTTACTCAACAGAGATTTCTCATAGGTTTATTATAATTCCTTCCTCAACTCTACATTAGAAATAAGTGTTAAGACTCTTAAGTGTTAAGGGTACAAAACAGTGATTAATATCTTGTACAAAGAACTCCATTTACCCAAAAGTATGTCAATTCTCTTGTTTTCTCAAAACTCCAGTCCTTTAGAGATGCCTGCCTCCAAAAATAAATCCCACATGAGTCTGATTCCTCCACTAATTGCATCCTCTGATTCTTACATTGCTCTGTAACTTATGTATGCATGTCTGATCTCCCCAAGTAAATGGAATCTCTTAGAAAACCAAGGGGGAGATTTTTAATTTTTTTTTTGCAATTCTGTTCTCCTCCCCCCAGTCTCCCTCATTTTCCCACAATTAACCTTTCACAGTGCACTACTTATAATAAGCAATATGTTTACTGATTGAGCCATTCAAAGCTCCCAAGAGCTTATCATGGCAGAGGCTGTTATCCCTGCCACATATGTTCTCCCTTTTCCCTGCAGTGGTAGAAACTGTATCTGCACACAAGACTGCCTAAAATAAAAACTTATTTTCCGGGTTCCCTTACAACTAGGTATGGCCAACTGGACTAAAAGTTCTGGACAACTGCTGGGAAGTTTCTTTAAAAGGAGAAAGTATCTCCTCTTTTTCCTCCCTGTTGACTAGAATGTAAAAAGAATGGCTATAGCTATAGCAGCCTAACAGAACCATGAAGTAGCAGCTGAGCATTAGAAATGGTAGAGCAACGAGAGTAAAGGGGCCTAGGTTCTTGATAATCATGCAGTCACCAAACCTGGATTACCCATCTTTGTACGAGAAGTGAACTATCTTTTTAAGCTATCACTATATTGGGTTTCTGTCACTCACTGCCAAATCTAATCCTAATTAATTCACCTACAGTTATGATTTCTAAGTTTAAACACCATCCTGCCCCACCAGAAGTTGATTCTTCTGTGTCTATTTAAGTGGAAACTAACGGTCCTCTAAAATCTATAATCAGTGATTCCATTTCATAGCAATAGTGAGCTTCCTGACTGACCCACAAAGATAGGGTAGGGTGGTGATTCTCAAACTTCAGCATGCATCAAAATCATGTCAAAGCATGGCTTGCAAGGAAAGAAGTAGAGAAAATGAATATAAACAGTTCTTTCAAAAAGCCTGGATCAGAAAAAAAGGAAGAAGGGAGGAGAAGGGTTGCCTCCCTTCTATTACATATGAAGAAGAGTGGAGCTTATTAAAACACAAAGAGAAAAAAAATAATGGGGATAGCCTGAAATTACATAAAACAAGTGAAATAACTGATATACAAGATCCATGTGGCCAGGAGCAGTGGCTCACACCTGTAATCTCAGCACTTTTGGGGAGGCCAAGGCAAAAGGATCACTTGAGACCAGGAGTTCAAGACCAGCTTAGAAAACATAGGCAGAACCCATTCCTACAAAAAAAGTTAAAAAAATCAGCTAGGCATGGTAGTGCACACCTTTAGTCTCAGCTACTCAAGAGGCTGAGGTGGGAGGATTGCTTGAACCTGGGAGGTAAAGGCGGCAATAAGCCATGATCACACCACTGCACTCCAGCCTGGGCAATACAACGAGGACCTGTCTCAAAAAAAAAAAAAAAAAAAAAAAAAAGAATAGGTAAAAAGGGAGGAAATAAGACCTTAGCTGGAGAGATCTGTCTTTGTCAGAACAGGACACTTTTTCCACTGTAAGGCAAGAGGTGGTGGGGAATCAGTGATGATGACTGCAAGTTGATAAGAAAGAACAAGAACGTGAGTGCTCATATTTTATGAAATGAAAGGAGAAATCATTTGCTGAGAATGAGAAACTAAGAAGGGATTGAGGCCTTCAGTAGAACAAAAAGAGTTTGAAATAACTGTTTAATACATCTTCTCAAAGGCCTGAATAATATTCAACTGTTAATAATAATACCGTATAAAATAGTAAATATAGTATATTTTGTTAAACTACATGCGTAGTGGTAACTATGCTAATTAATATTCCAAAATGCTGTATTTCACTTAAAATAAAAGCAGAATTGTAATGTTCTGCAATCAAACCTATGCTTCTTTTTTTTTGAGACAGAATTTCACTCTGTTGCCCAGGCTGGAGTGCAGTGGTGCAATCTCAGCTCAATGCAACCTTCAACTCCCAAAACCCATGCTTCTGGGTCCCATGTTTTTTATTTTTTATAAAAACTGACAATTTTACCAATTAAATGACACTCAACTGACTACAGACCTCAATTGATAGCATAATTCTACTTAGCCAATTAATCTGTAGTTCACAAAAAAGTTTGATGTCACAAAGCATTTTCATCCAAACTTTAAAAATGCAAAAACAGGCCAGTCTCAGTGCTTCCAGAGGCCGAGGAGGGAGGATTGCTTGAGGCCAAGAGTTCAAGACCAGCCTGGGAAACATAGTGAGAGTTTCTCTCTACAAACATTTTTAAAAATTAGCAGCACAGGCCGGGCGCGGTGGCTCATGCCTATAATCCCAGCACTTTGGAAGGCCAAGGCAGGTGGATCACGAGGTCAGGAGTTTGAGACCAGCCTGGCCAACATGGTGAAACCCTGACTCTACTAACAATACAAAAATTAGCCGGGCGTGGTGGCGCGTGCCTGTAGTCCCAGCCACTCAGAAGGCTGAGGCAGGAGAATCACTTGAACCCGGGAGGCAAAGGCTGAAGTGAGCTGAGGTCGCACCACCGCACTCCAGCCTGGCTGACAGGGCAAGACTCCATCTCAAAAAAACAAAAAACAAACAAACAAAAAAAATTAGCAGCACGTGGTGGCAGGCACCTATAGTCCCAGCTACTCGGTGAAGCTATGGTAGGAGGATAGCTTGAGCCCAATAATTAAAGGTGAGCTATGGTCATGCAAAAAAAGAAAGCAAAGCCAAAACATTACCATGACAATTTGCAATAATATAAACACTCTAAAACAATAGCAAGGTTTGACTCAAACAGTATTTCCCCTTTCTCTTGAAAGATGGAAGAAAACACTGGAGAGGCTCACTTTCACCTTCCGCTTTGACTTTCAGTATCTTATCAGCACACAAAAATACTCCAAATAACTGGCGTGGCACACTCATCTACAACATATTTTCTTTTCAATTCGGAAATAGCAATCTGCATATTTTTATTC
Organism: Hylobates moloch; assembly: GCF_009828535.3. Classification (NCBI taxonomy): domain Eukaryota; kingdom Metazoa; phylum Chordata; class Mammalia; order Primates; family Hylobatidae; genus Hylobates; species Hylobates moloch. Next base: position 66,093,488 of record NW_026652276.1, read on the forward strand.
TTATGGAAGTCAAAGAAAAATGTATTTCAAATTATAATAATGAATAATGAACTTGGAACAACTCAGCTAACTCTTATTCCTCGGTTGAATACTTTATTCCAAACTAATTTAAATGAATAACAACATAAAATAATTTGAATAAAACACTTAGCACATCCTATCAGAATAACGTTTTATAACTATGCTGTCCAATATGGTAGCCACTAGTCACATGTGGCTCCTTAATTAATGTTTGAATAAAATTTTAAATTCCATTCCCTAGTCACACTAGCCACATTTCAAGTGCTCAACAGGCACATGTGGCTAGTGGCTACTGTATTTATTGAACAGCACAGATTCAGAACACTTCCATCATCACAGTATGATGTGATGATGTCTACTGGATGTCTATCAGATAGCATGGATATATAACAACAGTAATCAGTACATAAAGGAGACCTTAGCAAGAGAGGCTGACATCATCTGAAAGTGATTATACCAAACATTATTTTTAAAGACCTGCATAATAGCACGGTGTCCAAAAACCCTGCAAGTGATACAATCAACTTTTGATGATGGTGACACATTAAATACCGTATTTCCAATTTCTGAGAGAATATAAAGATTACTCATTTACTGAGCAACTCCAATTGCTAAAATGAGGAGGCAAATGCATTCTTATATGAAAACTAAGAACTAAAGAATGAATTAAAACTGCATCCATTCTTTATATATAAATTTAGTGAGTACCTGGTAGGAAATTTTTTAAATGCACACATATGTATTGTACACATAACATAATTGCCTGTACCTGATTTCTAAGACCCTGAAATTTAATCAGCTTGATGTAGTTTCAACATATTGAATACATTAATTGAATTCATAACATCAAAAACATTCACTTGAAGGGGTAGGGTGTCAGGGGTAGGGTTTTTTACTTTAAAAAAAAATTCAAAGAAAAAAAAACTATTACCAGATCATCAATAACTGGTTAAACATGAAGGACTAAATTTACACATTTATCTCCGCAACCTTTAAAAAAAAATCTATTAAAATAACAGTGAAGAAATAGAAAAGGTATACACCCAGAAAAACATAAAGAATAGCAGAGGAGACAAAAGCAGACCAGAGATGTCAACTCATTTTTCTAAGATGGAAAACAGACTTAGCATGGCAGAGGGCAGAGGAAGCTGAAACCTAAGAATTTGCACAGTAGAAAATCAATACATTTGCATCACAGAAACTAAGAAGATTCCAAAATTGGAAGGCAGAGGTGAGATATATAGGACAGCAAATAAAGGACTGGATGAAAGTCTACATAAGCATTAGATAACTAGCCCTCCCCCAGTCTAGCAGGAGACAAAGCTATATTCTTTGGAGAAACTGAACTAGAGGGACCCAAACAGCAGAGGGCACTGGGTGAGGTGCCACTCTGAAAGAGGCAAAGTTAAGGGTAAGTATACATACTGATCGAGATTCACACAGGATCTCTCTCCCTCTAAGCTCCCAAACATAGAATATCACTCCAGGATATCTCTCTGGAGAAAAAAAATCTACATATTGATGGTTTTATTGGGGGTGGGGTGGGCTAGGAATAGTGACTAACAAAAACGACCTCTCAATATGTAATCAATCTACAATGACATCCACATGTCAAAAAGTCCCTCATCTCTTTAGCCTCACTCTTAACTATAAATTGTTAGCAGAGATCAATAGACACTTGGAGGAAAGCCTCAAACAAAACACAGAGCCAAAACAAACCACAGAAAAAGGAACTGGCAAACAAAACTGCAGAGAGCAAGACAACTTCACAGAAAAATTACAATGGTGAATATTTACTGAGCACTTACTATACGCCAAGTACTTGCACAAGAACTTTACCCTATAAGGTATGTACAAGTATCACTATCTTAAGATGAGAAAAAAGAACAGAGATCAGGGTGTAGAGAGAGGGAGGGAGAGAAAAAGAAAGGAGGGAAAAAAGGAAGGAAAGAAGTTATGTGCCTGGTACGTAACAGGCAGATGATGATTACCAGATGAATAAATAAATGAACATATGGAAATGTAAACAATAACGTCTAGTTTTAGTCATGTGAATTTTTGAAAACAAAGCAACAGAAACTTCTGAAAAATAAAAGTTGTTTTTTTTTTTTTTTTTAAAGACACTTAGTCAAAATCCAAAACACAATTTATAGTCAACCACTGGTTGTAATATACAATCAATGTGACCTTTTGAGGGCACTTTGGTAAGGTCTACCAAAATTCTATACGTACGTATCCTTTGAACTAGAAATGTTATTGCTATAAATACATAATATGAACATATATATATAAAATTATACAAGATATGTGTAAGGATATTCACACTTAAGCCCTATTTATAACAGCAAAATAATCAATAGTTTGATACCTATCAATAAAAGACTGGTTAAAACAAATTGTGATGCCCATCAACGGAATATTTATAGCCTTCAAAAAAGAATAAGGTTAGCTGGGCAAGGTGGCTCACACCAGTAATTCCAGCACTTTGGGAGGCCGAAGTAGGTGGATTGCTTGAGCCCAGGAGTTCAAGACCAGCCTGGGCAACATGGCAAAATCCCGTCTCAACTAAAAATACAAAAAAATGGACAAGCATGATGGTGTGTGCCTGTAGTCCCAGCTACTTGGGAGGCTGAGGTGGGAGAATCACCTAAGCCCAGCAGGTTGAGGCTGTAGTAAGCCGTGATCACACCACTGCACTCTAGCCTGGCTGATGGGCATAAGACCCTGTCAAAACAAAAACCAACCAAACAAACAAATAAATAAATAAATAAATAAATAAAAAGTAAGGTTGCTCCTCAACTGGATTTCTTACACTAAATTCCAAAAAACATTTCTCCTCTGGAATCTCTAATAAGGGCTACTGAATTACATAAGATGAAATACGCCAAATGCAAAATTGCTTTTCGTGAGGCTGTTTCTTCTAATGACCTAGAGCAAAACATTAAAACATAGTTCAAAAAGGCCTACAAAGGCTATTTGGTCCACTATGAAACTTCCTGGTGAGCTAACTTGCCAGAAAGACATAACTGTGAGTACCTACAAAAATAAATTCAACATGTATATACTGAGCACCCGCTATGTATCAAGGACTGTCCTAGCTACTGGGACAAGCAGGCAACATAAAGTCTAAGTCCTTATGGAGTTTACATCACAATGGAGACAGATAACAAGCAAATAAACCAGAAAATATGCATGGTAATTCCTGTTACTTAGAAATACAAGGCAGTGTAAAGGTATGGCTATTAAATATAGGGTAGTCAGATAAGACCTCACTAATAAGGTAATATTTGACCATAAACCTAAGAAAGTTAGGGAGCAAGCCATGCAGATATCTAAGGGGAGAACAGTCCAAGTTTAAACGCCTGAAGCAGGCTTGTGCTTCAACTATGTTTCAGCAACAGTTAACAAGACCAGTATGACTATGTGGGAGTGAGGAAGTGAGTACTAAGAGATGGGATCAGAGAGGCAACCAAAAATATCATGTAGGATCTTACAGGTAATTGTGAGGTCTTTGGCTTCTACTGAATGAGACAAGAAATCATTAGAAGGTGTTGAGCTGGGGATTGCTGTAATCTGACCGAACACTTCAAAGGACACAAACAAGTACACAGAAATTAGACTGTTGAGAGCAGAACCACTGAAGCAGGAGAACTAATTAGGAGGCTTTTGTAATGATCCAGGCAAGATATGATGGTGGCCTGGACCAGGGTGGGAGTGATGAAAGTGATTCGTCAGATTCTAGCTATATTTTTAAGGGAGGGTCAAGAAGTTTTGCTGATAACTCGATGTGGATATAGGAAAAAGAATTCCAAAAATGACTAAAAGTTTCTGGCATAAACAACTAGAAAGATGGAACTGGTATTTACCAAGCTAGGAAAAACTGTGGGGTGAGCAGGTTTTGGTGGAAGGAAGGGGACCTACATGTCTTTAGATTGTTGTCTCTAATTATCACTTTTTGGATAGACTTCTGATGAGAAATGAATAGCAGACAACTCTACTCTTTTTTCAAAGGCCTAGAATTGCTAAGAGTACAGCCACGTGCTTTGAAAACCAGATAAGCAGGTTCTATTAAAAATTTGAGAAGCCCAATCCTCAAGGCCACCCAACCTTTTATGCACACAACTGACAGAAGTGCCTACAAATGTACATCATACTATCTGTTAGCACTTCCCGCAGGTATGATATTTATCAAGGTGTTAAGAAATGAGAAGAACAGATGTCAGGCAGAATAAAAATATAATCAAGAACCATCTTCATCTTTGGTCTTTTCTGCTTCCTGCATCTATAGACTACCAAGTTTAAAAACTGAAAAGTCAATTTAACATCTGGGTTAAATGAGAAGATTTAAGAAGTTAAGAAGCTGTCCCATAAGAGCAGTATAATCTTCTGAAAATTTACTGAGAAGTTACACATGAGGGAACCACTGTTAGCTTGAATCCTTTAAAATCTCAGCAATTATGGCCCAATCTTCAGGACGTCAAAAGTAAGCATGCAGGTCTTATAATTAAGAAAAGCAAGTAAACAGAATAACATTAATGTGCAAATCAACAAAACAAAACATCTTAAATATTATACATATCTAATTTCAAGTCTTCAATCCCAAATATACTAATAATACTCCAGAAAGAAATGTTGGAGGAAATCATTGAAACTAAATGTAAAGCCAAAAAGTAACCCAATTATTTTACAGAAAAAAGTAAATATATTGGGTTTTCTTTGTTTGTTTGTTTGTTTTTGTTTTTTTTTTTGGAGACAGAGTCTTGCTCTGTCACCCAGGCTGGAGTGCAGCAGTGCAATCTCGGCTCACCATAATCTCTGCCTCCCAGGCTCAAGCAATTCTCATGCCTCAGCCTCCCAAGTAGGTGGGACTACAAGCACGTACCACTACACCCAGCTAATTTTTTTATTTTTAGTAGAGACGGGGTTTTGCCATGTTGGCCAGGCTGGTCGCAAACTCCTGGCCTCAAGTGATCTGCCCGTCTTGGCATTCCAAAGTGCTGGGATTAGAGACCTGAGCCACCAACGCACCCAGCCCTAAATATGATGGTTTCTGACAGGAGTAAGGGAACAGACTCTACAACACTTTAAAATATCAAATATCCTTTGTTTTAACTGCATTAAGTTTAAAAAAAAAAAAAAAAAAGCAATACATAGTTCAGAAAATGGTAAAAAGGGCTCAACATGGTTGAATGGAAATAGTCAGCCTTGGTGGCTACTGTGCACAAGAATGATGCTAACTCACTGAGATTGCTGTCCTTACCATCCTTTATTCTTACTTTCTGTTGCTGAGTCATAAACTCTACCACTCATGACTGGGCAACCACCAGCACATTTTATTGATTAAGTACCCTAGCAGAACCTAATGGATCCTAACAGAGTACAGATTTTGAAAGCAAGTTACCTAAGTGAAAAAAAGATTAGAGTGAACATACATTTAAAAGAAGGAAATCCTCTGCATCAGTCTTAAGCATCAGTATAGAACAATAAGGCCAGGAGTGGTGGCCCATGCCTCTAATCCCAGCACCTTGGGAGGTCAAGGCGGGTGAATTATTTGAGGTCAGGAGTTCAAGACCAGCTGGCCAAAATGGTGAAACCCCGTCTCTACTAAAAATACAAAAATTAGCTAGGTGGTGGTGCTGCCCACCTGTAATCTCAGTTACTTGGGAGGCTGAGGTGGGAGAATCACTTGAGCCTGGGAGATGGAGGTTGCAGTGAGCCAAGATCGCACCACTGCACTCCAGTCTGGGTGACAGAGTGAGATCCTATCTCCAAAAAAAAAAAGAAAGAAAAAAAAAAAGAATCAGTATAGAACAATATGAAGTTAATGAGCAGAAGATCAGAGAGAGCTCTCTGGGTAGAATCCTGGGAACTGTGTTAGCTTGAAAAAGTACCTTTATCTCAGAAGCTTTCTCATTTCTAAATTAGACAATCAGGCAGATTAACTGAAGTTCTGTACTAAACACTTTATACACTATCTGACACAGAGTAATTCAAAAAATATAAGGTATTATTATTAATAGTAGTAACGACATTCATAATAATAAATACTCATTTGTTCATCTGCAAAGGAAGAAAGACCACTTAACCTTGGTGACTTCAAAAGAAAGCTGGGTTCATTTATTTGATTACCTTTTAATGTCTCCTTATGAGAAAAATTAAAATAATTATTATATACTATAATTTAATTGTATTTACTCCTATAAAATCAAAATACCAAGATTGTGTACTGAGATAAAAATTTCTAGAAAGATGTCAAAAAGAATAAAGGAAAATAACCAAAAGTACTTTTCTTTCTTTCTTTTTTTTTTTTTTTTTTTGAGATGGCATTTCACTGTTGTTGCCCAGGCTGGAGTGCAATGGTACGATCTCGGCTCACTGCAACCTCTGCCTCCCAAATTCAAGCAATTCTCTCACCTCAGCCTCATGAGTAGCTGGGATTACGGGCACAAGCCACTATCCCTGGCTAATTTTTTATATTTAGTAGACATGGGGTTTCACCATGTTGGACAGGCTGGTCTCAAACTCCTGACCTCAGGTGATCCACCCGCCTCAGCCTTCCAAAGTGCTGGGATTACAGGCATGAGTCACCACGCCCGGCCCAACAGCACTTTTCAAAAGAATAGTGAATATATGCTTTATGTTTTCAATATATATAATTATATAATATAATCTTTTCTAACAAAGTAAAAACAAGATATCTAAATATTGATATAGATGTTTGTGAATAAGTTTTAGAGTCATACACACTGATAAAACTGATAAATGAACTGACAAAAGGACTCCGTCCCCCAAGAATATATGGTCCATTAGTATATACAGACAATGTCTATCTTGTTTACTGCTTTAGTCCTTGGCATACAGTAAAGTCTCAGTAAACATTTGCTTAATGAACAAGCCATAGGTATTCCTAAAAATAAATGCAAACATTCCTAAGTTCACAGAAAGCTAGCAAACTACAGCAAAAATTAGCATTTTATAATTTTATGGGTTCAGAGCTCACTGCTTTAAAAAGTTAGATGTAACTCTTGTTAAGTTCAGAGATATTTTAAAAAATCAATAATTACAACTATCAATAAGTTGATACTGCTTTAGAAAACAGTAACAGGAATTCAACTTAAAAACTATTAATAATGATCTGGCCCACAACCACAAGAGGGCCAAACAGGAATGGCTCCAGTCTGCAGCTCTCAGCATGATCGACGCAGAAGACGGGTGATTTCTGCATTTCCAACTGAGGTACCTGGTTCATCTCACTGGGACTGGATGGACAGTGGGTGCAGCCCACGGAGGGCTAGGAAAAGCAGGGTGGGGCACTGCCTCACCCAGGAAGCGCAAGGAGTCAGGGGATATCCCTTTCCTAGCCAAAGGAAGCCGTGACAGACTGCCTGGAAAAACAGGACACTCCCACCCAAATACTGTGCTCTTCCCACGGTCTTAGCAACCGGCAGACAAGGTGATTCTCTCCCGTGCCTGGCTCAGTGGCTCCCACGCCCACAGAGCCTTGCTCACTGCCAGCACAGCAGTCTGAGATCGATCTGTGAGACAGCCCCATGGCTGGGGGCGGGGCGTCCTCCATTGCTGAGGCTTGAGTAGGTAAACAAAGCCACCTGGAAGCTCAAACTGGGCAGAGCCCACCGCAGATCAACAAGGCCTACTGCCTCTATGCTCCACCTCTGTGGGCAGGGCATAGCTGAACAAAAGACAGCAGACAACTTCTGCAGACTTCAACGTCCCTGTCTGACAGCTCTGAAGAGAACAGTGGTTCTCCCAGCACAACGTTTGAGCTCTGAGAACAGACAGACTGCCTCTTCAAGTAGGTCCCTGACCCCCGTGTAGCCTAACTCGGAGACATCTCCCATTAAGGGCCAAAAGATACCTCATATAGTTCGGTGACCCTCTGGGAAGAAGCTTCCAGAGGAAGGATCAGGCAGCAATATTTGCTGTTCTGCAGCCTCCGCTGGTGATACCCAGGCAAACAGAGTCTGGAGTGGACCTCCAGCAAACTCCAACAGACCTGCAGCTGAGGGACCTGACTGTTAGAAGGAAAACTAACAAACAGAAAGGAATAGCATCAACATCAACAAAATGTCATCTACACCAAAGCCCCATCTGTAGGTCACCAACATCAAAGACCAAAGGTAGACAAAACCACAAAGATGGAGTGAAACCAGAGCAGAAAAGCTGAAAATTCTGAATCAGAGCGCCTCTCCTCCTCCAAAGGAACACAGCTCCTCGCCAGCAATGGAACAAAGATGGATGGAGAATGACTTTCAGGAGTTGACAGAAGTAGGCTTCAGAAGGTCGGTAATAACAAACTACTCCAAGATAAAGGAGGATGTTCGAACCCATCGCAAGGAAGCTAAAAACCTTGAAAAAAGATTAGACAAATGGCTAACTAGAATAAACAATGTAGAGAAGAACTTAAATGACCTGATGGAGCTGAAAACCATGGTATGAAAACTTCACGACGCATGCACAAGCTTCAATAGCCGATTCGATCAAGTGGAAGAAAGGGTATCAGTGATCGAAGATCAAATTAATGAAATAAAGTGAGAAGACAAGGTTAGAGAAAAAAGAGTAAAAAGAAACAAACAAAGCCTCCAAGAAATATGGGACTATGTGAAAAGACCAAATCTATGTTGGATTGGTGTACCTGAAAGTGATGGGGAGAATGGAACCAAGCTGGAAAACAATCTTCAGGATATTATCCACTAGAACTTCCCCAACCTAGCAAGGTAGGCCAACATTCAAATTCAGGAAATACAGAAAACACCACAAACGTACTCCTCAACAAGAGCAACCCCAAGACACATAATTGTCAGATTCACCAAGGTTGAAATGAAAGAAAAAATGTTAAGGGCAGCCAGAGAGAAAGGTCGGGTTACCCACAAAGGGAGGCCCATCAGACTAACAGCGGATCTCTCAGCAGAAACCCTACAAGCCAGAAGAGACTGGGGGCCAATATTCAACATTGTTAAAGAAAAGAATTTTCAACACAGAATTTCATATCCAGCCAAACTAAGCTTCATAAGTGAAGGAGAAATAAAATCCTTTACAAACAAGCAAATGCTGAGAGATTTTGTCACCACCAGGCCTGCCTTACAACAGCTCCTGAAGGAAGCACTAAACATGGAAAGAAAACAACCAGTACTAGCCACTGCAAAAATAGGCCAAATTGTAAAGATCATCGATGTTATGAAGAAACTGCATCAATTAACAGGCAAAATAACCAGCTAATATCAAAAGGACAGGATCAAATTCACACATAACAATACTAACCTTAAATGTAAATGGGCTAAATGCCCCAATTAAAAGACACAGACTGGCATATTGAGTCAAGACCCATCAGTGGGCTGTATTCAGGAGACCCATCTCATGTGCAAAGATGCACGTAGGCTCAAAATAAAGGGATGGGGGAGGATCTACCAAGCAAATGGAAGGCAAAAAAAAAAAGCAGGGGTTGCAATCCCAGTCTCTGATAAAATAGACTTTAAACCAACAAAGATAAAAGAGACAAAGAAAGCCATTACTTAATGGTAAAGGGATCAATTCAACAAGAAGAGCTAACTATCCTAAATATATATGCACCCAATACAGGAGCACCCAGAATCTTAAGGCAAGTCCTTAGAGACCTACAAAGAGACTTAGACTCCCACACAATAATAATGGGAGACTCTAACACCCCACTGTCAATATCAGACAGATCAACAAGACAGAAGGTTAACAAGGATATCCAGGACCCGAACTCAGCTCTGCAACAAGCAGACCTAATAGACACCTACAGAACTCTCCACCCCAGTTCAGCAGAATATACATTCTTCTCAGCACCACATCACACTTATTCTAAAATTGACCACATAATTGAAAGTAAAGCACTCCTCAGCAAATGTAAAAGAACTGAAATGACAACAAACTGTCTCTCAGACCAAGTGCAATCAAATTAGAACTCAGGATTAAGAAACTCACTCAAAACTGCTCAACTACATGGAAACTGAACAACCTGCTTCTGAATGACTACTGGGTAAATAACAAAATGAAGGCAGAAATAAAGATGTTCTTTGAAACCAATAAGAACAAAGACACAACGTACCAGAATCTCTGGGACAGATTTATACCAGCGTGTAGAGGGAAATTTATAGCACTAAATGCCGACAAGAGAAAGCAGGAAAGATCTAAAATCGACACCCTAACATCACAATAAAAAGAACTAGAGAAGCAAGAGCAAACACATTCAAAAGCTAGCAGAAGGCAAGAAATAACTAAGATCAGAGCAGAACTGAAAGAGATAGAGACACAAAAAAACCTTCAAGATATCAATGAATCTAGGAACTAGTTTTTTGAAAAGATCAACAAAATTGATAGACCGCTGGCAAGACTAATAAAGAAGAAAAGAGAGAAGAATCAAATAGACACAATAAGAAATGACAAAGGGGATATCACCAACGATCCCAAAGAAATACAAACTACCATCAGAGAATACTATAAACACCTCTACGCAAATAAACTAGAAAATCTAGAAGAAATGGATAAATTCCTAGACACATACACCCTCCCAAGACTAAACTAGGAAGAAGCTGAATCTCTGAATAGACCAATAACAGGCTCTGAAATTGAGGCAATAATTAATAGCCTACCAACCAAAAACAGTCCAGGACCAGACGGATTCACAGCCGAATTCTACCAGAGGTACAAAGAGGAGTTGGGACCATTGCTTCTGAAACTATTCCAAACAGGGAATCCTCCCAAACTCATTTTATGAGGCCATCATCATCCTGATACCAGAGCCTGGCAGAGACACAACAAAAAAAAGAGAATTTTAGACCAACATTACTGATGAACATCAATGCCAAAATCCTCAATAAAATACTGGCAAACCGAATCCAGCAGCAGCACATCAAAAACCTTATCCACCACGATCAAGTCGGCTTCATCTTTGGGATGCAAGGCTGGTTCAACATATGCAAATCAATAAACATAATCCATCACATAAACAGAACCGATGACAAAAACCACATGATTATCTCAATAGATGCAGAAAAGGCCTTTGACAAAATTCAACAGCCCTTCATGCTAAAAAGTCTCAATAAACTAAGTATTGATGGAACATATCTCAAAATAATAAGAGCTATTTATGACAAACCCACAGCCAATATCATACGGAATAGGCAAAAACGGGAAGCATTCTCTTTGAAAACCCACACAAGACAAGGATGCCCCCTCTCACCACTCCTATTCAACATAGTGTTACAAGTTCTGGCCAGGGCAATCAGGCAAGAGAAAGAAATAAAGGGTATTCGATTAGGAAAAGAGGAAGTCAAACTGTCCCTGTTTGCAGATGACATGACTGTATATTTAGAAAACTCCATCGTCTCAGCCCAAAATCTCAAGCTGATAAGCAACTTCAGCAAAGTGTCAGGATACAAAATCAATGTGCAAAAATCACAAGCATTCCTATACACCATTAATAGACAAACAGAGCCAAATCATGAGTGAACTCCCATTCACAACTGCTTCAAAGGGAATAAAATACCCAGAAACCCAACTTACAAGGGATGTGAAGGACCTCTTCAAGGAGAACTACAAACCACTGCTCAAGGAAATAAAAGAGGACACAAACAAATGGAAGAATATTCCATGTTCATGGATAGGAAAAATCAATATCGTGAAAATGGCGATACTGCCTAAAGTAATTAGATTCAATGCCACCCCCATCAAGCTACCAATGACTTTCATCACAGAATTGGAAAAATCTAAAGTTCGTATGGAACCAAAAAAGAGTCCGCATTGCCAAGACAATCCTAAGCAAAAAGAACAAAGCTGGAGGCATCACGCTACCTGACTTCAAACTCTACTACAAGGCTACAGTAACAAAAACAGCATGGTACTGGTACCAAAACAGATATATAGACCAATGGAATAGAATAGAGGCCTCAGAAATAACACCACACATCTACAACCATCTGATCTTTGACAAACCTGACAAAAACAAAAAACGGGGAAAGGATTCCCTATTTAATAAATGGTGCTGGGAAAACTGGCTAGCCATATTTAGAAAGCTGAAACTGGACCCCTTCCTTATACCTTATACAAAAATTAATTCAACATAGATTAAAGACTTAAATGTTAGACCTAAAACCATAAAAAACTTAGAAGAAAACCTAGGCAATACCATTCAGGACATAGGCATGGGCAAGGACTTCATGTCCAAAACACCAAAAACAATGGCAACAAAAGCCAAAATAGGCAAATGGGATCTAATTAAACTAAAGAGCTTCTGCACAGCAAAAGAAACTACCATCAGAGTGAACAGGCAACCTACGGAATGGGAGAAAATTTTTGCAATCTACCCATCTGACAAAGGGCTAATATCCAGAATCTACAAAGAACTCAAACAAATTTACAAGAAAAAAACAACCCCATCAAAAAGTGGATGAAGGATATGAACAGACACTTCTCAAAAGAAGACATTTATGCAGCCAACAGACACATGAAAAAATGCTCATCATCACTGGTCATCAAAGAAATGCAAATCAAAACCAAAATGAGATACCATCTCATGCCAGTTAGAATGGCAATCATTAAAAAGTCAGGAAAAAACAGATGCTGGAGTGGATGTGGAGAAATAGGAATGCTTTTACACTGTTGGTGGGAGTGTAAATTAGTTCAACCATTGTGGAAGACAGTGTGGCGATTGCTCAAGGATCTAGAACTAGAATTACCATTTGACCCAGCAATCCCATTACTGGGTATACACCCAAAGGATTATGAATCAAGCTACTATAAAGACACATGCACACATGTTTATTGAGGCACTATTCACAATAGCAAAGACTTGGAACCAACCCAAATGTCCATCAATGATAGACTGGATTAAGAAAATGTGGCACATATACACCATGGAATACTATGTAGCCATAAAAAGGATGAATTCATGTCCTTTGCAGGGACATGCATGAAGCTGGAAACAACCATTTTCAGCAAACTATCACAAGGACAGAAAACCAAACACCACATGTTCTCACTCACAGATGGGAATTGAACAATGAGATCACTTGGACACAGGGCAGGGAACATCACACACTGGGGCCTGTCAGGGGGTGGGGGTGCTGGGGGAGGGATAGCATTAGGAGAAATACCTAATGTAAATGAAGAGTTGATGGGTGCAGCAAACCAACACGGCACATGTATACCTATGTATCAAACCTGCACATTGTGCACATGTACCCTAGAACTTAACGTATAAAAAATAGTAATAATGATCTATGTAGAAATCAGAAAACACAATTCAATAAGCATAAAAAGCTTCAAAGAGAGTGAATTTATTACCAAAAAATATGAAATGTTATTTGAGAGAACATTTGAAGACATATCACTTCATAGACTGACCTTCCTTAATAAAACTCTCACCTAGGAACTACTCCTGGAATATGTGAGTCAATTTTAGATACATCAACATCTGACAGCTACAGAAAAAAATCAGGTTATTTCTGAAAGCAACAAAAAAGACAACTAGAATAGAGAAGGATATAAGCTTTCCTTGTGAGAATTACATATAAATAACATGCTGATAAAACCGATAAATGAACTGATAAAAGCCCCTCCTCCCAAGAATATAAGCTTCATTAGTACATACAGACCATGTCTATCTTGTTTACAACTTTCATCAAGTTGTAGGGTCAAAATTAAGCAAGAGTTATAAAATAGTCAAAAGTACAGAAAGAACAATTCTTGTAACCCAATAACCTAACACAACACCAGTTACATAGTTAGCACTCAATGAACAGTTGGGGAGAAAAGGAAAATATATATATATTCTTTTTCTGAGCTCCTATAATGAATACTTTAAAATTTGTTACTTACAAAAAAATTCCCAACTGATAAATAACAAAAAAAAAATTAAAATTCTTAGGATGAACTAGCAGATGTCAGGAACATATACTCATTTCTTTTTAATTAACTAATAGTAACTCAATATTGAAACACTTGCCAATGACCAGCACCAACTGTCTTCTTTCGTCTTCTCTATTCCAAAGACAAAATGAACATCTGTCTTTCAAGTTAGATACACAGCCCACTCTCTTTAGTTGCACCTAAGCAATAAAATCAGCATTGCTTGCCAATAAAAATATAAAGGTAATTCAAAATTTTGAAGAATTGCCTTTAATAAGTTTTTAAAGATTAGATGCTTTACACTGATTAATACCCTGGGATTCGAGGGGTTATAAACACAGCTTCTAAATTTATGTAAGTCACATGAACAAAGTTATTCAAATTCTAGATAGGTAGCAATCCATTTTCAGTCCAACCAGGTAAAGCTATCCTCAGACAGCAGACCTCAGGTTTTTCTTCTTTAGGACAAAGCTTCTATTCATTTCCTAATTAAATTTGAAATATTTTATGTAAGAATTCACTAACGACTATTCTCAAGCATGCAATGCCATTTTCAGGACACAAAACAAAAATCGTGAATTTTAATTCATATCCTTTTTCAACCAGACACAAAGGAAAATTTGTGACAACTGAAGAATTATTTTCTACCTTACTGAAGAGGCATGATTTAAAATTAAAAACCATGAACAAATCTATCTATAAAATAATTCATTTTTATATCAAACAGCTGCAGACCCTGTAATTGAAATAATGTATCTAAGGTTATAAATGAAAAGTGTTAGGTATCATTCTTGAAGTGACAGATTAAGTCCCTAATCCAGTTACCATAATAGCCATATTTGTAGTTTAACATAAATTAAGACCTTAATTATATTTGTGACTATTTTAAACAAAATAACAAATTCCTTTGTACCTGTGAATGTAATTTATAGCAAAGCCAGGTTCATTTTCCAAACCAATCTATTTCACACTGCAGAAGTACTCTGGTATAATGGTATAATGTAATTCTTGTTGCAGATGTTGAAAGAGTAGATTCACTAAAAGCACAGAAGGGGTTTGAAGATAAATGAAGATGCTATTCATTCAAGGGTAATTTCATCTTAGAACTATATGAAAGATGTTTCATTCACACAGGGTAGTGTATGGCCTCAAATTTAAGTGTATCTTCAGCTCAAATATAATGCTGCCGGATTGATTATGTTGATATTGTATATCTAATAATGAAAAATTCTAGCCTTGTTCTGTTTAAAAAAAAGGCTGTTGTTTTTCTATCTTACTACTATATCTTTATGGTTCTGTTTAATAGCAACAAATTATAAAATCCTGCTTGCCATTTACTTTTTAAACAAAAAAGTATACAGTTGATATTCTAAGTTGCAATCTCTCAGAACTGCAGGAGCGTGAATTTTTGTTATACATAAATAAATACATATTTATATCAGTAAACCATTACCCTTTATAACCATTTTACATCATTTCACTAATTACTAAAAACAACAACTCCTATAGCCACCTAATTCTATTTTGAAAATACTTCATTTCCACAAATTCTACACTGACTAATTTTAATGTTTTATATACACCATGCCATTTAAGTGTTGAGAAACTAATATTGACATTTGTTTTTTAATCTGCTAGATTCTATTTGCAATTTAAGTTCACAATTATCTTGATAAAGATCACATTTTATATACTGAAATAATCCAATGTCTTATGAGCATAAATCAGCAAAATGCTTTAACATTTCTGGCACACAAACTATAATAATGTAATATAAGACAATCAGTCTGAAGAATTTAAACTCAGTGATATCAAAGAAACATCTGCAGCCTCCATTTTGCTTGTTTGGAATACTGAAAAGGATTTTACAAGTCTCTATATCTCATAAATGTTTACTAAATTCTATTTATCCCTTAGCTTTCCTTTCCTTCACCTAACCCTGAAAGTGAATTCAGAAGCCTCATCTGACAGAGGACAATCAAATTGAGAGGAATGTACAAATTTTAAAAACCTAAAACTTTATACTTTATGAGGCTTTAATAAAGTTTTGTCAATTTTTTAAATGTTTTTCATAAAATATTATATTATTTATTAAAATATGTCCACTCATGTCATCCTACTTCTATTTACATCAGGTTTAAACTGATCCTTTAAAACGGCATAAAACCCTGAACAGCTCGTTTAAAACAGAATGTATCCAACCAAACTGAAAATTCAAAATCATTTCCTCTAAAATTCTGCAGGTAGCTGTCCACTATGGCCATTTAAATGACATGACAAATTTACAGCAGCTGTATTTTCACACTCAAAGTTTTGTCTCTAAGGCAATAATCAACCTGCAGCCTCAAAAGAAAGACAGATATTCCTCTCTCCTGCTCTTTCCCAAACACTACATTTGGATATTATCATTAGCCAATAATTAATACATCCTTCTAGAAAGCATCATTTGCTAAAAGGAAAATGCAAGGGTCAGCTAAGTATTTATCATCAAATCTGAAATGTGAGTGTTCATGATCCAGCATTAATGGGGCCTATAAAAATGCTGACTTTTGGTCAGGTGCAGTGGCTCACACCTGTAATCCTAGCACTTCGGGAGGCTGAGGCAGGTGGATCATTTGAGGTCAGGAATTCAAGACCAGCCTGGCCAACATGGTGAAACCCCGTCTCTACTAAAAATACAAAAAAATCAGCTGGGCTTGGTGCCACACACCTGTAATCCCAGCTACTCAGAAGGCTGAAGTGGGAGAATCACTTGAACCTGGGAAATGGAGGTTGCAGTGAGCGGGAGATCATGCCAGCAGTGAACCGAGATCACGCCACTGCACTCCAGCCTGGGCGACAGAGCTAGACTCCATCTCAAAAAAACAAAACAAAACAAAATGCTGACTTTTAAATTATATACTATATTCAACAGAAATAAAATAGTTTTTTTCTGTTGTCTTCCCTTTCATTTTTAGAGAAAAGTATTTATTAACAAAGAGTAAGAAAAAGTAAAATTATTAAATGGAACAAGGACATTCTCCTTGACTTGACCTTAAATGCTATTCCTACTTGAAGTAAAAAGGACAAAGTAAGATTACTTGTTCATGCAATATTCTAATAATGATCATCAGTTTGAGACACTCTAAAAAACAAATTCAAATTTTTATAACATCTAGGTTAAGCCGTACAAAAAAAAAAAAACCACCAGATTTTTAAAATTGGCTTCACATACATAAAGCGAAATTCTTTCTAAAACTTACTCGAAAGTCTCTGTTGCACAACAGATAGCACATTGGACTTCTAAAACTTATTAGAAAGTAACATTTTATTATATAAGGACACTCACAAAATATGTACATAAATCTTTGAAGTCAAAATAGGCACTAATTCTGTATTCGACATCTTACATTCCTATTCCTTTCATTTTTTTCAAAAGAATTTCTCATTCATTACCTAACTTGAGCTTCATGATATTATAGAGGTAAGACTATCTTTATCCCATTTCAAAGATACAAAAGCTAAGACATGTTCTTTTACTCCTTAATGTAAACTATTAATCATAAGATATAATTTACTAAGAAATGTCAGAAATAATTTGTGATTAAATGGTCACTTATTGTTAGGTGAAACTTCAATATCTGTTATCACTGGGCTAGACCAATATGCAGCAAAGTATTATGAGTGTGGACTGTCGATCCAGACTTCCTGGGTCTGCATTCCAGCTCTGCCAAGTACTATTTATGTAACTTTGAGCTCACTGTTTAACCTCTCTGCCTTACCTTCCTAATCTGTAGGAAAGTAGGAATAATAATAGTACCTACCTCATAGGGTAGCTGTGTGAAAGGATTATTTATGATACCTACCTTATACAGCACTTACCTCCTATAGTTGTTATAAGGATTAAATGGGTTAGTATGAATTAAGAGCTCAGCACAGTGACAAGCACAGGTGGCACTCAACCAATGTTGTTGTTTTCTGTTTATCTCCACAATTTGTGGGTTCTATGAATGTGGGCGAAGCATCTTTGAGCTTCAGTTTCCACATCTTTAAAATGAGGATAATAATAGTACTGTGCACTAGGGTCATGGGAAGGATTGAACGCAATGCTCCACATAAAAGCTTTCAATACAGTGTCTTATACAATAAAAGTATTCAATAAATACTGTTTTAAAATATATTATTCAGTATCAACAAAATTTTGTTTGCATTAAAGCATTCAATATTAATTTTTAGATAAAGAATGATTACAAAAATTAATGTTCACACAAACACAAACATGTCCAAAAAAGATTCTTACACATAACATTTATTTTCAATTACTCTAGTGTTTTCAGGTACTATCAAGGCTGCAAGCTTCCATTCCTCTTACTGACATTGAAAACATGTATTTCTTTCAAAGAATTAGGAGAGAAAGAAGTAATAAACAGCATTCATTGCATATTTACCTTATGCCAGGTACGCTTTACATACGTTAACATATTCAATCCTCATATTCAATATGTTAACATATTCAATCCTATCCTACCCAACAGGATAGCTTCTATTATATTTCTATTTTACATTTGAGCAAAATTGAAACAAAGAGCTCTATTTAGGGTTTGCTGTTTTTGAAACAGATACCAATTGGAATCTTCTATAAAAGACAGCATATATTCAATCAATAGACATAAACTTCTTAAATAATTTTTGCCAAAACCTTTGAGAGCATATATGTATTTGCTCATATTGTATTCTAAACCTGCAGTGTCTAACACAAAAGCCACTAGCTACGCGAGACTACTGGGCATTTGAAATCTGGCTAGCATAAATTAACAGGTACTGTAAGTGTAAAATACACATCAGATTTTGAACTTAATATAAAAAGTCCCATTAATAAATTATGTATTGGTTACATATTAAAATAATATTTGGATACAGTGGGTAAAATAATGCATATTATTAAAATACATTTTGCCTATTTCTTTTTGCTTTTTTTAAATGAGGCTCCTAGAAAATTTCAAATCACAAATGTGGCCAACATTGTGTATTTATTAGATGGCTGGTTTGGATTTGGGGGTAACAGAGAATAGTAACAGAGAATTATTATCAAAGTTACTTTTTCCAATCAGCATAAGCTTAAGTCCTTCAAAGCACAAGTACAGAATGGAAGATCTCTCTCTCTCTCTGTCTCTCTAGTGTGTGCATGTGAGAACAATACTGCAAATATACACATTTGGCTCAAGGGACCAGAGAAACATGCTATACTAATACTTCACTATACTCAACATACAAGAGTGAAGGAAAGCAAATCTAAGGGGAAATAGCTACAGGAAAAAAAAATTATTTTTAAACTGAAATCATAAAAGTTCTTAAGAGTCCAAAAAGACCTAATCACTTAGTTTCAGAGGTATAATAAACACCAAGTGTATGTGTTAAGTAAAATTTAAATTTCCTAATGGCCTAACTGGCAGACTATTAAAATATCTGATGTTTGATATCTGGTATCTTCTAGAAAATAATCCAGTTTGTGGATACCTGTCACATTGTTTTGATCAATTTTATACATCAAATGTAGGCCTTTAACTGATTCTTCTAAAAGAATGCTGGCCCACTATATAGAAGAAAATTACTCCATAAAGTTTACATCAGATATCTGGAAAAGTCACATTTATAGTCATGGCTACTATCAGCTGTCAAGCCAAAGAATATTGAAGAAAACCAAGAAATTTTAATATATGCTGCTTAATTTATCATCGAAGTGACATATGTAGGATAAAAATACTGAAATGGTTAAGGAAAATTCTACATTGTAGAAGATCCTTTTTTCTGGTTTTATTTTTAATTGCAACTATGATTTGAGAAATCATGAGAAAGCAAATTAATAGAAATCATAAAAATAGAATTAACAAATAAAATACACACTAAGATTTATTTTTTCCTCCCTTCTCTGGATTATTTAAAACGTTAGTTTTTTTAAATGGTAATATACTGGTATTTTGGTTTGTACTGAAAACTGGCTAACCCATCTATTCCAGGGTTTGTCAACCTTGACAAATCTATTTACATTTGGGGCTGGATAATTGTTTCTTGTGCAGGGACTACTCGGTATGTTTTAGGATTTTTAGCAGCATCTCTGGCATCTACCCAATGGATGAGAATAGCACTCAACCCGTCAACCGTTTTGACAAGCAAAAACACTTAAATATTTTCAAATGTCACAGGGTGGCGGTAGGGGCAGTACTAAAGAGCTGCCCAGTTGGAAACCACTGTCTATTCCTACCCAAAATACCTTTCTATTTGATGAAAATTATTTCAGCACTTCCTAAACTAGTATTAGGTAGTTTTAGGGGCTCTTCCTAGGGGATCCAGATAGCTTCAGCAGGGAAATCAGTAAACCTACTGAAACCATATGCAGAATAGCCTGGGGATATTTTCTGTTAAAATGTTCTAGAGCTTTTGCCAGATCCTGAAAGGGTTATCCCCAAAACAGCAATTTTAAAAGGGTTAAGAATCAGTGCTTCAACTAAAATATTCACAGTGCCTTCAAACTGTCTTTCCAAAGATATAAAGATTGAAAATCATTTACTTTTACATTGGTTATCAAGGCATGATTACTTTTACCACACTTATAAACCATTCATACAGTAGACATTTAGTGGATACAGTCTACATGCTCAGTCCTATGTTAAACTACACAAGCTAAGTAAATAGCAGCTAAATATGTAAAATGTTTGGATAACTCTAATTCCGTAACCTACATCATAAACATTGTTTTTTAAGCAAACCATCCCCAAGTATCCTATTCTTCCTCTAATGTAGCTTAAAGTTTACAGGGGCACTAATTTTTTTGGATTATACAAATGTTATATACAATTTGAAGAGCTGTTACATTTCATAAATGGTTTTGGGGATAATAAACACTCATGTAATCAATAAATATATGAGGAGTGGCTAGAGAACCAGAACACTGCTACAAGATTACCAAACAGATTAAAAGCTAGAGGCCAATGAGTGCAATAAGCAAAACAATGCTTAAAAATATGTGATAAATAAATCTGAACGAATTAGAAAATAATTGTGAGTCCACAAATGAACATATCACCCCAAATAATCAACACCATCATATCCAGCCAAAAGCAAAACAACTAAGACACAGAATGCGCCTAGCACATAAAAGTGATTTCTAAAAAAATAATAATTTTTATTTTATATACTGACAATTAACTGAATATTATTACATAATAAAATTATTCTTCACAAAGAAGCAATGTTATATAGATAATGGTAAATCACACAGAAAAAATCTAAACATATAGTATCAGACTTTTTGGAAGGGGAAAAATATAATTGCAACTCAAAATGACGCAAACCACCTAGGGGGTGAAAAAGATATTACATTATTTACATATTTACCTGCACTGCAAGAGAAGCTGCATTGTCAGAAAGTAAAATTTGCTCCCCTGTGGAAATACAATGAAGCATAACTGTTAACCAAGTAGAATATAATATTTTTATTTTTAAAAAGTATTTCTATTTTTTCAAAGGTATCGCCTACCACTAAATTCTAAAGTTTTATATCAATGTTACTATATAATTATAATTTTGATTAAATTATCATGAATAATGATAAACTAGGACAGTTTCCTCTAAAACTATTTGATCACTTATCTCATTTTATCAGCAATGTAATTAAAATTATTCACTTAAAATCGAATTCATTTTTCAAGTTTTCAAGAAATGCTCCTCTTCATTAAAATTAAGTAGAATCTGCTGAAACCTTTCTAGTTAAAACTAAAAGCATTCACAATAATATAAAACCAGCTTGAAGTTAATATTGCACAGTGTGTCTAGGTCTGTCACACAAAAGAAAGATGACAAGTTCACTGCAATAAAAATTCCATGCTTAGAAGACTAGGGCTGCTGCCTATTAGTCTTCATTACTTTGCAGTCTTCTGACAACTGTAGCAGGCTGCTAAGCCCCAAATGGGGTCCATAATGTGATCTGATGATATATGAAGAGCTGCTAAAGGGAGCCTGAACCATCCTAGCCTATACATTTTAACAGTTCCTTTTTACTGAGAGCCCACTTTACCACAGGACTTCAAAAATCTGCTGTCTCAGCTATTGGTGCAGTAAATGTGCCAACTGCTCCTGCAACCACATCATTTTACACCGCCTACAGCAGCCAATATAATGAGTCAATAATAAACTAAAGACCTTATAGCCCATGAATAGTTGGTTTACACTGGCAGATACAAGTTTAGGTAAAACCTCCTAGACAAATTATACAAGGGAATCCCTTCTTTACATTTTATATTCTCTTTGCAGTAAATTGTATTACTGAGGATTTTTCTGCAACAAATATAGTTTGATACAAAGCCATTTTTAATTGTGAACAAGAACTTACCTTTCAATTGCTGATATAATGTAGCATTTTCAGGCCAAGGTTCTGCAGCTATGGAAACAAGGCAGTGATAATTAGGCACATAGAGCAAAAACGTATCAATAACAAACCAAATTAATAAGCATGTACATTTGCCTACAGCATTTAAAGTCAATTGCTAAGGTTGACTTATACACGGCAACTAATCACACTATCTTAGATTCTATGGTAACCTGTATAAGTAGGTTAGATAACTTGTTTTAAAAGCATGTTTGGCTTATTGTTTTGTGATTTTTTTTAATGGGGAAGATACCTTGCCCAATCCAAAATGAGAATTAAAAAAAAAAATAGCTCATATGCTACAATTCCTTTAGCTTCTTTCAAACACAGACATATCCTAAATATTACTCATATGTATAAAAACATACTGATGTTTAATTCACTACAAAAAATGTAGTGAAATAATATTTTTAATATTTTATGGTAAACTTTTAACAAAGTAAAATTTCAAGCAGACATTATAAGAAATAATCAAATGTATCTGTATCAAGCTGTCCATCTTTCCCCACAATCTGGCAGCATTTAAAAATACAGAGGAATCCTGTTGTATTCCAGAAGATTTCATTGCCTTGACCCTACCAACACCACCCCACAAACACAATTAGAGCGAAGTTGCATGATGAAGTATTACGTACCTACAATGTGAAATAATGCCAGTAAAGATAATTTTAGGCCTGAAATGAAACTTGACTTGACCCTTAATCTCTCATCCAGAGAAGACTGCAGCTACAAAGAGAATATTACCAACCTCCCAGTTTTTGGGAAAAGTACTAGATTTGAATTTTGTCTAATCACCTGCACATAAGAAGCAATGGTTCCACTGACAGAATATACAGGATATCAGGATACCACTTGTTGGATTCTTCTTGGTAAAAGCCGTAAAACATCAGAATCACCCATTTTAATAATGTAACTACATTTGCTCTCAGCAACTAAATATATGAGATTTGATAATAATTGGTATATTTCTAATTGTGTTTATACTACTTTAGTCTCTGTGACATAGCAAGAAATAACTTTAATATATAATTCTGGCTGATTTTTTAAAAGAAATTTATACATGTGAAGCATTTTTTTTCTTAAGACTGATCATTTAAAATGTTCTAAAGCAATCCCTGCAATGGGAAAAAGGAACTCCTTAATTTGCTTTTACTTATGCTTTAGAATAAAAAGAAAAATACAGTATTATTACAATAAATAACAAATGTGACTTTTAGGTTTAGTTTGGTTTGGGCTACATAAAATTAAACTCATATTTAGAGATAATGCCATGAAAACATCAAGTAAATAATGAACTACACATAGTTTTGTATGCTGTTACACACAATATTACACACATATGTAAGGGCTACTGAATTTCAATGCACATACCAACACGGCAATGAAACAAAATATTTTGCTGTCAACTTCTAACAAAGTAAAATTTCAATAAGAACCCAATTAACTTGTACAACAGTTTTTTAAATAAAAGGAAACAAAAACAAGCTGACATCAGCAAATTACTCAAAAAATAACCTTTTAGGATAAACTGTATGGTCAGCACACCTATATTGCTTACATCTATACTAAAAACAATACAATGAGATTTGTTTGTTATAAAATTCTAAATCATCAAAGATTCAATTATATGCATTATATTAATCTTACTAGCAATAAAGCATAGGAATAAAATTCACAAAATTTCAAAGAATATTGAAATCAAGTTCCTTGGAGGCACAGATGTGTCATATGCATCTGTGTACCCCACACTGTACTACGCTTTGCACACAGTTGATGCTAATTGTCTGTAGAAAGAAAGAAGATATTTGATTAAACCTACCATTTAATTCCCTAAACATGCTGGCTAATTAAAGTTTTATTCAACTTAATATTATCATCTATGTTAAGGTAACAGGATATTCTAATTTAAAATTGTGATAATTTTAACTCTTGGTTAGGTATTCTCTGCACATACTAGGCATGCATTACAAATTTTTAAAACAATGAAGTATTAGGTTGGTGCAAAAGTATTACAGTTTTTGCCCAAAAACTGTATTAAACCTGTATTACTGTGTTAAAATTGGTGATTCTGATGTTTTATGGCTTTTACAAAGAAGAATCCAACAAATGATATTCCAAAAACTGCAATTATTTTTGCACCAACCTTACATACACTAGTGTTAAACATATGCTGAATATGATTAAAGTGTTCTCTGATAAATCAGAAGCTACTTCACTACTCTGTAACATAATAGAGTTCTTATATGAACAGCAATTTATGTGGTCAGTAATTTCAGCTAAAAGTTAATTCATCAGCTAGGTGCCGTGGCTCAGGCCTGTAATCCCAACACTTCGGGAGGCCGAGGTGGGTGGATCAAAAGCTCCGGAGTTCAAGACCAGCCTGGCCAAGATGGCCATCTCCACTAAAAATACAAAAATTAGCCAGGCGTGGTGGCTGGTGCCTGTAATCCCAGCTACTCAAGAGGCTGAGGCAGAGAACTGCTTGAACCCAGGAGGCAGAGGTTGCAGTGAGCCAAGATCACGCCACTGCACTCCAGCCTGGGCGACAGAGCAAGACTCTGTCTCAAAAAAAAAAAAAAAGTTATTTCATCATCACCCCCATGGATTCTCCAGATCTCATCCAAAAGACAAATATGAAAGTAAAAGAAAGTTTGCAACATATTACTTCACTGCAAATAAGACTAAAGAAGCTTTCCACAAATACCAAAAGCTCTGTTATTAAGAATCTAAAGCTGGAAATAGGTGAAAAGGGTAAATATTTTACTCAATCTAAGACATACACTGCTTCAACTCAGAAATCATTATTGAAAATAAATTCTCAGAAAGTAACTCTACCAAAACATCCAGTGTTTTCATCACAAATAGAACTTATGATTTAAAAAGAGAAGGCAAATAGACTGATACAAAACCATATAGCCAGCAGCTAGGAATTGCAGTTTATCATGCAGTAGACAAGAAATGGTAGAGTATACAAAGAATGACCAGCTGCCTATCTTACCCATGAGCAGCTCAGAGAATATAAATATCACTGACTTAAGTGCATCACCTACATGATTCTGTTAGGCTATTGGCATTATTGTAAAGAAATACCTGAGACTGGGTAATTTATACAGAAAAGAAGTTTATTTTGGCTCATGGTTCTGCAGACTGTACAAGAAGCACAGTGCCAGCATCTGCTTCTGGTGAGAGCTGCAGGAAGCTTACAATCATGGCAGAAGGCAAAGGGGGAGCAGGTGTCACACACAGCAAGAGCAGGAGCAAGAGAAGGGGGGGAGATGCCATTCTCTTTTAAACAACCAGATCTCGTGTGAACACAGAGAGAGAACTCACCATCAAGGATAGCACTGAGCCATTCATGAGGGATCCACCCCCATGACCCAAACACCTCCACCAGGACCCAACTCCAACAACGGGGATTAAATTTCAATAGGAAATTGGCAGGGAACAAACATCCAAACTGTATCAGTGACAGAGTTCATATAATTACATAATAACTGGTATATTTCTAATTGTGTTTATACTACTTTAGTCTCTGTGACATAGCAAGAAATTAATATATAATTCTGGCTGATTTTTTAAAAGAAATTTATACATGTGGGCATTTTTTTCTTAAGACTGATCATTTAAAATGTTCTAAAGCAATCCCTGGAATGGGAAAAAGGAACTCCTTAATTTGCTTTTACTTATGCTTTAGAATAAAAAGAAAAACACAGTATTATTACAATAAATAACAAATGTGACTAGGTTTAGTTTGGTTTGGGCTACACAAAATTACACTCATATTTAGAGATAATGCCATGAAAACATCAAGTAAATAATGAAATACATACACATAGTTTTGTATGCTGTTACACACAATATTACATATATATGTAAGGGCTACTGAATTTCAACACACATACCAACACAGCAATGAAACAAAATATTTTGCTGTCAACTTTTAACAAAGTAAAATTTCAGTAAGAACCCAATTAACTTGTATAACAGTTTTTTAAATAAACGGAAACAAAAACAAGCTGACATCAGCAAATTACTCAAAAAATAACCTTTTAGGATAAATTGTATGTAAATTACATGTAAAACATGACATGAGAGAAAAAAAACTCTAGTTTATTATTCCCTAGGAGTGCCAAAAGTGAAAATCCTAAACTGGGTAATGGATCTACAAATCAATCATGCAGGTATCATTCTAGGAAATGAGCTCGATAACTGTCTTCATATGTAAATCTATGAATCATGAAAATTATTATCCACACCTAACAGAAGGAAAGCTTATTTGTTGGTTTGGGAATACCTATTATGTAAAAGACAAAATCCAAAAAGACAACTTCTTCCCTACACTTGTCTTTCCTAAAGTCAAAGTCAGTAATCACCCCTTGCTCCTGAGCATGTGTAAAAGAGGAGATTAAGGATTTAAAATCATGGCGCTGACCATACACATTTTAAAAATCTGTGGCATTTTAAAAGAAAAATCATTTTAAAACAATAATAAAACATTTTTATATTTTACTAGTTTTTCTTCAGTTGACCTGAAATGTTTTAGACCACAAACTACATCAATAGTAAATAAAATGTCATGACTCACCTACTCTACCTATTTTCGGTTTCTATCACCCTGGTGTGAAGTGCCATTTTAAACACACCTAAAGGAAGGGACAGCCTTAGAATAAACATAGAAGGTGAGACTGAAAGTTTCTAAAAAAGGGGTTGGTAAGAAATGGAGGCTGAGGAAGAAAGTTGTCCAATGCTGTCAAAGTACAAGTTACTGGTATTCTCACCACATCATAAGTAAATTTTATGCTTAAGACACATCAATAGTTATGTGTGGTTCTTGGAATAAAGACCAAAATCCTCAACATGGCTTGCAGGGCTCTACTTGGCCTTTCAAGTTACCCTATCAGCCTACCTCATCACACACACATCCCCAACCTTGACTCTCTACACTCCAGCCACACTGGCCTTCATCTAGTTTCTGAATGCACCACTCTCCCCTCCTGCAGTTTCTTCTGCCTGGAACAATTTTATCCTCCTATGGTATTGTCACATCTCAGCTCAAAAATCACTTTCTCAGGTACAGCCAGGTTCATGAGCGTGTAACCTGTGCAGTTGCATAAGGCCTGCACTTGGAAGGACCCCCTGCTTGGTTTAATGTTCTGCTGTCTCAGTCCTGAAAGTGAATAATATTTGAACATTTTCATGTTGCACTGGGCCTTAAAAATTATGTAGCCAGTCCTATCCTCAGGGAAGTTTTCACTGACATCCTTGAATAGTTCAAACACTCCTTTTACAAGCTCTTACAGCATGCACTCCCCTGTCTGTATTTTTACATTTAAGTATTTGATTATCTTCTCCATGAGAAAGTACACACCATCAATCCAGAATTCATGTCTGATTTTTGCTTACCACTTCATCCCTAGAACCTAGCACATAGCAGGTAGTAAATGTTGGCTGAATAAACATTTGTTTTCATTATTAGCACTATCATCATTGTTGTTATTACTCTGTACTATACAGGCTAAGAATGTAGCAGGGAAGATAAGAAAAATTCATGGCAAAACATAAAAAATAAAATAAACCTTACTCAAACAACTTCAACACTACAACCAACAACACAACTCAAAAAAATATTAAATAGCTGCCTAAAATTCCTGGAATTTGAATTTTATCTTTTTTAACTCTACTTTCTTTTGTAGTGTATGTTTTATAATGTGCATGATATATCGGCTCAGCAATTAACAACTTTATGATTTCTAAACTCAGGCCTGCATGCTCAAATTTTTATTGATAAGGACATGAGATTTTCATAAATGGTGATTCTTGGGTTAGAGTCATAGGAAATGGAAATGGGAACAGTGAGTTTGTCTGTCAGACAAGTTGAACTGAGGAGTGATACAGCAGTAACATCTGATGTAAACTATATATTTAACATAAAACATTGTATAGAAAGAGATTTCCAGTTTTAGGGTTAGTGCAAAGATAAGAAATACATAGTTAATTTACATGTTTTTCTTCCTGTATTTCAAAGGATTGTCTTGCACACATATTACATGTAAAGCATGACATGAGAGGAAAAAAAAAAAACTAGTTATTCCCTAGGAGTGCCCAAAGTTGAAATCCTAAACTGGGCAATGAATCTACAAATCAACCATGTAGGTGTCATTCTAGGAAATGAGCTCTCTAACTGTCTTCATATGTAAATCTATGAATCATGAAAATTATTATCCACACCTTATAAAAAGCTGATCTCTTGGTTTGGGAAAAGACAAAATCCAAAAGGACAACTTCTTCTCTACTCTTCTCTTCCCCAAGGTCAGACAAAGTCAGTAGTCACCCCTTGCTCCTAAATACATCTCATCCCACATTGGAGAACACCATTCTAATTAAATAACTACTTATTCGAAGTTTTTGCAGGAAACCCAGTCATTCATGTACTCTGCAGCAAGGAAGAGTCTTGCTCTCTTCTGGTAAAATCATCCTTTTTGACCAAGGAGAAAGCTTGCAGGGGTTACACACATGAATTAGTGAGGAGAATGGGGATCCCTGCCTGCTACCTCCCTAACATGACCCTTGTATCAACCAGAGTACTTCAAATTTCCCCCACAAACTTCATACTTTCTCATCTTTGTGACTTTGCTCAAATTGTTCCCCTTAAGTTCAGAATACTCCTTCACTACCATATACCCAAATCCTATACCTTTCTCAACCAAGTTTAAATGCCACATCCATCAAAAAGGCTTTTAGGACTAAGCAAATCTAATTTCTCCTTTTTTATACTGTCCATAGCAGTCTGCATTTTTCTTATAAATCATTTTCTACTCTATCATATTGTTATGTCAATATCTTATTTCTCTTTCTAGGAGGTAAGTTCCTAGAATGTGAAAATTTCTTGTGGTCCCAAGGTTATTAATTAAAAACTTGGCTTCTCTCATTCCCTCTGAAAACTGGCACAAGACAGGGATGCCCTCTCTCACCGCTGCTATTCAACATAGTGCTGGAAGTTCTGGCCAGAGCAATCAGGCAGGAGAAGGAAATAAAGGGTATTCAATTAGGAAAAGAGGAAGTCAAATTGTCCCTGTTTGCAGATGACATGATTGTATATCTAGAAAACCCCATTGTCTCAGCCCCAAATCTCCTTAAGCTGATTAGCAACTTCAGCAAAGTCTCAGGATACAAAATTAATGTACAAAAATCACAAGCATTCTTGTACACCAATCACAGACAAACAGAGAGCCAAATCATGAGTGAACTCCCATTCACAATTGCTTCAAAGAGAATAAAATACCTAGGAATCCAATTTACAAGGGATGTGAAGGACCTCTTCAAGGAGAACTACAAACCACTGCTCAATGAAATCAAAGAGGATACAAACAAATGGAAGAACATTCCATGCTCATGGGTTGGAAGAATCAATATCGTGAAAATGGCCATACTGCCCAAGGTAATTTATAGATTCAATGCCATCCCCATCAAGCTACCAATGACTTTCTTCACAGAATTGGAAAAAACTACTTTAAAGTTCATATGGAACCAAAAAAGAGCCCGCATCGCCAAGTCAATCCTAAGCCAAAAGAACAAAGCTGGAGGCATCACGCTACCTGACTTTAAACTATACTACAAGGCTACAGTAACCAAAACAGCATGGTACTGGTACCACAACAGAGACATAGATCAATGGAACAGAACAGAGCCCTCAGAAATGATGTCGCATATCTACAACTATCTGATCTTTGACAAACCTGACAAAAACAAGAAATGGGGAAAGGATTCCCTATTTAATAAATGGTGCTGGGAAAACTGGCTAGCCATATGTAGAAAGCTGCAACTGGATCCCTTCCTTACACCTTATACAAAAATTAATTCAAGATGGATTAAAGACTTATATG
The DNA here is from genome assembly GCF_009828535.3 of Hylobates moloch. Lineage (NCBI taxonomy): Eukaryota > Metazoa > Chordata > Mammalia > Primates > Hylobatidae > Hylobates > Hylobates moloch. Next base: position 66,123,686 of record NW_026652276.1, read on the forward strand.
TTAGACCTAAAACCATTAAAATCCTACAAGAAAACCTAGGCAATACCATTCAGGACATAGGCGTGGGCAAGGACGTCATGTCTAAAACACCAAAAGCAATGGCAACAAAAGCCAAAATCGACAAATGGGATCTCATTAAACTAAAGAGCTTCTGCACAGCAAAAGAAACTATCATCAGAGTGAACAGGCAACCTACAGAATGGGAGAAAATTTTTGCAACCTACTCATCTGACAAAGGGCTAATATCCAGAATCTACAATGAACTCAAACAAATTTACAAGAAAAAAACAAACAACCCCATCAAAAAGTGGGCATAGGACATGAACAGACGCTTCTCAAAAGAAGACATTTATGCAGCCAAAAAACATATGAAGAAATGCTCATCATCACTGGCCATCAGAGAAATGCAAATCAAAACCACAGTGAGATACCATCTCACACCAGTTAGAATGGCCATCATTAAAAAAGCAGGAAACAACAGGTGCTGGAGAGGATGTGGAGAAATAGGAACACTTTTACACTGTTGGTGGGACTGTAAACTAGTTCAACCATTGTGGAAGTCAGTGTGGCGATTCCTCAGGGATCTCGAACTAGAAATACCATTTGACCCACCCATCCCATTACTGGGTATATACCCAAAGGACTATAAATCATGCTGCTATAAAGACACATGCACACGTATGTTTATTGCGGCACTATTCACAATAGTAAAGAGTTGGAACCAACCCAAATGTCCAACAACGATAGACTGGATTAAGAAAATGTGGCACATATACACCGTGGAATACTATGCAGCCATAAAAAATGGTGAGTTCGTGTCCTTTGTAGGGACATGGATGAAACTGCAAAACATCATTCTCAGTAAACTATCGCAAGGACAAAAAACCAAACACCGCATGTTCTCACTCATAGGTGGGAATTGAACAATGAGAACTCATGGACACAGGAAGGGGAACATCACACTCCAGGGACTGTTGTGGGGTAGGGGGAGGGGGGAGGGACAGCATTAGGGGATACATCTAATGCTAAATGACGAGTTAATGGGTGCAGGAAATCAACATGGCACATGGATACATATGTAACAAACCTGCACATTGTGCACATGTACCCTAAAACCCTGAAGTATAATTAAAAAAAATAAAAATAAAAATAAAAAAAAAACTTGGCTTCTCAATTGCTCCAAACTGAAGATGACATCTACAATAATACATGCCAAAATATGAAATTTAAATTAACCAAGATTAGCCAAATGATTATATGGGCATCATTTAAGCTAATATCTTCATTATAAGGGTTCTAAATTAAATTACCCACCTTTTAGAAATTAATTATTTCATGATAAAGAAATTCCTGTACCACTTTGATGCTAAAGCAATAACTTACTCTAAGGTACTCCTAGTGACCTACATTAATGCACTCTTTAAAATTAGAATTACTATTTTAATAGTATTCTCTAACAAAAGATGCATTAAGTTTTTATCATTTTTATAAAGAAGAAATATATCCCTATATTGCAGATAAAAAGAATACCTAGAAATAAAGCAAATATCAGAGCACCTCATAACTAACTGCATATCCAATTAGTTATTAAAAGTCCAGTTAGTTCTTTACCTACTTCCCTTTTCCCAATTTTGCCCAGGCCCTGATTATTCTATATTTAGTGTCTTCTTTACCAGGAGCAAACGAGATGCTGCTTAAGGTTTCAGGCTTTAGTGGGAGTTTTTTTATGCAAATGAGTATTTCTTAAAGAAACTCATAAGTATTTACGTTGGAGAACAAAGTAAAATCAAAAAGAAGTGGCACATATTCTTGAACTTTTGAAAGCCATAAAATAAATAATGCATAAATGTTAGAAATGCACACATGATAAAGCAACACCAGCAACCCAAAAAAATAAGTATTTGCTTCTCATTCATTTTAATTATCTTTAAGTTACCTATTTTTAAGCTTTATCAACCAATACAATATAACAAAAACAATATTCTTTACTAATCCATTATCATTTTTAATGAAATGACTGCTAACCAATAAATTCACATATGTATACCCATAAGTCTCTTAAAGACTTTATATATTACTTGTAGTATTCTCTTAAATATTAGGTTAGGATGATATATCTATTTATTCCATTCAAATCAAGGTATTTCAAAGTATGAAAGTGCTATGACCTAAAAAAAATTAGTCTAATTCTGAAGTCCATCTCTCAATGATCTAATATAAGAGGATTAAGAGAAGGGCCATGAAAAGAGATGCCCTCTGTTGTTTGTTTCTTTAAGTTCTGCATTCTTGATGTACAACACGACTCCTCTGCCATATGAATGTAGGTGAAGACATAATTTGTAGAATAATAGGCACTAATATTACATGCTGCTTCAGTTCTGTCATATTTCCAATCCATCAAATTGATTAATGCGGTAATAACTCTACACAAACCTATCATTTGTGCACTAATGAAGTCAAACTCAGTTTATCCTTAGGCAACTAGATTCCAAAAGCTCATAGATGTCATCTCTTCAGCACAGCAAGATTATTTAGACAGTGTTATATAAAAGGAGCAAGAAACATGTGTAGCCTGTCTCCAAATTTGGATGGCTTCCTGCCAAAGTTGTAAATGCAAATACTGCTAATACAACAAAATGTTCAAAGAGCATTCAGCAGCTCTTAAACATGAAGAAATTACTGCAAGACACACAGAGAAAGGAAGGAAATTTGTTAATTAGACATAAGTATTATGATATCAGTGATATCAACATAGACACCATGCTCAAAACCCATCAAGTTTTAGGTAATATATGAAGGTTTCATTTAAAATAGATTTTTAAGATGTTTAGACTTAAAATATGATGATATGGGACTTTATCAAAACTGAAATTTTAAGGGCTATATATTAAATTCAAAAGCAATTCAACCTGCAAACTATAGCGCAAGTCAAAAATAACACTATATAATGATGGTCATGAAATTATTAAATAGTAATGTCCCTTAGCTAGTGTTTCATAGGGAATGTCTAATGTTATGATACAGGATGCGTAAGCAGAAGTGACTCTTCCCACAAAAGGTGTTTAAAACCATTTTCCCATTACCTCAATAGTCAGAGATCAGTGTTTATGTCATAAAATGGCTTGTGTTGGAGAACAGGGAAGTGCAGCGTCACACTGTCATTTCCATAAACGTTTAAAAAAAAAAAAGCAGGCAGTATTGTGTAGCACAGTGGTGAGGCTACTTAAAAAACACATTTGCAAGCAAGTGTAGATACAAAGATATAGACTACCTTCAATTAAAATAGAAAATCTGAAGGAGAAAGCAAATAGTCTAGGACAAAATAGAGAAGTATTAGACACAAAAACAAAAGTAGTCCTAGATTCTAGAAGACTCTTCTAGGAGAAGATTCAGACCAGAACTATTCCTTTGGCTACATATCATCATAAGTTTTTAGGAAAAAGAAACTCGTTGACTGACATAAGAGTCTATTGTATATCCATTATTGCTTGTTACACACAGGTTGAGTATCCCTTATCCAAAATTCCCGACACCAGAAGTGTTTCAAATTTTTGACATTTCTCATATTTTGGAATATTTGCATTATATACTTACCAGTTAAGCAACCCTAACCCCAAAATCAAAAATCCAAAACGCTTCAATGAGCATTTCCTTTCAGCATCATGTTGGCACTCAAAAAATTTTGGATTTTGGAGCATTTTCAGATTTTGGACTTTCAAATTGGGGATACTCAGTGTATATACATATGTATAGTAAATTATACATATATCTTATTTCAGAAAGTAAATTTAGCCACAGCTACAAATCAGTTTTATCATTCATCCAATAAATCTACTGAATGCATATAAAGTGTCAGGCACCATTCTAAGAGCTAAAGGCACAATTATAAAGAAAACCAAGTAACTGCCCATAAGGCACTTCTATTTTAAAGGTATCATGTGGCCTATCTCCTTATGTGTACCTTTACAACGTCTGAAGTTAAAAACACTAAAAAATACTGAAGTCTACCGCATTATGACAATATTATCTGGTATACATATAACAAGGCTTAATTCTGTTTGGGCTACACATTATACAAAAACCAAGAAAAAAAACATACACAACAGTGTATAACCTCCAAAACACCAAATGAATTCCAATGTACTGAACTATAGCAAATAACTCAAATAATATTCCACAAACAACTATCTCCAGCAACCCATTCATTTGGAACAAGGTAGTAAGCAAAAGATTAAAATGACCCAGAGTGGGCCAGGCACACTGGCTCACGCCTGTAATCCCAGCACTTTGGGAGGCTGAGGTGGGTGGATCACCTGAGGTCAGGAGTTCGAGACCAGCCTGGCCAACATGGTGAAACCTCATCCCTACCAAAAATACAAAATTACCCGGGCGTGGTGGCGCATACCTGTAATCCCAGCTACTTGGGAGGCTGAGGCAGAAGAATCGCTTGAACCTGGGAGACAGAGGTTGCAGTGAGCTGAGATTGTGCCACTGCACTCCAGCCTGGGCAACCAGAGCGAAACTCCATCTCCGGAAAAAAAAAAAAAAAAGACTCGGAGTGAGTAATAATGAATGAACGAGGACAGTAGAATACCCAAGGCAGATGGGTCTTAATACCCTGCCATTCTAGAAGCACAAGATGGAAAGCAACAAAGATAGAAAACACAGAAAAATGAAAGCAGAACTTCCCTCTCACAACCAACGTTGGAGCCCAAATAAAACTACAGAATAACTAGAATCTATCTCCCGGTCAAATACAAACCAGACTTCTGTTTAGGCAGATGATGATTATGATAACGATAGCAATTAAGATTCTGTAAAACTCATACAACATATATCCAAAATATGTAAGAAATTCTTACAACCCTATAATAAAAAGACAACATAACCCAATTTTTAAAATTAAGCAAGGAATGTGAATAGCCATTTTTCCAAAGGAGATGTACAAATGGCCAAAAAAAACATGAAAAGATACTCAGCATCTTTAGTCATTAGAGAAATGCAAATCAAAACCGCCATGAGATGCCACTTCACACCCAATAAGAAGGTCATAATCAACAAGACAGACAATAACAAATGTTTAGCAAATATGGAGAAATCAAAAATTCTCACACGTTGCTGATGGGACCATGAAAACTTTGGCAATTTCTCAAAATATTAAACGCAGAATTTTACCATATGACCCAACAATTCCACTCCTATGTATTCACCCAGGGGAAATAAAAATAAATATCCACATAAAGACTTATATACAAATGTTCAGAGCAGCATTATTCACAACAGTCAAAAAGGAAAGCAACCCAAATGTTCATTAACTGGTGAATGGACAGACAAAATGCAGTATATCCATATGATGGAATACTATTTGGCGATAAGAAATAACCAAGTAAGTACTGATACATGCTACAACATGAATACATGGATGAACCTCAAAAAGCATTATGCTCAATTTAAAAAAAGCCAGACACAAAAGAAAACATATGATTCCATTTATATGACATGTCCAGACGAGGCAAATCTACAGAAACAGACCTGAGTCAGACCAGTGGTTGGCTCAGGCTGGTGGTGGGAATGAGGAGTGGCTGTAAATGGGCAAGGAGTTTCTTTTGGAGGTGATGGAAAGCTACTGTTAGACTGTGGTAACTGCAGAGATGAGTGGAAAACTAAAAAAAAAAAAAAAAAAAAAAAAAAAGATTGTGGTAATAGTCACACAATTATGTAAATATACTAAAAATCATTGAATTATAAATCTAAAAGGGTATGTAAATTATATCTCAAGAAAGCTGAACAGAAAATCTTAGAAGACTTATTGTACTTACTGTACATGTAAGTGCCTGACATAAACGTTCCACAACTTTATGAGGTAGACACTATCATTACTATTTTCCCAATTTTACAGTAAGAAAACTGAGGCACAAGCATAAGTAATTTGTCCAAAGTCATAATGCTAGTAAGTGACAGCAGCCAGGATTTGAACCCAAGTAGTGTGGCTCTACAGTCAGTGAACACACAACGAAATTAGCTAACCTCCTGCAGAGCTCACAAATAAACATTCTTGGGTAATAATTATTAGAATTAAAGGAATTACAATTATCTTACAACAGTAGTTCTCAACTCTTCCTGTACACTTGAGGAACTTGATAAAGTTATGTATTTCCTCAACTCAGAAGTTCTGATACTGTAGAGATGAGGACCAAAAATCTGCACCTTTAACAAGCACTCCTGGTAAATCTGATGCAGATGGTCTGTGAACACCACAACAAAGACCATCCTAGAGACACAGACGGCACTTGAGATAAGATTATGTTCTTTTTATCTCTTTCATTCATTTAGCTCAGAGAAAATGGTAGTAAGGATGTGTGTAGATGAATTTTTTTCAAGAAGATTTTTGACCATCTTTTTCTCCTTAAACACTGTGGCTATGGCTTAAAGCCATGTTTTAAAACATGCCTTAGTAACATGTTGCTATTTTAAAATGTTAAAGAATAAGCCTTTAAGATTAATGAACTCAGGTCACAATTATTTTGCAAAGTGGTAACATGATAGTTTTTCCATTAGAAGTATTCGATGAGGAAAGTAAAAATAAGTTGGTAATTATGAATATCAGTTGTGATATCTATCTATTTGTAACTAGAGATCAATTTCAAAATGGTATTCGAGGACCAATTTCGTAAACCTGACAAACTTCTATAGGTTAACAAGGGTCAAGAAAACAAATTCACAGCACCAACAACCCAATAACTCAGGGTAAAGTAAATACATACAAGTCAAATTTAAAACTTTCCATTCTTAATAAGTATGTATGTGTCATGTTCTCAAACGGTTACGTTTAGACTTTGATCCATTATAAAAATAATCCATCATAGCTGGACATGATGGTGTGCACCTGTAGTCCCAGCTACTTGGGAGGCTGAAGCAGAAGGATCCCTTGAGCCCAGAAGTCTGAGACACGCCTGGGCAACATAACAAGACCCCATCACAAAAAGGAAAGAAAAAAAAAAAGTAAAAAAATCCATTATTTTTCATTAATTTCCAATAAAAAGCAGGCCAACTACATATGATTATGATAAATTAACAGAGAAGAATCTTGTAGTAGTTACTCAAACTTTTAATTTTCATTTTCAAAATGGTAATCTGAAATTTAAAAAAAAAGAAGCACTGATACTACGAGCTTTTCTCAGAACTAAAAATGAATATGAGATCAACAGCAGAACTATAGAAAAACAGCTGGTTAAGAGTAAAAGTCTAATCCATCTGGCCAAAAAACAGATACAAAAACAGCCCCACACAACTGTCAGACCTCAACAACATTAACTTGCACAGTGCAATAGTTTAATGGTTCTCAAACTCTAGAGATAGAAAACAAATATCCTTCAAACTAAGTAGTTCTTCCCATCTAAACCAAATACAATCACTGTAATGACAGCACCTATTTTTATTTTTTTTAAGTATCTACCATGTGATTATAGTTCCAGGTACTGTACATATACTTTGCTATCTCATATCAAGCTAGCTAACCAAAAAACTCTATTCCTCTTCCTTCACTCCTCCCAGCTAGTTATAGAACAAATTATCCCCCACAGAGAACCTGACTTATTATTATACCACCTGAAATGCTGACAAAACTGCAAGATTCTCCAAGAAGAAGGAAACAGGAAATGAGATAAGGGTCAAGAATTTCCTTATGAATATGAGAACACAGTAGAAAATTTTCAGAGGATTCCCCCTAAAAAATATTAAAGGCATTTAAATGAACAAATAGGTGATAAACATCCAAAATGTACCCACAACTATAATACAAAGACAAAGATGAATATAAAACTGTCATTGCCCTCTAGGATCTAATTTTGTTGAGCAGGTGAAGAACAAAGAGGGAGGTGGGATTAGGAGTGACTAAGGTACACATAACCATCTAAAATACATTAAGCAAATACAGGTGGTGTAGGGAAAAAACATACATTTCAGTCACACATACCTGGCTTCCCCTCCCAATTCTACAACTTATTGTGTGAGTTATCTTGGCCAAACTGGTTAACCTATTCTTGTCTCAATGACCTCACTGTAAAAGAGGGAAATACTAATTATCTTGTTAGGTTATTGGAAGAATAAAACTAGACTGGCCAGGCGTGATGGCTCACGCCTGTAATCCCAGCACTTTGGGAGGCCAAAGTGGGCAGATCACAAGGTCAGCAGTTCGAGACCAGCCTGACCTACATGGTGAAACCTCGTCTCTACTAAAAATACAAAAATTAGCCAGGTGTGGTGGTGCACACCTATAATCCCAGCTACTCAGGAGGCTGAGGCAGGAGAATCGCTTGAACCCGGGAGATGGAGGCTGCAGTGAGCTGAGATCGTGCGACTGCACTCTAGCCTGGGCAACAGAGCAAGACTCCATCTCAAAAAAAAAAAAAAAGTAGATAAACTATGTAAGTACCCTATAAAGTCTCTAGCTCACAGTATATTTTCAATCAATAATTCTTAATATACACATTAGAACAAAAGTGTGTATAAAGCCCTATAGAAATATTCATGAAGAAATAACTAAATCTGCCTGAGGAGAACAGGAAAGAATTCACAAAAGGAGACGAAATCTGAATTAGATCCAAAAAAATAATCCAAAGCATGCCAGATAGAAGGTAGGGGGCATGGAGACGAGTTTAGATATTTACCAAAAACCTAACACCCCTAACGCAGTTTGAGGAAAGGGAGGCAAAATGTTCAGCAAAGGCTTACTAAACTAGATACCTCTGTGCAGATTTCTACTATAGATATAGCTCTTCATATTAAAATGATCTATTTCTGCAAAAGAATATAAGCTCATGAAAGGCATGAATTGTTACTTATTTTTGTACCCCCAGCACCTGGCAGAGCACCTAGCACAAATTAGGTACTCCACAAACATATTCTGCAGAAAATACAAGCAGGTCTTTTGCTATCTAAAGCCTGAAAGATATCTGACAGCAAAAAAAAAAAACTGCTATAACTCTAAAAATAATGTCATTGAACCAATTTAAGGAAGGATAACATCTCAACAATGGGTACCAAATTCAACAGTGTAAACTCAAGAGTTCACTTTCTCTCCGAATCATTCAGTGGTTCCTAACCAAAGACACACAGACAAATGATCTACAGAGTATTTGAAAACTATACTTGTCTTATCTCCATCCTCAATCTTTCCATATGATAGGCCTTTGGTGAAAATAAAGGAGTATTTGTATATGCATGCATGTTCGAGCAGGCATCACTAGCTTTAGAGAGTTCCACAGATAACTAATTACAATGTACAAAACCACCCACACTACTCTACTCACCCCCAACTCCCCATCTATCCCCATCCTTCTTTAGAACCTCTATTCAGTCATGAGTGTGCCTTGTCAGTTCCCAGATCTAAGGAAAACAGGCAGTACCACCTTGGTTACTGTGGCAAAGTATGTCTTAAATACATCCGCAACAGTAATTCCTGCCCTACAATTCCCCTTCCCTTGAATCTGGGCCGGCCTGTAGCTCCACTGTGACCCACAGAATATTGTGGAAGTGATGCTGTAGGACAATTGAGAGTAGGTTATAAAAGGTGATGCAACTTCTATCTTGCTAGCTCAGGCACTTGTATGTGGTGTACTGAGTCACTACCTAAGAAGTCTGACTACCCTCAGGCCACCAAGCTGTGAGGAAGCCAAGCCACATGAAGAAGCCACACGTAAGTATTCCAGAGAACAACCCCAGCTAAAGTCCTAGCCAGAATCAATTGTCAGATATGTAAGTGAAGATGCTTCCAGATGTTTCCAACCCTCAACCACTGGATCATTCCCAGCCTTTGAGTCTTTTCAGCTTAAGACCCAGACATCATGAGTAAGAGACAAACCATCTTTCCTGTGCTGTATACAGCACCCTATACATAAGTAACCCTGTCTTAGAAAAAGAGCCCACCTTACATTTAAAAAGGCATCATGCCAACAGGGACCACATGTTCATCTAATCGACAGAGACTACACGTACCAACCAGATAAAAGACATAACCAGACACACTTTTTACTATCAGTCCTCACCAGAAGATGTGACGGCTATAAAAAGAGCAGAACTCCACCAACTCAAGATGACCATCTTAATAGACACTGCCTGGCAGTCACTCATGATCAGCACCCAGCATTTGCTGCCAAATGCTCTGCCCAAATCAAGAACTCTTCCTTGCAAGACACTGACAACTGTCTGGATCAGCCCAGGACACTATCCTTGTCCACGACGCTCTCCTTTGACTGGTTCATTATCTCTTTTCCTGTCCCCTTTTCTCTTGATGTTAAATGTTACTGTTTGATGTGGAAATTTTAATCGATAACATTTATACGTGCAGTTTGCAACATTGACTGACTTGTGGATTGGCTTAGTCTATGTGGCACAGCTCTGACTACTGAGTGAACAGGTAGTACTAAGGAGAATTGCCTCCTTAAGGAACTCGATGTTGCTTATTGCTTTTATGATGAATAAGCACCAATAAAAGTCTGACCCTGTGGAGAGACACAAATGTGTGTGGATATGGTTATGTCTCACCTTGTGCCACTCACAACATGTGCCCTGTCTGGATTACTGACCCACAGGATCCATGAACATAAGAAAGTGGCTGTTTTACACCTCTAAATTTAGGGTGGTTTGTTACACTGCAAAAGTAACTTGAGAGTTAAGACTTTTGATAGTTACTATTAATCACACAAAATGTTGACTCGTCTGAAGCCTCAGAATTCCCTGTTTATCTAAATCAGTTACCAAGCTGACTCCTGACCATATCATGTTTATAAATTCCACTTTACTGCTTCAGACATAGAGTTTGACACTTGCACTTTCCCTCCAGTCAGTTTCACTTTATTAATCCAATATCTTGAATCTTTGCCTTCCTGAAATCTCACTATATCTCCAATTTGCTGACCACATCACCCTGACTCCCTGGCCTCTAGTCCCCCGGATTTGGTACCCAATGACTAGAATGACTTATATCATCTTTAAAAACTGACCTGAATGGCAGTTGCTACATTATTCACAGATTGAAGAAACAAAAGAGAATCCAAGAGAGAAACAACTCAAGCTAAAATCAAATCTAACTATATCTTTTCATAAAAGTCAGACCAATAGTCATTTACCTATGATACAAAGATAATCTAAAACAGTAAATAATGAAAGCATAGTTTATATTTGTCTTTAATCTGCACTCTGTAATTTCTCACACATTAGTACCTTTTCTAAATATTTATTTTAATATTATCTTATATTCTCCAAACAGCCACCAAATGCTAGTATGAGAAAATCAGTGCAAGTAGATGGCAAAAAGGAGAAAACTGTTTAGGGAGAAAATACATCAAAAATAATTCACAATCTCAATGTAAGAACAAATGTCAATTATCACTTAAATAGTTAACATTATGTAACTAGTTCTCCTGGACTAGCCAACTTAGAATCTTAAATTGATAACAGTAATAGTAAAAATAACAATAGTAAAAATAACAATGATAGCATCTAACGAAAAACTAGATAGTAACTTTTATTTTTATGTTATTTCTTATAAAGACAATCTTTTTTTAATTTATAAAATAAGAAAGAAACATTACTTATAATTCATAATGCCAAAACATTTTTCTATAACATAAAAGCTAACAATCAAAAGAAATGGAGGTCAAAGAAGGCTAGATCACTGAAGAGTGAGCTGCCAATATTACTTTACAGCAATAAACACTGGAATAATAATGGCCTCTTCATGTTATACAAATGACACATTTATTCATATAAAGTTCTGATTACTGCTCTAAATTGACCAGGTAATAAAATATGACATGTGGGGGTACATACCATTGTAATACTCAAAGATACTGTATCCACTGGAATAAATATACACATCAAAAGTCTATTTTTTTCCATATAGATTAAGTTATGAAGAAATTCTTTGGCTTATACAAGTTCTTAGAGATAAAATATATGATCAGCAAAAAAACATAGCTAAGTGTATAAAAACAGTGAGATGCATTTTATGGTTTCTATTTTGCCAACACAGTTACAGTTAATGAGAATTGTCATGACAAAATGATTGTTTTTATGAAAAGAACCTTCTTTATTACTAACCAATCAAATTTCATTTTTATTACTGATGTAAAAAAGTTCAAAACCATCATTCATTTATAGGGCGTACAAAAATAAGAAAAGTGTTCAAGAATAGAGGAGAGGATCAATTACAAAGCAATAAAAAATTAAAGCATGCATTTCTCTTACTGGCAAGGCAAATACTTCTCTTCTACATATAAATGTCTATAACTGGATTTTCTGAATATTATAACTTCTGTCTTTGAACAAAAAAATGAGAAGCCTGAATTTTCAATATCTCATCTCTATTTGATATCTTCAGTCCATCTGATAACTGCTTATCAAGAAACTTCAAAAATGTTTGAAAAATATTAAGAAGTTTGGTGGCGTTTTCTTTCAATTTTCACCAAAATATGGCAAGCTTGGGCTAACGTTAATAACTCAAAAGTCTTCAAAGAAATAAGACTGACAAATTTTATGGGGCACCCATCATCAAAATCTTTTAAGTTAAAAACTAAAAATCATGTAATTTCAGAGTATAAAATGTTAATAAACCACATTAAGTAAATTAAAACTCACATTACAGCCTATGAACTATTTCATCAGCAGAAAACAAGGCTTTGAAGGGATCTTATTATCAAAGTTTTCAAAAATTTATATAATATTGCTGTTAAGAATTTAGTTTTGGCCAGGTGCAGTGGCTCACACCTGTAATCCCAGCACTTTGGGAGGCCGATGCAGGCAGATCACATAAGGTCAGCAGTTCGAGACCAGCCTGGCCAACATGGTGAAACCCTGTCTTTACTGAAAATACAAAAATTAGCCAGGCGTGGTGGTGGGCACCTATAATCCCAGCTACTTGGGAGGCTGAGGCAGGAGAATCACTTGAACCTGGGAGGCAGAGGTTGCAGTGAGCCGAGATCACCCCACTGCACTCCAGCCTGGGCAACAGAGCAAGACTCCATCTCAAAAAAAAAAAAAAATAGTTTCAACCTATTCAGGAATACAGTATAATAAAATACAGGATCCACTGCTGTCAATAAACTATATCTTGCCTCTAGTCTGAAGTATAACCTATTTTGTCACTGTTTTGCTTTACCATCTGCACCATTCAATCTCAGCTTCATATCTTCAAGGTCATAAGCACAACTGTGTAAGATTATTCATGTGACTAATATGTTTTTTTTTTAATTCTCTGAAACGTGATGGTCAGTTCAATAACTTTTTAATAATTCCTCAGTGCCTTCCTCAATACTGGGAAATCCTCAGAATACTGAGTAAAAATAACAAAATATCTTTATTTTCAAGAGCAAAAGATTTAAGGCTGGGCACAGTGGCTCACGCCTGTAATCCCAACACTTTGGGAGGCCAAGGTGGGCAGATCACTTGAGGTCGGGAGCTCGAGACCAGTCTGAACAATGTGGAGAAACCTGGTCTCTATTAAAAATACAAAATTAGCCAGGTGCGGTGGCACATGCCTGTAATCCCAGCTACTCAGGAGTCTGAGGCAGGAGAATCACTTGAACCCAGGAGGCGGAGGTTGCAGTGAGCCAAGATCGCACCATTGGACTCCAGCCTGGGCAACAAGAATGAAACTCCATCTCAAAAAAAAGAAAAATGAATATAATGCATTGTATTTCTTCAATTATCTGTTGCAACTGTCATCATTAAATATTCTGATACACAGATGTACAAGCCTTTACCATCATTTTCTTCATTGTGAGCAACAGCATCACTTCTATATTACACAAGCCTTTAAACCTGTATTTTCTACTTCCTTTAGCCTCTGGAACTCTTCTGAATGCTTTTAAAGTCCAGATTCCCCAGTACTCATGTAAGGAGGGATGGAATGAAAACACTTTATTACCAATACAAAAACAAATTTTTAAAAACATACCCATTTTGATCACACTTACTTTCAAGATGCATACATATGGGTTCCATGGAACCCTGCAAAACTACTTTCCTAGCTCATACTATAAATTAATGCTACTGCTTAAATGAAGTTATTAATAAATTTAAATAATTAAGCACCCAAATGCCCACAATGAGATAAATGGAATATTCCAACCATTCTTTTTTCATCCTTTATATAGTTTACTGAGCTTCTAAATAAAGAACAGAACAGATATTGTCCTTATTTCAAAAGATTAATAAATTTTAGTATGATGAAACTAACTAATGTGCTTAAAATATGGCAAGGCACCGGTGGAGTAATAAATCAGAAAAGATGGTATATGAGTAAAGAAAAATAAGAATACTCTGGGTATTTTCTGCTGTCCAAAATGGTAATGGGATACCAGATGTTAAGAGTTAATATCCTCAAAGGACCCCTTACTATAAGGTGAAAGGCTCTTGGGCAATAAAAGTAACAATAGAAAGTAACATGTACTGAACACTTATTATCTACCACCCTACACTAGATACTTAATATATATTGTAAAATATATTATCCCCTTTTACAAATGAGGAAACTGAGGACTAGAAAGGCCTGTCCAAGATCACACAACAAGTAGCAGGGTTGAGCTTAGAACTCAGCTTACTCCCATGACCTTGTTCCTAACCTTTATACTGAGTTTCAGTATTCTTATCCACAAAGTACCTATCTAACAAGACCAAATTGTTATTATTAGCAATTACGTATATAAATCATTTAACACAGTAGCTCAAAAGCTTACTCTTATTATCAGTAACCAGCTATGGCAATTCTAATTAACAGACCGCCAATATGACCTATAGCAAGATTCAATTTTATAATGAAAATCAACATGGCTGGAGCATATCAAACATATATATCTTGAAATAAATATCCTGGAATAACAAATTATTCTAGGATACATTACTAAGTAATTTTAATAACTACAATAACTGTATGTAGATGCTTCATATTATTGAATTATCTGTTATTTACAAATAACTTTTTAAAGCTTTACCAAAATTGTATCTTTAAAGTCACATATTATTATTTTCACCATTTTACAAATGAGAAATCTCAGGCTTAAAAAGGCAGTTAATTTGCCCAAGTTCACACAGCTAGGAAGTAGCTGAATAAGAATCCAGGTTAGACTTTTCACTTCAAAATCCACAGAAAGTGTAAAAGCAAGGTGAAGGAAGCAATCAACACTGCAGCCAATTTCTGCTGTTTAGTGCTCAACACCTCTCCCTTCTTTTGTGTATCTGGTGGCACTGTGGAGCCCTAATACCTGGAGCCACTCCTGGCACAGGGATGGGCAAGTGAGTTAGGCCTGTCCACCCAAGTACTCTACCCTTTTGGCTGCTCCAAATGTGGTCATGTAGCCCAAATGAGATTACACAATCCTCCCCTATGATATATTCACAACCAACTGACTGTAAGAACAAAATTTTAAAAAAAAATGTGAGTAATGTATTGAAAAATCTTGCCATTAAAAAAAGTAAAAACTTAAATATACAGGTTATATCTTTAAACTATTTTTTAATAACATCCAGGTCTATTTTTATCCTTTTAAAATTCTAGGCCGGGCACAGTGGCTCACACCTGTAATCCCAGCACTTTGGGAGGCTAAGGCAGGCGGATCACTTGAGGCCAGCAGTTCAAGACAAGCCTGGCCAACAAGGTGAAATCCCATCTCTACTAAAAATATAAAAATTAGCTGGGCATGGGAGCAGACACCTGTAATCCCAGCTACTCAAGAGGCTGAGGCAGGAGAATCACTTGAACCCTGGAGGTGGAGGTTGCAGTGAGCCAAGGTTGTGCCATTGCCCTCCAGCCTGGGTGACAAGAGTTAAAACGCTGTCTCAAAAAAAAAAAAAAAAAAAAAAATTCTAAATCCAGCACATCATCATCTAGATAAACAACTATTCATTCAAAAGCATAACTTACCATTTCTTTCCATATTAAGCTAAAAGAACAATTCAAAATTATCTTCCACTTTAAAAAAATATATTCCAAAAAACTACTGAACAGATGCATAAATATGTTTATGTAAGCACTGCTTACAACAGACAAAAATCACACACACGTGTGGTGGCTTTGGGACACATCAGCTTACTTAACACTGAATACACTTGCCAAAATTCCCTTTCTACTATGTCTCTAGTTAAAGTGGGCTACAAGGGATATTCTCCGCCAGGTGTTGGGAAGAGAGGCAACAGTCATTTTGTAGCAGACACACACTTCCTCCTAGCTTTTCTAACCCTAATCTAGGTGCTGCCATAAAGGGATTCTGCTGATATAATTAAAGTCCCTACTTAGTAAGCTTTACATTAATCAAAAGGGAGAGTATCCTAAGTGGCCTGATTTTATCAGTTGAAAGCCCTTTAAAAAAGGGTCTAAGTCCTCCCTGGGATCAGACACTCCAGGCAGTACCTGGCCTTGCCAGTGCTCTCTTAGTCCTGAATCTCCCCCTCCTGACTGCCTGCCTTGCATGCTTTGCACTTACTTTGCCAGCCCCCACATGAAGAGCCAATTCTTTGCCATGTTTGTGTGTGCACATACATGCATGTGTGTATGTGGCTAGAGAGAGAAACAGATATCCTGGTACTTCTGCTTCTCTGGTTGAACTGACTGATAACAACTCTCTAAATACCCATCCGAGTAATACTACATAAGTAAATTTTGGCTTCTTCATTACAATGAAATACTATATAACCATTTTAAAATGATGATGTGTAATTCCATTCACAGACATGAAAAGAGATATCATGTCGATTTTTGTAATTCAGGGAAAGAGAATGAAATAGCTTTGTTCATCAAAGTTTTAATGATGGATGGAATTTTAAAGTCTTAATCTGTGTGGTATGATTTCAGGTAATTTTTACTGTATCTCTGGATTGTTTTAATTTTCCATAATGGCAACATACCATTATCATTATCAGGAAAAAAAAACTCGACAACAAACCTTTCTCATTTGACAGGAAAAAAATGTCAGGCAGACTTACATTAAATGGTTAAAATGGTGCCCAGAGTCTTAAAGGATGAACAGGAGTTATTCAAGCAAAGTGGACATCTCAGGCAAGGGGCAAGGAAAGAAGTGACAAGACATGAGGCTGTCCTACTGACAATGAGAAACCAATAAAATGTTAAAACAAGCGGAGGTTTTTTGTTTTTTTTTTAAGGAAAATTAAAATAAAACAAAACAAACAAAAGACCCACTGAGGCTTGCAGTGTATGGACTCTGCTGGAAGGAAGCCAGACTGGAAGCAGAGAAATCAATTCAGAGACTACTATGGTTATCTAAGCAAAAAATGACAAAGCTTGGAACTAAGGTAACAGCAGTAGAAATGGATAGAGTAAGTCCTATTTAGGAATAATAACAGAAAAGTTGGCAAGGGAAACACTGGTAGTAAGGAGATAAAAGCAGTTCACTTAAACTGGGGAGTTCAGAGAAGACTTCTAAAAAGATATCCTTATGAATAAGGATCTCAAAGAAGTCACTTCAAGAATACCACAGAGAGATGCCAGGTATCTTTAAATGTTTCCAAAAGAAATAATCAGTGTTAGCTCATGTCCACAGGAAGGAAGGGTAATAAGCAAAGTGTTAGATACACTAAAAATTAGAGCTCTCAACTACAAAAACAGATGCATAATTACTTAAGTTATAATAGATCTATATAGATACATATCTCCAACCTGAACTACCAGAAACAGAATACTGTGAATAGTTGCTGGATTTGAGTCACATGTATAAGTCATTTACAAGTCAAACACAGGGTTTCCGGTAAATTATTACTTTAACCACGGCTATAGTCTGAATATCCCCTCCACAACTCATGCTGAAATGGAATTGCCATTCTGATAGTATTAAGAGGTGAGATTGTTAAGAGGTGATTAGGTCATGAGGGCTCCACCCTCATGAATGGATTCATCTTTATCCCAAGAGTAGGTTGTTATAAAAGCAAGGTTAGCCCTCTCAGTCCCTGGCTCTTGCCCTCCCTGGCCTTTCCACCTTCTGCCACAGGATAATGCAGCACAAAGGCTCCCATCAGATACTGGCACCTTGAAGCTGGAGTTCATTGCCTCCAGAAATGTGAGACTTAAATTTTTTTCTTTATAACTTACCTAGTCTGTGGTATTCTGTTATAGCAACACAAAACAGATTAAGGCAGCCTCCTGTTTTCACTTCTTGACAAAATATAATCCTATAAATTTTAACAATTACAATCATTTAAATTACAAAAGTAAACTATGCTCACTATAGTAATTCAAACAATTCAGAAATACAGTTCCTCCACCCTCTATCAACACTCTTATCTTTATTATCCCAATCGCTAGTTAAAATTAGTTGAATATTCTTAACATATATAAATATATGTAATGTTTATATAGATTTCATGAGTTCATACAAAATAGATATTTTATAACTTTTTACTTAATATAACTATAGCTTTCAAGACAATGTATTTAACAGATACATTTCTTCATTTTTGGATCTGTAAAAATTTGACCATATAATTTTTGTATAAATGTTTTTGACAAATAATAACTGTGTGTATTTAGGAGGTACAATGTGATATTTTGATCTAAAGAACAAATCAAGCTAATTAATATATCCATCACTGCACCAACTTAAATTTTTGTGGTGAGAATATTATAAATCTAAGCCTTTAACAATTTTGAAATATATAATACATTATTATTAACTGTGGTCACCTTGCAGTGCAATAGATCACTAAAACTTTTTCTTCCAGTCTAACAAACTTTGCAACATCTCCTCTTCTTCATTCCTCTTCCCCATCTCAGCCTCTGGTAACCACTTTTTTTTTTTTTAGAAACTGATGTTTATTTTCCATCAACCATTTTTCCGTGTTGCTTAAGAGCCTATGCAAGAACAGCTTAAGACCAGTCAGTGGTTGCTCCTACCCATTCAGTGGCCTGAGCAGTGGGAGCTGCAGGCCAGTCTTCCGTGGCAGGCTGAGCGCTCCAGTCTTCAGTAGGAAACTGCTGAATAGGCACAGAGGGCACCTGTACACCTTCAGACCAGTCTGCAACCTCAGGCTGAGTAGCAGTGAACTCAGGAGCTGGAGCAGTCCACTCACCCTGAAATTCCTCCTTGGTCACTGCCTTTTCAGCAGCAGCCTGCTCTTCTTTTTCAATCTCTTCAGGATCTCTGTAGAAGTAGAGATCAGGCATGACCTCCCATGGGTGTTCACGGGAAATGGTGCCACGCATGCACAGAACTTCCCAAGCCAGCATCCACCACATCAAACCCATTGAGTGAGCTCCCTTGTTGTTGCATGGGATGGCAATGTCCACATAGCGCAGAGGAGAATCTGTGTTACACAGCGCAATGGTAGGTAGGTTAACATAAGATGCCTCCGTGA
The DNA here is from genome assembly GCF_009828535.3 of Hylobates moloch. Classification (NCBI taxonomy): domain Eukaryota; kingdom Metazoa; phylum Chordata; class Mammalia; order Primates; family Hylobatidae; genus Hylobates; species Hylobates moloch. Next base: position 66,143,048 of record NW_026652276.1, read on the forward strand.
GACGCTGGTGGTCAGCCCTGGGGTCAGTAACCACAAGAAGCCGTGGCTCCCGGAAGGCTGCCTGGATCTGGTTAGTGAAGGTTCCGGGAATGAAGTGGCCAGCAACTGGAGTGGCTCCAGTGGCAGCAGCAAACTTCAGCACAGCCCTCTGGCCAGTATTCCTGGAGGATATAACACTGACATCAGCAGGGTTTTCAATGGCAACAATAGCACAAGCTGCCAGCAGAAGCTTCTCCCAGGTCCTCTTCAGATTTATGATATAGATGCCATCACTTTTCCTTTTATAGATGTACTGTTCCATCTGGAAGTCAAGATTGGTGCCACCTAAGTGGGTTCCTGCTGCAAGGAACTTAAGGACATCCTCCTCCTTCATTTGCAGGACATCAAGGGCTCCGGACATTGTGAAAGTTTCCCTTTAAGTTACGACAGGAATCCAGAACAATGCCATATGGACCCCTCTATAGGTAGCGCGGAAAAGCAGGTAACCACCTTTCTATTCTGTTTCTAGGAAATCAACTTTCTCAGATTTCCCTAAAAAGATTAGATTTTAGATCACTACTTGTCTATGTCTAGCTTATTTCATTTAGCATAATGTCCTCCAGATTCATCCATTTTATCACAAATGATAGGGTTTCCTTCTTTTTTAAAGCTGAATAGTATTCCATTGTATCTTATATACATTTTCTTTATCCATTCATCCACTGATAAACATGTGGGTTGCTGCCATATCTTGGCTATTGTGAATACTGCGGCAATGAACATGGACTGCACATACCTCTTAGACAATTTCAATTCCTTTGGATACATGCCCAGAAATGGAATTGCTGGATTGGTATACAATAATTTGACATATATTTAAAACATTTCTAGTTTTTCGCTATTACAAATAATGCTGCAATTAATATCACTGTGTATTTCTTTAAGTATTGGTCTTTACATTTCTATCAGATAAACCCCCATAAGTAGAATTTTCAGGCCAGAGAAGGTCATTTTAATAAATATTGCTACATTAAGTTCCCAAAAAGTAATACTAACTTACAGACCCAATAGTTTGAGAGTAACTGTTTTCCCCATGCCCTACTAGTACTAGAAATCATATTCACTTTTGTCCATCTGATGGCAGGGGCGGGAGGATGCTGTATATTATTAGGGACAGAGAACATCTTTTCATCTGTTCACTGTCCATCTATATTTCACGCTTTTGTGAAATGCCTGTTCCAATCCTTTGTCCTTGATTCTGTTGGCTTGTCTTCTTATTTGTACTAACTTGAGATATCTTTTATCAAAGTTTTAAAATTTTTTCTGCAATCAAATCTGCCAATTTCTTCTCTTATGGATAATGAATTCTTAAGTTTTGCTTAGGCCTCTTCTGCCATCCAAGAATTATTAAAATAATCTATGCTTTCCTCTATTTTATTACAACTTTGTTGTTTTATATTTAGATCTTTAATCAATCTGGAATTTATTCATGTGGTGTAATGACTCAGCAGTTGTTCCAACACCATTTACTGAATTATCCATCTTTAAATGCTTCCTCCTAGAGTAACAGATCACTGCAAATAGCTAAGATGGCAGACAGACAAAATGCCTAGAAATTTTTAAACGTCACTACTTAAAGCAGTATCAGTTTATTAAAAGACATTCATCATTTTCTCATTAAAAGAAATCACACATTAGGACACATGCACACAGTGAACCACTCTCAACATACACTGTGAAATTTTTTTTTAACATAGTAGCAAACTAAATTAAATCACTGATCTAACTATACAAGCCTGATTTTGTTTCAACATAAATGGTAAAAGTAGAAATAATCATTGCTTGAAATCTCAAGATTAGTCATTGATTTGGGTCGCAAATATTTACTGAGCACCAACTGACTATGGATACAATGGGGAACAAAACAAGTTTGATCCCTACTTTCAGGAAGCTTGCAATCTAGTAGGAGCTTCTCTCCTCTAAAAAATAATGTTTTTAAGTGAAGAACGAAAAAAAAGAAATGTAAGTTCACACAAACGCAAAGCAGTGAAAAACATTCCGGCAAATTTTATGACACATTCTGTACTTCCCATTTCCAAAATACTATCTTATTACTTCAAATGTACCTATTTATTGTGGTGACTGTCTTCATTACTGTACTCATGTTGAAAACACTGCTAGGGAGTTATGACTAATTCCATTAGCCTCTATCTCAAAGTACCTATGTTTAGTCTCCTCAGTTTCTCAACAATATTTAATTTCTTTCATTACAATAAATAAGAACCTCAATAAGAGAAATTATAAGTCTACATACATCAGGCATGTTCAATCCACCGACTCAAAGGTATTTCTTTAAAGTACATGCAGATTTAAAAATATTTCAATGAATCCGGGCGGGCGTGGTGGCGGGCGCCTGTAATCCCAGCTACTCGGGAGGCTAAGGCTGGAGAATCGCTTGAATCCGGGAAGCGGAGGTTGCAGTGAGCCCAGGTCGTGCCACTGCACTCCAGCCTCGATGACAAAAGAGAAACTCCGTCTCAAAAAATAAATAAATAAATGACTCCTAGAGTCTTAGCAAATGGCACTACTGTGTCGCTGGGAGAGGAAGCAAGAAGTCTGGTGTTCCCTCAACAACAATAGGTAACAACTGATTAGTGACAGTCACCTTAAACTTTGAGTACCAAGACCCAGAAACTGCCACCACTCTTAGACTGAAGCGTTCAGATGCTTGCCCCTGTGGTCACGCCCCCCACCTCAATCCCAATCCAAGGCCTCCTCCTCATACTCCAGCACCTCCCAACGGAATGGGGAGGTGGGACAAAGTACCGCCCAAGGGAAGGAGACAGGACTCCTGCTCCTGCGGAATGACCTTGGCCAAGTGTCTCCTTCTCAGTTTTCCCATACGTGAGATAAGGTTGGTAGTCCGCGCCCGCCTCCACCCTCCGGGCCGGGTTCAGCGTATACTGCCGCAAGGCTGGAGGAAAGCTCCAGCCCTGTACCCCACGCGGCTCCCCGAGACCGCGCCGCCACCTTCTGGGTCTGCGGCCATCCGCGCTACCTGCAATCTGGGAGACGAAGGCTTCCGCCACTAGAGACATGTCGGCTGGGAGGCCCTGCGCCCGGGTGCCTGCCCCCCACGGGCCTCAGCGTCCTCCACCGCAAACCCAGCGGCTCTCGGCAGTTAACGAGCCTAGCCCCGCCAAAGTTCAGACTCGTAAAGCGCACTCCAACACCAGCGGCAGCTGCAGTGAGGCACCCAAGGTTACCGCCAGGCCCGGCTAGGAACTTCCGGCGCAGCCGAAGACGCCACTGGAGCGCTTCCGCCGGCCCCGCCCCCGCGCGGTCCTACCGGGCGCCCGCGCTGCGAGCTGCGTCCAGCCAATTCCAGGCTCTGCGTTGGGGCCCCGCAGGTGGAAGCGAAGTACCCAACTCGTCTCCCACCCAGGGGACGGGCAGGGGGATCTGGGAGATTTTTAGCGTCCTTTCTGTAAGCCAGAATTTTGTAATCGAGTAACATTTGTAAACGCCCACTGGATACCAGGCACTTATATTACATGTATCTACACACACATATACACATAAATAATATATACACGTATAAATGCATACATGTATATATATACATATATATACATATATTCTATTTGACTTCGTCTTCTCAACAACCCATTAAAGTAATAATATTATCGCCATTTTACGGATTAGAATATAGGCTTAAGGAGTTTAAACTGCCTGCCCAGGAGTCCTCTGAGGATCAGATTCAAGGCTGCGTGAATTCCCTCTATTCCATTATATTGCTGGGTTGATTAGTCCGTGGATAGACATTAGTTTTTTTTTATTTATTCAAACATGCTTGGCAGAAAGGAGGCTTGAGCAGCGCCTAAGCCAGAAGATAATTTGTCCTTCAACTCCATACATCCGAAATGATGCTCAGCTTGGAGAATAAGACACTTAAGTTTCACACACTTCTCACCTTTCGGGGGTGAATGGGGCAGGAAGAGGAGAAACTAAATTCCCTGAGTAACTTTCTCTTAACCTAATAGCTTCTTAAATTACACAATTAAAGAAAAATCATATGCATTACAGATTGGTGGTATTACAAGTGGGACAGGCTTCAGAGCTGGTAACCCAAAGCCCCCTTCACTGATGAGAAACAGGTTCAGAGAGGTGAGGTAACTCATTTTAAATCACACAGTAAATCAAAAAGTCAGACAGCTTACTAGGTTTTTGCAGAGGAAACCTGTATTCTAAGAATTACTGTCCATGCCATTTAGAAAGCTATATTTCCATTATATCCATAGATCTCTATTACTGTTCATACTGCCTCCTTAACTAGGGTGTTGGTTTCCTAGAGCTGCCAGATTACCACCAACTGGTTGGCTAAACAACAGAAATTCATTCTCACAATTCCGGAAGCTAGAAGTCTGAAATCAAGGTGTCAGCAGGGCCATGCTGTCTTGCAAGGCTCCAGAGAAAGGAGTTGCTGCCAATCTTCCATGTACCTTGGCTTGTAGATACATCACTCCAATCTCTGCCACCACATCACACGGCATTCCCCATGTGTGTCAATGTGTTCAGATTTCTCTCTTCTTGAGAAATAACACCAGTCATTGTGTTACGGACCCCCCCCCCCACCCTAATAGCAACCCCCCCCATCACAGGCTTCTTTTTTTTTTTTTTTTTTGAGATGGAGTCTTGCTCTGTCACCTAGCCTGGAGTGCAGTGGCGTGATCTCAGCCCACTGCAACCTCCACCTCCTGGGTTCAAGCGATTCTCTTGCCTTGGCTTCCCAAATAGCTGAGATTACAGGTGCGTGCCACCACGCCTGGCTAATTTTTATATTTTTAGTAGAGACCGGGTTTCACCATGTTGGCCAGGCTGGTCTCAAAGTCCTGACCTCATGATCCACCCACCTTGGCTTCCCAAAGTGCTGGAATTACAGGCGTGAGCCACCATGCCCAGCCCCATAATTTTTTTAAAGTTAAGTCATATTTTCATCTCCCTCAGCAAAAGGAAGCTTCTTAAACTGCATTTAAATTTACCCAATAATTTACATTGACGTAAACACAGCAGCATCTTAGGAAGTAGTGTCTTCTCTATAGCTGAAATTCAGAGTTGACAAGCAGCTGTGAATAGTAGAAATACAGGGAAGATTATATTAATAGGCTTTTCTTGTTTGTGCAGAGAGAGGTAACACTGATAGTAAAGAATACTTGAGATCCAATTTCCTCCTCATCCCATAGGTATTATTGAAGAGAAATGAGCTGTTCCAGATACTTTGTTATCAATCGAAAGAAAAGCTTTCAGGCCCTGTCTGTTCTCCTCACAGTGGAGAATTCTGTATAACTGTAATAATGAAGAAGACATATCATCACTTTAAGTTCTATTATTAATTTTGGTTTGTCATTTTTATAAAGCTGAAGACACAATATTTTGACTACTTTTTGACAGATTTGAAGTTTAAGATTTCTCCATATCATAGGGCCTGTGTGGGAACTTGAGCCAAAGTCCCTAGAGAGTAATGGAAGATTCAACTGGGGAAACCAAAATCAAACATATCCAAAGGGTAGAAGTGAGCCCCAAAGTGGAAGAGACTGGAAAGAGCCAGAGACTGGACACAGATGCAAGAGAAACAGAGCAAGATTAGAGGCAAAGTAGAATGTGCCCTTAAAATTTAAGTTAAGTGCCCATGGCTTGATGCATGATACATGCATGAACTGAGTTGGCTCGAAGGTACTGGTTTGGGACTGACACCAGTCATCTTTATTATGGCAAGTGCCTTAGTCCATTAGGGCTGCTATAACAAAATATCTTAGTCTGGATAATTTATAAACAGAAATATACTGCCCTCACTTTCGGAGGTTGGAAAGTCCATGATCAAGGCACCAGCAGATTCAGTGTCTTGGGGGTCCAGTTCTCATAGCACCTTGTACATGTCCTCACATGGCAGAAGGGCAAAAGGGGCAAATAAACTCCCTTGGGCCTCTTTTATAAGGACACTAATCCCATACACAAGGGCAGAGCCCTCTTGACCCAATTACCTCCTAAATTCTCCACCTCTTCTTAATACTATCACATTGGCAATTAAGTTTCAACATACAAGTTGTTGACGGACACAAATATTCAAACCACAGCAGCATGCTTTTTAAAAAAAAAACAGAGATGTGCTGGGGGCATTGTCTATACTCAATTCTTTCTTCATTTTAGCCAGGAAAGCACGATCATCAGCACCATATGGATTCACTTTTCCCCCCTGACTGATGGTTCTTTTGCTTCCCACACAGGCACATTTAGGCTGGAAAAAATCTGTAATGTGGGAGGCCTTTATTACCAAAAATTAAGTGCAATAAAATGCAGATGTCTTTATGGTGCCCACGAATAAACTGTCTTTGTAATAAATAGCCAACTGGAGAAAATATATTTACACATCTGTATTAGAACAAATGACAGATTTAAAACTGAAGATCGGTTTAAGATCACCACAAATGAGGGAAATACAAGAAAACAAGCCACCAGAATTTTTAAGAATGAGGTTATAAAACAAAAGTGCTGGAGAATCCATATGTTACTAAAAAAAATTACACAATTTTTAAAATAAAATATCAATGTATGACATTAACAGTCTTATTGTTTGCCCTAATAAAATCACTTTCTTGCAAAACTATTATAGAGTATTTTCATGTCCCTAATCTAGACTTTTATGTTACTGTATTAAATGTAAGAAAATAAGCAGTTATTATGATGAATATAAACTTTATTAAGATTAAAATACTAAGGTATTTTATCTACATTTTAATTTTCTCTGACAGAATGTTAATATTTTTAAGGTAAACGTTTTATTTTTAAAAAGGTGTCAGCAAGGTAACATTTTTGTCTATGATTTCTTTAAAATTACTATTTACTTGAGAACAATATATAAATTCAGATCTTTTTATCAAATTACTCCCTCATACCCCATCAACAGAATTAACTATAGTTAAATCAATCAACCCAAATAAAGTGTTAATACAGTTAAAAACACTAAAATAACTGTATTAGTTCATTCTCACACTGCTATAAAGAACTACCTGAGACTGGGTAATTTATAAAGAAAAGAGGTTTAATTGATTCACAGTCTGCAGGCTGAACAGGAAGCATGGCTCGGAGGCCTCAAGAAACTTACAATCATGCTGGAAGGCAAAGGGGAAGCAAGCATGTCTTACCATGGTAGAGCAGGAGGAAGAGAGAGAGAAGGGAGAAGTGCCACACACCTTTAAAGGATCAGATCTCGTGAAAACTCACTCACTATCATGAGAACAGCAAGGGGGAAATCTGCCCCCATGATCCAGTCACCTCCCACCAGGACTCTCCTCCAATTGTACATGAGGTTTGATCAGGGATACAAATCCAAACCATATCCGTAACAATGTTATGCTTCAGTGCCTTAAGTTCCTCTGTTAATAGTCTTTACTGCTTTAGAAACAAACTGTAGACAACTATAAGCAATCTAATATATAAGGTTTACAAAGATATTTTTTAAAGGGTAGATAAATGTGACAGTCATTCATCCTTACATCCCTCAACTCCTTTCCTCCCCTTATAATTCCTAAGAAATTATAAACAACCCAGGACTGTTACATTCTTACCTTTTTCTCGCTTTCTGTTCTTGCCCCCTATTTTAGGCTAGCACACTCTCACATAAACTATGGCATATTTGACCATGCTTTGGGAAATATCTACAATATTGATTGCAGTGGACCTAGATTATTCAAATATTAACTGCTTTTCAAAAGATATTAAGATGTTAAATTTCCAAAATATTCTTCCACCTTGAGCCTATATGTTGCCCCATTTTCATAGCTTTACCACATTATAGGGAGCTGAATCTTTTTACTCTATCTATTGCCTGCTCTTTGCTGCTGGTGGTAATGTCTTATCTACAGCTATAGGAACTGTACTAGTTAGGACCTTTCTGGTTGCAAGTTATAAAAAAAAATACACACACAATTAAACTAAGCTTAAGAAAGTTTAATTTTATTGCTCCATAGGGGAAGAAAAGATACATAAATAATTCACAGAACAGAATGGAAGTTTCTAGGAACCAATAGCTTAGTCCTTCAGCTCTCTATCTCTCATCTCTGTTCAGCTTTATTCTTTTTAACTGAAGACATGCCTTCTCTCAGATGGCAGGAAAGATAGCAGCCAGCAGCACCAACTTGACATCTTCCAGGCTTGGCAACCCAGCAGTAAAGGGAGTTACTCTCTTCCAACTTCCTTATGCTGTATTCATTTCAGGGAAGAATTATAATTGTCCTTGCTTGCATGGTCTCACTCTGGATTAAGTGCTTTGTCCAAGTGAACGGGCTGAATGATTTACCAGGCCAGGGGGAAATGTGGCCTGTGACGAGAAGGAAAACGGGAGAAAATATGCTTGAGGTCGGGCGAAGTGGCTCACGCCTGTAATCCCTGCACTTTGGGAGGTTGAGGCAGGTTCCAGACCAGCCTGGGCAACATAGTGAAACCCCATCTTTACAAAAAATACCAAAATTAGCCCGGTGTGGTGGTACGCACCTGGCGGGAGGATCTGCTCGAGGCTGCAGTGAGCTGTGATTGCACCACTGCATTCCAGCCAGGGAGACAGGGTGAGACCCCGTCTCAAAAAAAAAAAAAAAAAAAAACTATATATATATACGCTTGACATATATAAGCATATATATACGCTTGACATATATAAGCATATATATATACGCTTGACATATATAAGCATATCTATATGCTTGACATATATAAGCATATCTATATGCTTGACATATATAAGCATATCTATATGCTTGACATATATAAGCATATATATATATGCTTGACATATATAAGCATATATATATATGCTTGACATATATAAGCATATATACATATATATGCTTGACAGCCAAAACCATAGTACTGCCGTCCACAGTAAGAATTAGAGTGCTGTACTGTGGATACTCTTGTTTTAAAACTTAGACAAGCCAGGCGCGGTAGCTCACGCCTGTAATCCCAGCACTTTGGGAGGCAGAGGCAGGTGGATCGCCTGAGGTTAGGAGTTCAAGACCAGGCTGGCCAACATGATGAAACCCTGTCTCTACTAAAAATAAAAAAAATTAGCCAGGCGTGGTGGCACATGTCTGTAATCCCAGCTACTTGGGAGGCTGAGGCAGGAGAATTGCTTGAACCTGGGAGGCAGAGGTTGCAGTCAGCCAAGGTCATGCCATTGCACCCCAACCTGGGGAACGGAGCCAGACTCTGTCTCAAAAAATATAAATAAATAAATAAATAAAACTTAGACAAGTCATCTAAGCCTTTTAATATCTTTCATTTCTATGAAAGAAATAGCAAAATATAATGATGCATTAATTATCACCCCTGGGGTGGGCAGGAGGGGGAATTCAGATGATTGGGTTAATCAAGAGGAACAGAACTGAAGATGCCTTCAATAGAAGTATTATATATATGTGAAAGTAACTAGTTTGTTTCACATAAATATAATTAACACTAAACAATGCTAACAAAAATAGTCAACACCAAATCACCATAGCAATAAATTTAATATTTTTAAGATAAAGCAAAACACACACACACAATTGCCTCATCCTTTGGTGTATATTGTGCTTCCACACCTGGCTAACGAGGATATACTTTCTTTCTGAAGCTGTAATTAATATGTATGAAATCCATGTAATAGCATGAAAAATGTAAATGATGCAATGTTAAGGAAAAACAGCAGAATGCAAAATGTATTTTCTTGTGAAAACAAGTATGAAAAAAATGTATATAAAAAAACTGGATGGGATTTCTCAAATGTGATAACACTGTTGTATCAAGGCAACATGGGATTTTTATTTTTATTTTCTGCTGCCTTCTAAACTTCCTGGCATATTTTTATGCCACTTCTACCATTTGGGGAAAAAAGGTGTTTTTGTCACACTGGGTAGAACTTCTTTAAAAATGACTAATACAGCAAGTGCTCTAACCTGTCTGCATCTAGGTCTTGCATAATAGACAGCCTATTAATTGTACTGCTGACAGGCTATTTCAAACCAGCTCCATGTTTGATGTTCCATGGCAGAGATTCACTCTTATGGTAATAATGAGAGAACATGTGCAGACAGAACAACAACCAAATACGTTATTGTTTGATTATTCTTATTTAAGACTGTATACCGGCTGGGCGCGGTGGCTCACACCTGTAATCCCAGCACTTTGGGAGGCCAAGGCGGGGGGGTCACGAGGTCAGGAGATTGAGACCATCCTGGCTAATACGATGAAACCCTGTCTCTACTAAAAATACAAAAAATTAGCCGGGCGTGGTTGCGGCCTCCTGTAGTCCCAGCTACTGGGGAGGGTGAGGCAGGAGAATGGCGTGAACCGCGGAGGCAGAGCTTGCGGTGAGCAGATACCGCACCACTGCACTCCAGCCTGAGCAACAGAGCAAGACTCCATCTCAAAAAAAAAAAGACTGTATACAAATGGGCAAGACACATCCGGATATGTGATTTCTATTGTTGAATACTAAATTATGTGTTAAGCAGGGAGAAATTGGCAAAGTTTGTAGACCAGTTATAGACACTTTTGTTAATTTGACATTGGTTTTAAACCGTATTTGAGTTGTTACATTTTACCTTATAGCCCCTAAACAAAGCTGAAAGGATGGCAGTGATGCTTAAGGAACCCTGAAGCAAGAGCATTGGCAAATAACTGGTAAAGAGTTTACCCTAAGAAAGCAGAAATTTGAAAAGACTCCTGAATACTTGGAACTACTTTGAGGAAGAGGCTGCCATGATGGAGAAATAGGTCCTTCTAATATAAAGCTGGCAGTAATGCAAAACAGCATGGTTATCACCATTTTCCTTTGCCTTCTGTTTGAATCAATCTGTAGTAGAGAATGAGATTCATTCACTCATTCATCCTTCAGGTAATTATTGAATCTCATTTTGGAGTGTTGGGTCCTCAACGTCTAGAGATACATGGTGAACAGAAGTGTCTGCTCTCCCGGGGTTTACCATCCAATTAAGAAGATGGTCAAGCAAACAGACCATTTCAACACAGTGTAATACACGCTACTGAAAGAGTGTACAAACACATTCAAAGTTACAAGCAATGTTATCTAAGAAAGGTTTTATGTTGCCATGTTGCAGAGCTACCACACTCTTCAGGGTAAGTGATATGCCCTTGCCAGGATACCAGATGACTTTCCGAAATTTGGATATCTGAAAAATAACTAAGTGGGCTAATAGAAAATGCACCTTCAGTAATTTCAGATATTTGAAACCTCATCAAATATCTCAGCGTTCACAAGAATAATGACCAACCTTGTTTTGGCACATGCTTGAGCCTCACAATTCCTCAGAGGCACAACATGCTTTGTTCATAGCAATTCCTTCCTTCCTACGTAAAATGAAAACATCACACCATATAACTCTTCAAAATTATTGAAAGCAACCATTTTAAGCTGCTGGTTAGTATGAAATATTTGGTATCTTGCCAACTTCCTTTTTCTTTTTCTTAACAGTATCCCAGAAATAAAGCACAGGAACTCAAAAGGAATAAAAACAACTAATATCAGATAGTAGTTCCTCCTGCCAATCATAGCAATCATTTCCATTTTTTCTCTGGATTTTTTTAATTGACTGACTATTCTTCTCTTCCCTGTTGAAGCCAGTTATTCACGTGAATCCACATGAACTTTATCTTCTATTTAGTTTTGTCTGCATCTTGCTGCAAGTAAAAAACCTAATTCCAAGTATTAAAAATCCCATCTTCCTCTGCTTTGTTTAAAGTTGTTTTTAAAATGCCAGTAGTGCTGTCAGGCTACTCCTCCAGTTCAGGAAAAAAGGATATTTTTTGTATGGAGCACTCCAAGCACATTAGTTGCATCTACACTGCAATCTAAGGCTGAAGTATTAAAAACTCAAGGAGGCCTTTCACTAGCTTAGGAAAGGATTAGAGAATTCAATTTCTCCACACAACTCCCTCATTCAGTTTTCTCTAGAGAATTTGTAACTAGATCCCTACACAGCTGAGAAAAGAGAACTGGCTTACATATCTAGGAGTATAGTTGGGCACATACAAAAACGCAAATATGGAAAACAATTTTAGTGTCTTAAAATGAAATGAAGTCAGGGTAAACAAAGATAATACTTAATAACTTTTTAAAAATGATAAGTTTACTTTGGTCTCTAACAACAATTTAAAGGTCATATAAGTAACCTATATATTTTTCTTATATCTCTTAACTTTTCCTTAATGCCCATTATCATGTTGAACCATATGTTAACAGCAAGACACAGGATTTTAGAAAAAAATTGGCATACCAGAAAACATGTTAAGCTTACCGGCTCTGCCAGATTATGTTGTCATAAGAAAATACTTTATGGGCCCAGCATGCTTCCACTGTGCTACTCTGCTACATAGAAAATACTTTAAAGAAAATGTAAGTTGGATTAAAATATACTGTAACAGGCCAAAAATTGAATTAAATATCATTGCCTTCCCAGTAGGTTTTTAAAATTTCAGTTCTTGAGTATTATTTACTCCTAAAAGCTGAAAATTATGTGCTGATTTATCTAATTGTCTTTAACTTTTATTTTGGATAATTTTAGACTTATAGAAAAGTGGCAAACATTGTACAGATAATTCTCATATGCCCTTCACTCAGATTTCTCTAATGTAGGTATCTAATAGAGAAATAGAATTTTTTATTTTATGTAAATACAAAATGGTATTTGCAAATGTAGTGTACTTGTATTTGTAAAATGTACATGTATTTGTTAAGTATAAAATGTAACATAGTAAAATTATTGAAACCAGGAAATTATAATACAATTGACCAATCTACGAAGTTTATTCTAATTTCTTCCATTTTCCCACTACCTTCCTTCTTCTGGTCCCAGGATCTCACGTTGCATTTAGTTGCCATGTCCCTAGTTTCCAATCAGTGACAGTTCCTCAGTTTTTCTTTTATCTTTGTCTTCCACGACACTGACACTTTTGATAAATACTAGTCAGTTCTTTTGTGCAATGTCTCTTAATTTGAGTTTGCCTGTTATTTCTCATGATAAATTGAAGTTATGTGTTTTTGGCAAGCATACCATTGAAGTGACATTGCGCTTTTGCCAGTACATCATGTTATGGGGTACACATCAATATATTTTATTACTGGTAATGTTAAATGTGATCGTTTAGTTAAGGTAGTATCTGCCAGGTTTCTCCATTATAAAGTAACTTTCTTTTCTTTGTAATTAATAAGCACATTGTGGGAGCTACTTTGAGACTATGAAAAATACTGTTTGTAATCATTCTTTTGTCGAGCAACTTTAGTATCGGTAGATGGTTCTTGCCTGCAACAATGATTGCTTTGGTGTTTGCCTAATGGTGACTTTCCATATTTTTAACATTTTTTCTACATTTATTCATTTAAATTCTACTTGTAAAGAAGAGTTGTGCCTTCTCCCCCTTTATTTATTTATTTGATTATATCAGTATGAATGTATGGATGTTTATTTTAGGAATCCTATTGGTTATAACCAAAAACTAACTTTTTTTTTTTTTTTTTTTGGCTCAAATTTTCCCCGATTGGTCTATTGGTGATCTTTCAAGTTGATTTCTGTGTCCTTCCAAAAATGCCTGTATTGTCTTTTGAACAATTCTTTATTTCCTTATTTTCTGGTGCTAGAAGATATTCTAGACTAATTTTCTACTTTCCCTGACCCAGACACAGAAGCAATCATTTTCCAAGGAGCTTTGGTTTCTTTTAATGGAGAATGATATTTAGAAACCAAGATCTGGGCCGGGCATGGTGGCTCACACCTGTAATCCCAGCACTTTGGGAGGCCAAGGCAGGCAGATCACATGAGGTCAGGAGTTCTAGACCATCCTGGCCAACATGGCAAAACCCCATGTCTACTAAAAATACAAAAAAAATTAGTCAGGTGTGGTGGTGCACACCTGTAATCCCAGCTATTTGGGAGGCTGAGACAAGAGACTCGCTTGAACTTGGGAGGCAGAGGTTGCAGTGAGCCAAGATTGTGTCACTGTACTCCAGCCTGGGCCACAGAGTGAGACTCCATCTCACAAAAATAAATAAATAAATAAATAAATAAATAAATAAATAAATAAATGAAAAAAAGGAAAAGAAAAGAAACAAATATCTGTTTGTTAGATATGCCCAAGGTTCCTGGGTCGTCATTTCTTCCAGGTCTTCTCAGCTCAGAAAGACAGGAAATATGTGTGTATATTAACACACTCTCACACATCTGCATTTATTTCTAAAAATATCTGTGTATGTATGTGTATATAAAACCATGGATTTATACCGATACCTTCCATTTTAATCCAACACAAAGTTTATTCTTAGCCGTCCCCTCTTTCCTTATTTGTAAATTTTTCTCTGACAGTAGGAAACCTGGCTCTCATTATCCACAATATATTTTCTTATTTGTTCAATCATAATAATGTGTACACATAAAGTACTTTAAGAATTGCAAACCCATCTCCTCAAGAAACAAATTTACTAATTAGAGTACAATATTTCTATCCAGGTTTTTGGTCTTTCATCTTACAGTTTATAGTCAAAATACTATTTTCCAAGGATACTCAAGTTAGTTCTTTCCTTCCCCACTGACTTCAGTGTGATAATGTTATTCATTTAATACAGTTAGTTTCATCTACCACTCTTCATATTCCATTTGGGGTTCCCCCACATCCTGGGTGATTTTAATTATTTATTTGGGGAGGTGGATATGTGGGCTGCTACCATGTTTATGATAGTCAGAGCTATACAGAAAGATGTACAGTCCTGGCATGGTGGCTCAGGCCTGTAATCCCAGAGCTTTGGGAGGCCTGGGCAGGAGGATCAATTAAGCCCATGAGTTCAAGACCAGCCTGAACAACATAGTAACACCCCTACCTCCATAGTAACACCCCTAGCCCTTTTTTTGAGGTCACAACCTTTTGAGAGGTCTAGCAGTATGTGGGAATCTAACCTGTCACTGGCCCAAGGTCTTGCATGGGAGAGTAAACCCAAGGCTCTAGGTTAACGAGACCAACAAATTCTTCAGGCAGCCATAACCCCATCTTCCCCGGCACCACTTTGGTTTTCAATTCCTTCTTCATTTTTGGTGCGTGGATATGTTTGATTTTACCCTGAGTTTCCAAATGATTTTTCTTAGTCCTTTTTGTTTTGTTTTGTTTTGTTACTGAGAGAGAGTCTCGCTCTATCACTCAGGCTGGAGTGCAGTGGTGTAAACTCAGCTCACTGCAACCTCCGCCTCCTGGGTTCAAATGATTCTCCTGCCTCAGCCTCCCGAGTAGTTGGGACTACAGGCACCCGCCACCACACCCAGCTAATTTTTGTGTTTTTAGTAGAGATGAGGTTTTGCCATGTTGTCCAGGCTGGTCTCGAACTCCTGACCTCAGGTGATCCACCAACCTCGGTCTCCCAAGGTGCTGGGATTACAGGTGTGAGCCACTGCTCCAGGCCTTCCAAATTATTTACAATGGGAGAGTTTTTCAGGTTATTTAATCCACAGTTTTTCTATAAATAGAAATGCTATTGTGTCTTTTTAATAATGAAAAGGTCAACTGTCAGTATAATTATATATTATTCAATATGTCTTTTACATAAACAAAAGTACCTTCAACAGAAATAATGCAAGACCTTACTAATGAATATTTCAGAGAACATCTCACTGTAGTTTATACATTTACTACAAAAGACCTGGATATATTATCTGCTCTGTGAAGTATTAATAATAAAATATAATTCATTTCCTATTATCTTTTTCCATTTTCTTTGCATATTTACTACCACTCTTGTTTGGGCCATTAACTCATGTCAGGACTTACGAAATAGACTCTTAATTGATTTTCCTGTTTCCAGCTTGCCCAACTCCAAATCATGCCACAGATAACCCTGAGGTTAATCTTGCTAAAATGCTACTCTTGTGGTAACATGTTTTCTACATATCAGATACTTCTGTGCACAACTTAAACATTTACTCATTATCCCTTTGCTCCCCTTGTTAATTCTTGCATTTGCTCATAATTTTCCTGTCATCTAGTTTTCCCTTCTACCTTCTCTCTGCCTTTCCAACTCCCACCTATTCTTAAAGGCTGTGCATAAATCCTCCATCTTGAAAAGATCTCTCACCTATCCCACTGGAAGCAATCTTGCCCTCTTCAGTACACCTTTAGTGTCTAGTATCTGACATATCCATTTAATATTTATCATAATGAATACAGAGAACCCCCAATTTTATAAACAGGATGTGTTCCAAAAGCATGTTTGTAAATTGGCTGCTTGAAACGCTAAATACCATTTCCCTCAGAAGTCCTATTATAAATGCTGCTTAAATTTCGGAGCTAACTCACAAAAGTCTATTCAGCCTTTGATGAAACAGAACCAAAGTACTAATCATACCAGTTCAAGAATCTGTGGATCAAACTTTATGCTGTCAAGGAAAGAACAAAAGGATAAAGTATTCCCCCCTTTTGATAAGACAATAATTTCTATGTTTGAGCAAATTTCTGCTTAATCTGACAAATGCTTACTAAACAATTACTTAGTGCCAATTACTGTTCTAGGTCCTGTAGAAATACAATGAACAGGACGAACACATCCCTCTGCCTCATGGAAATCCTTTGTCACTACACTTTCAGGTACACAATCTTCCCCCATCCCACTGTGCCTTTCTTCCAGTGCCCAAATATTCTGACCTGGGGACTGGGTTGTTGGAAGTAGTACCATTCACCAAGGGTAGGAATTGTCAGGGAAAGAATGGTTTGGTGGGGTTTTGTTGTTTTGTGGGGGATGGAGGTGTCAGTTGAAGTGGTTTCTGTTTTTCTTATATTTGCTTGTTGTGGGGTACAGGGGAGATGTTGTGTCAGGGAGAAAAAACATGTATTCTGTTTGGAACTTAAACTTTGGAATGGAAAACATCAGAGTGAGGCAGGTGTCAGGAGGAAAGCGGCTGTGGAGGAGTGCAGCGCCCAGGGGAACCCTGCAGGGGGCGGGGGAGAGCAAGCATCCTTATCATTGTCATCATCACCAGAAGCCACATCCAATATACAAAAGTGGAGTGTGACCTGAAGGAAGCAGATTCCTCCTGCAGAACCCAGGAGACACCCCAAATACTGTGCTGGTCTCCACCACTGAGAGACCCACAGACAGTTCACATCACAGGACTCTGTGCAGACAACCCCCATTACCAGCCCAGAGCCTGGTAGACTTGCTAGGTGGCTAGATCCAGAAGAGAGACAATAATCACTACAGCTTGGCTCTCGGGAAGCCACATCCATAGGAAAAGGGGGAGTGTGCTACATCAAGGGAACATCCCGTGAGACAAAAGAATCTGAACAGCCTTCAGCCCTAGACCTTCCCTCTGACAGAGCCTACCCAAATGAGAAGGAACCAGAAAACTAACTCTGGTAATGTGACAAAATAAAGTTATTTAACACCCACAAAAAATCACACTAGCTCACCAGCAATGGACCCAAACCAAGAAGAAATCCCTGATTTACCTGAAAAAGAATTCAGGAGGTTAGTTATTAAGCTAATCAGGGAGACAACAGAGAAAGGCGAAGCACAGTGCAAGGAAATCCAAAACATGACACAAGAAGTAAAGGGAGAAATATTCAAGGAAATAGATAACATAAATAAAAAACAATCAAAACTTCAGGAAACAATAGACACACTTACAGAAATGCAAAATGCTGGCCGGGAGTGGTGGCTCACGCCTGTAATCATAGCACTTTGGGAGGCGGGTGGATCGCCTGAGGTCAGGCGACATGGTGAAACCCTGTCTCTACTAAAAAAAAAAATACAAAAATTAGCCAGGCATGGTGGTGCACACTTGTAATCCCAGCTACTTGGGGGTCTGAGGCAGGAGAATTGCTTGAATCTGGGAGGTAGAGGTTGCAGTGAGCTGAGATTGTAAAACTGCACTCCAGCCTGGGTGACAGAGCAAGACTGTCTTAAAAAAAAAAAAAAAAAAAAAAAGAAATGCAAAATGCTTTGGAAAATCTCAGCAATAGAACTGAACAAGCAGAAGAAAGAAATTCAGAGCTCGAAGACAAGGTCTTCGAATTAACCCAATCCAACAAAGACAAAGAAAAAAGAATAAGAAAATATGAACAAAGCCTCCAAGAAGTCTGGGATTATGTTAAGCGACAAAACCTAAGGATAATCAGTGTTCTTGAGGAAGAAGAGAAATCTCAAAGTTTGGAAAACATATTTGGAGGAATAATAGAGGAAAACTTCCCCAGCCTTGCTAGAGACCTAGACACCCAAATACAAGCAGCACAAAGAACATCTGAGAAATCATCACAAGTACATTGTCATCAGGTTACCTAAAGCTAGGATGAAGGAAAGAATCTTAAGAGCTGTGAGACAAAAGCACCAGGTACCCTATCAGGTTAACAGCAGTTTCTCAGCAGAAACCTACAAGCTAGAAGGGAATGGGGACCTATCTTCAGCCTCCTCAAATAAAACAATTATCAGCCAAGAATTTTGTATCCAGCGAAACTAAGTTTCATGCACGAAGGAAAGATAGTCTTTCCTTTTTTCATTTTTTCAGGCAAATGCTGAGAGAATTCGCCACTACCAAGCCACCACTACAAGAACTGCTAAAAGGAGCTCTAAATCTTGAAACAAATCCTGGAAACACATCAGAACAGAATCTCTTTAAAGCATAAATCTCGCAGGACCTATAAAAGAAAAATAACAATTTTAAAAACTTTGGAATGTTTGGAGGTCATTAGGTAGAGGATATGTAGTGTGAACAAATGTAAAGGAATACTGTCCTAGAGTTGGTGGGGTGAAGTAACCTGGACCAGAGCTACAGGCTTGGGGTGATCAGTGTACCAAGCTAATCTTTCTCATCATGGGTATGAATATGATCACTTTTGTAACTGTGGGTTGCTTGAAGGTTTACATTTTGAAAAGTGCTAAATTCACTAAATAGTCTTGTACCTTATTTTGTTTTTTCCTTGCAGCCATTTTATAACTGCAACTAGTTTGTTCCCTTAGGGCAAGAAACTTTCCAATCCAGTTTTATACCCCATAAAGACTTGCACACTATATGGATTCAATAAATATTCGTCGATTGTTCCACTGTGTCAATGTTACATTGTGAGACACATCAATAATTTCCCTAGGGTTAATAAACGTAATTGTAAACAGTTGGATAGTCTGATGTACCACAGGTTGGCTAAATATAGCAATAATAGCTACCACATTTGCTAAAATAACAGCTAAGCTGCTCTATACAATTTGGGATTAAAGAATCATTAAATAATAACACAATTCTTTCCAGCCAAACTACCTTACTCTTTACTCTAAGCCAGGCATTGAATATTCCAGCTCTCATGTTTCTGGTGACTCCATTTATCTTATCTGTTAAGACCTTATCGCCACATTCCACCTTAACCTCTCTAAAGTCCCCTCTTTGAAGGTCTTCCCAAACGCTCTGGGCCTAGGTTGTCATTCCCACCCAGTATACAATACTCTGTTTCCTTAATTTTATCTATCTAACCCATCTTCCCAACCAGATCTAGCAGGACTCTTTTAAACCTTTTAGTATGCCCTTGACTAGCACAATGTGGTAAAATAATAGGTGTTCCATAACTCATTATTGTTGATAATGATTGAAGGATAGGCACCAAATAAGTCCCAAGATCATGGACTGTTAGTGTTGGAAGGAAACTTTGGGACTTCAATGATCTGAGCTTAACACCTGATAGACATTGTATGTTTGACCTCAAATTGACCACATAGGCTAATCAAAGTTTCCCAATCAGGAGTCCCAAGACAGCTGCTGAAACGAGGTCCTCCAGTGATGAAGCTGGTCAGAAAAACTAGTCTAATCCAATGTTATTTTGAAAATGAAGAAACATAGTTCCAAAGAGCTGCAATTATTTTTCCTAAGTCATGTGACTAGTTAGTGATAGAGTCTAGAAACCTGGTTTACTGACCTCTACCTGGAAGATCCTTGCACAACACCAAAGTATTTGGAGACTGATACTTCAGCCATATTACCTGTATAAAGGACGTACATACTTGACAAATTTTCCTTTCTGCTTTCAATAACGATATTTTGAGTTCAAAATACTTTTAATAATTAAACTAGACAGTGACTGGATAAACATTGTTCTTTGGGTTAACCAAAATAACTTTGTACTTAAAAACACTTTTTATGGTTATCACCACTGAGGCTTAATTACAAATAAAGTGAATTAAAAGAAAGCCTCCATAATCAAATTGCTTCCACAATTCTATCCTTGCTATGACCTCCAACAAGGACAAAGATGCTGTGAACTACTAAATCCTCCAAAATAGTTCTTTAATGTAGGTATGTCTTCTTTGATGTTGTAAAATTATCATGCTTCATTTTATTTTGAACGTTCTAGAAAGAATTCAATTGTCTTAATATATAAGTTGCTTTTTAAATGGAATATGCTATGATACCCTCTCAAAAAGAGAGTTTATTAAATAATTGAACATACTTAGCTTTCCCTGCATCCTCACGAAGTTCTGGTAATGGGAATGATCACTGCCAAAATAAAAGGCTATTTATTTCAGATCTATTCGTGCTTTTAAGATTTTGGTGGTACTATCTCAATTTTTTAAATGACATTTAATATATGAATTAGCTTTATTGCTCTCTGCTTTCCCCCATCTTTTAAACTAACAAAAAAAATGAATTTTAATTTTTAGACAATTTATTCAGCCTTGCTATTGTTATATCTCCAGGGACTCAATTTACATTTTGAGAAAATACCATGATGTGCAAATGTGCATACCTACCCTATTCAGCCAACATATCATAGATACTGTATAGTAACATCTGGGAATATTAAACTTTGCCTTTACTGGCAACCCAATTGGCATCTTGAACTTACATTGCAGATGTTTTATACTGATGTGTTTTGGAAATCTTTGAAGTATTCTCAAGACAGTATTCTGAGGTTTCTGCAGTGGTCCACTTGAGCCTTTTGAAGTTCCCTATACAATAGGATACATACACAGATTTTCCAAAACATGTTTTAGTGGGAAAAGAAGAAAAGTTCAAGTTGGCAGTATAATAAGCTTCCCTGAGCTGTCTGAACCGAATTCCTTTTTGGTACTATTGTTTTGGCAGTCAGTAAGCTTTATGAGACCAGTCTGATAAAACCGTTCCTCTTCCCAGACTGCTTTGTAGATGGTAAATCATTGTAATGCCTCATATTTATGAAGCACTCATATTTCTAAAGTACAGATATAAAATTTTAAATTTACCTCTGAGCATCTGATATTTCAGCTGTGCCTTATCCAAGGGTGATGCCCCACAATAGTGGCCACTGCCTGTGTGTGAGGAAATGCTAATGAGCCCAATGTGAAATGATGAGTCCTTCCACAGTGTTTGCCCTGAGCACTGTGCTTTCATTCACAGCCTCGGCCACTTCTGACGGTGCTTGCTCCTGTTTGCACCACTAGCTCCTCCACTGGAGCACAGAGTGGCTTTTGTTTAAAAAGACCTGCCTCAGCCATCTGTTGCTGGTGGTTGCCAGTGGTCCACTACTGTGCTGCGGGCCTACAACATGGATTTCAGAACATTTCTAAAGCACAGTTTATATCTCCCCTATTTCAGTGTGGTGTCGTTAGCACATAGAAAGCACATAGCTCTGGAGACAACACATGCTCCCGGATGTAACTCCCAGCTCCATCACTTACTAGCTGTAAATCTTTGGACAAAATCTCTTTGACTCTCAGTTTTCCTTCTCCTCTGGTGTAGTGGCGATACCTTCCTAATTAGACCGTGGTGAGGATGAAATACAACAAGGGGTGTAAACACTTTTCATACGTCAGACCTCTGTTACAGTGTGCAGTTGCCACTCTCTGAACTCCCTTGGATTAGCCAAATGTTAAAATGCACACTGCTTCAATTCTTTTTTATGTAAAATACACACGACATAAAATTTGTCATTTTAATCATTTTTAAATGTTCAGTGTCATTAAACACATTCACATTGTTGTGTTGCCATCACCAGCATCCATCTCTTTTTCATCATCCCAAACTGAAACCCGGGGCCCATTAAACACTGATTCCCCATTCCTCCCTTGTCCCAGCCCCCGGTAACTACGATTCTACTTCCTGTCTTTATGAATGTAACTATTCTTAGGTGTGTCGTATAAGTGGAATAATATAATATTTGTCCTTTCTCTTCAATTCTTATAAGTTATCTACAATTCAGGAATTATTGATTTCCTTGCCTTGGCATTAAATTATTAACATTGCCATATATATAATGTATTCAAGCTGTTAGTGTCTATGTGTGTATGTACTTACTATCCTTCTAATGGGATATTAGATGGCAGGATGATGGTGGTGCTGGTGGTGTATCCTTCCACTGTTATCTCCCCAGCATTCTCCTTTGCATCCTACGGAGCAATAATTTCACTGTTAGCAAAGTCTTCTCATCCTCTGTCTCTTCACAAGATCTGCGTCACCTCTTGCCTATGGAGAACTTAAGAACATTCTACACCCCCAGCAAGCTACTGCAGCCCTCTGGAGTGGACGCTACTCATTCTGCATCTCCCATATTCAGTGGGCACAGAGGCAATATTGGCATTCTCTTAGTACTTCTGTTTTTTAATGCATTACCTTTTTATCTTTATGCAAAAACCCTTCATCCTTTAGGTCTCTTGTAAACTGAGATTAGCTAATAAAAGTTGCTAAGGCATTGGATGTGGGGTAGGAGAAAAAGAGTGATGTGAATGATGATGCCCAGGTTTTAGGCTTTGGAAGGATGGAGTTACTACTGACTAAAATACAACTGAAAAGGTGGTTTGAAGTAGAAGGAATACCTGGAGCTATGTCAGGACATGTTAAATTTGAAATACTCAGATGCTCATGAGATAGCCAATGGGAGATGGCAACTAGGCAGCCTGGGGGTCAGGAAAGAGGTAAAGGAATTTGAAATTCATCAGCCTCTAGATGGTAAAGTTGTGAAGTTGAATGAGCTCATGGAGGGAATAAGTGTAGACAGGAAAGAGGAGAGGGCCAAGAATGGACACGCCAACATTTCCAGGTCAGCCAGAGGAAACTGAAAAGAAAAGGCCAGAAAAGTGGGAGGAAATGCAAGCTAGAACGGTATCCTGGAAGACAGGAAAAGAAAGTTTTTGAAGGAAGAAGGTCATCAATTGTCGAATGTTGCTGACAGGTCAAGAAAGATGAGGACTGAAAAATGTCCATTGGGTTTGGAAATCCGGATGTCACCGATGACCTTAAAAAGAGCAGTTTTAGTGCAGTGGCGGGAATGAAAACCTGCCTTAAGTGGGTCCACGAGAGACTTATGGAGAGAAATTAGAGACAGCTAGTCTAAACAACTAATTTAAAGAGTTTTGCAGGAAAGGGACAGAGAAAAAAGTGTACTTCTTGGAGGAGGAGGGAGGGCCATGAGAGGTTTTCTCAGATGGGAGGAATAGCAGCAGCATGATTGTATGCTGATGGGAATGGGGTCATAGAGAGGAGGAAGAGCTGCCCCAGCAGCAGCCTTGCATTGAAGGGCATGACACTAGCATTCAGGCAAAGGGATTGGCTTTTGCTAGGAGCATGCCGGTTTTTCCATAAGTAATGTAAGAAAAGGTAGTGCATGTGGGCACAGATACTGGTAGATAAGTAGAAATGCCAGGGAGAGCTTATGAAAGTTTTCTTGTAATTCCTCCAAGTGTCTTGGTGAAGCAAAATCATCAGCTGACAGTGATGAAGGCTAAGGAAGTGATGGAAGTTTGAGAAGAGAGAAGGTACAAAATATTCTAGTCACTTAAAGCAGTAGAACACGAGAGATATTCTGCAGACCATTGTTTTTTTTTTTTTTTTTTTTGCAAATTATTTGTTATCCGTCCATGAAAAGATGAGTTCAGAAATTAAGAATATGCATTTAGAAGATTCCGTAGCAATTGGACAGAGTAAAATTAGAGACTCATATTTTTATGTCTTTCTTTATTTCATTTTTGTTGTAGCCCATTTTTGTTGTAATTTACCAAAGTATTATACCAAGATGGATTTAAAATTATAAGAAGCTAGTCTCTCTTACTATGGATAATTTGAGAAATGCTGGTTTAAAGATGGAGCTAAGCAAATATAGGATAATTTCTGGGAAGCATTAAAGGCCCAGTAGATGTTAGTAATCTTAAATTTGAAATAGTCAACATAGTCATTTTTGTCTTGTCTTATTCAATGGCACAGATCAATTTTTATTAGGAGAGTGGGATTTAAGAAAGGTTTTAGTTTCTCCAGGTGAGTATGGTAAAGGGAGAAAGGACAAGGGTGTCAGAGTGTAGCAAGGGTTCAGTTATGACAGTGGTTTCCAACCCTTTTGGCACCAGGGACCGGTTTCTTGAAAGACAATTTTTCCAGGAACAGGGCATGGGGGTGGGTGAGGGAGACAACTTTTCCAGCAGAGAGAGCTGGGGAGGGGGAAGGGAGGTAGGGAGGATGGGCATGGTGTTTTTGGGATGAAGCTGTTCCACCTCAGATCATCAGGCATTAGTTAGATTCTCATAAGGAGCACCATAACCTAGATTCTTTGCACATGCAGTTCACAATAGGGTTCCAGCTCCTATGAGAATCTAATGCTGCTGCAGATTTGACAGGAAGCAGAGCTCAGGCAGTACTGCTGGCTCACCTCCTGCTGTGTGGCCTGGTACCAGTCTGGGGCCCAAGGGCTGGGGACCCCCGAGTTATAAAGAACGATATTATTTGCCAAAACTCAACAAATGTAAACTTAAGATTTGTGCATTCCTTCATAAGTACATTTTACATCAAAAGAAGAAAACTATAAACAAATATTGAACTTGATATGCATGCTGAAATATTTAGGGAGAATATAGGGAATCTGTGATTTACTTTGAAATATATTTATTTATTTTTATCTTTTATTTAGAAACTGATGTTTATTTTCCATCAGCATTATTTCCATGTTGCTTAAGTGCCTATGCAAGAACAGCTTAAGAGCTTAAGACCATTCAATGGTTGCTTCTACCCATTCAGTGGCCAGAGCAGTGGGAGCTGCACACCAGCCTCCCGTGGCAGGCTAAGCACTCCAGGCTTCAGTAGGGAACTTCTGACTAAGTACAGAGGGCACCTGCATGCGTTCAGAGCAGTCTGCACCCTCAGACTGAGTAGCGGAGAACTCAGGAGCTGGCATAGTCTGTTCACCCTGAAATTCCTCCTTGGTCACAGCCTTTTCAGCAGCAGCCTGGTCTTTTTCCATCTCTTCAGGATCTCTGCAGAAGTAGAGATCAGGCATGGCATCCCACGGATGTTTGTGGGAAATGGTGCCAGGCATGTGCAGGACTTTCTGGGCCAGCATCCAACACATCAAACCCCCTGAGTGAGCTCCCTTGTTGTTGCATGGGATGACAATGTCCACATAGTGCAGAGGAGAATCTGTGTGACACAGAGCAATGGTAGGTAGGTTAATGTAAGATGCCTCTGTGAGGGGCTGGTGGTCAGCCCTGGGATAAGTAACCACCAGAAGCCGTGGCTCTCGGAAGGCCGCCTGTATCTGGTTAGTGAATGTTCTAGGAGTGAAGCGGCCAGCAACAAGAGTGGCTCCAGTGACAGCAGCAAACAACGGCGTGGCTTTCTGGCCAATTTTCCTGGAGGATATGACACTGACATCAGCAGGGTTTTCAATGGCAACAATGGCACGAGCTGCCAGCAGAAACTTCTCCCAGGTCTTCTTCTGATTTAGGATGTAGATGCCATCACTTTTCATATAGATGTACTGTTCCATTTGGAAGTCAAGGTTGGTGCCACCTAAGTGGGTTCCTGCTGAAAGGAACTTGAGGACATCTTCCTCCTTCATTGGCAGGACATCAAGGGCTCTGGACATTGTGAAAGTTTTCTTTTAAGTTATGAAGGGAATCCAGAACAATACAGAATGGATCCCTCTGTGGGTAGCACGGAAAGGCAAAATATATTTATAAAATAATGAATTGGGTCGGGTGCAGTGGCTCACACCTGCAATCCCAGCACTTCCGGAGACCTAGGCAGGCCGATTGCTTGAGCTCAGGAGTTTGAGACCAACCTGGGCAATGTGGTGAAACCCTGTCTCTACAAAAAACAAAATAATTAGCTTGGTGTGGTGGTGTGCACCTGTAGTCCCAGCTATTCGGGAGGCTGAGGTGGAAGGATTGCTTGAGCCTGAGAGGCGGAGGTTGCAGTGAGCTGAGATCGTACCCAGAACTGTACTCCAGCCTGGGTAACAGAGTAAGTCCATCTCAAAAAAAAAAAAAAAAAAATTGATGGATGGAGAAATGGCTACATGAATAAATATATAATAAAGCTTAATGGCTGAATTTAAGTGATGGCTATATGGGTAGTCACTATAAAATCTTTCCATTTTGCTGTTTGAAAATTTTTATAACAAATATCCGGGGAAAAAAAATGCCTTGAATTTTTTTGTGACCATTTTATGTTCTCAGCCAGATTATTAGCTCCGAAGAGCAAAGGCAGCTGTGTCTGGAAGTTTATCTAGTTAAATTTCTTATTTCACAGATGAGGGAACTAAGTCCTGAAGATACTAAATGACTTTATCAACATCAGGTGGCAGCCGGGTGCGGTAGCTCATGCCTGTAATCCTAGCAGTTTGGGGGGCCAAGGCAGTGGATCGTTTGAGTCCAGGAGTTTGAGACCAGCCTGGACAACAAAGCAAAACCCCGTCTCTACAAAAAATACAAAAATTAGCCAGGCATGGTGGCACTCGCCAGTAGTCCCAGCTAGTTGAGAGGCTGAAGTGGGAAGATTACTTGACCAAGGGGGAGCAGAGGTTGTAGTGAGCAAGATCACGCCATTGCACTCCAGCCTGGGCAACAGAGCAAGACCCTATCTCAAACAAACAAACAAACAACAGCAGATGGCAAGTTAGGGGCATATTTGATTCCATACTTAGTTTCTTCTCATTACACTAGGGACAACTGAAGCCCATAACTCAGGCCTAGAGGATCCATGGAAGGGCTTCTGGAATGCCCATAAAACCCCACATTCTGAATGTAAAATTTAAGTATATGTTCAAAGATACATTTTTCTTTTCTTTTCTTTTTTTCAGCAGTACTTTTATTTTTTCTCACACAATGACCTGTTGCTGGAGCCTAAAGATGCATTTTCTAAGGAGAAAAGTCATAGCTTTCAAAAGATCCTTAAGTGGTCTATCACTCAAGGGGAGTTCCTGTCTCTAAAAAGTTACTAGGACTAATTTTATTTCCATCAAATTCCTCCTTGAAAAGAGTGAGCACAGTGTTAAGACATTCAAGAAATGTTTTTAAACTGATAATATTTTACTGATAATCCGTGTTAAGCTAATATTTTTAACTGATTAGTGATAATGGTATTCAAAAAAGCTTTTTGGAGTTCCAAGACAGATTGTAAGAACGTGTAATGTGAGACACTCAAGCCCTTTAGAGTTTTTAATTATGTTTTATCTTGTCTCACACAAGGCTGTGGTGACCCACATGAAGCTGGCTAAGTTCTGAAAACATATTTGTCTTTTTATTTTTTACTTCCTTGACATTTGGAGATCACTGTGTTTCTTAGCAAAATCCATCCAGAGCTTTCCCTTCTTAATTTCCAAGCAAAATAGTTTATTGTAACATCCTTCAGGTTCAGGCTATAAGTTATTCTGCCTTGAGTATGCACTTAGCAAGGGGTTGCCTCCAAGTATAGAGTCAGGCCTGTGAGCTCTAGCCTCGTCCTCTGCTCTACTATTGTTTAGAGGAAAGCCGACTTCCTAAGCATTCGCTTTTTTTAACCTATACACTAAATTTAATATCTCCCGAGGTATCCCACAAGGTTTTGTTAGCATAAGTAAATTGATATTTTTAAAATAGCTTGCAGAATATGATACAGAACTTAAAAATATGATGTCACATTTGGTCAAGGAAAAGTATATATGTCTTGTTTGTATACTTTAAGAAACCAAACACTAAATTATGGAAGAAATAGATAATTTGGCAGAATTTCTTCCAACATTCAGGGAAAATATTCCATATCTCTAACAGAAGGGTCACTTTCCCGAGTGACCCTTCCATCTACATGTGCCTGAGTTTGCCATCCCTCTATTTTTATTTCTCAACTCAGTCAATGCCTAACATTTGTCATATCACAAAAGCAAAGCATATAAACATGAACTTTCAGGTTTCTCCTGAATCTCCCAGAGACAAACTGAATAGATACATCAGCACAACTAAAACAAGACTGTCTGTAAATCTGCTTGGGCTGTCAAAAGAAGAAGAGAAGAAGAATTGTGCAGGAAGTAAAAGAGTCAATGAGACAAATTAAAGGAAATAAAGAATTCTGGTGTGGATTGAACTGACAAGCTCAAGAACAAAATGATAAAGACCTTTAATCACGTCAGAAAGTCTATAAAGCTATGTAAAAGTACAAGAACTAGCAAATGTTAATAATAAACCTTATCCTATTACATAAGAGACAAAATGAACTGCCAAAACTCCAGAAAGGTCAGATCTATCATATATTGTATCTGTATTGAATGCGCATATTGAAAACTAATTGGAAGTCTAATGAATAACTTGCTTTGCTAAGAAAGAATGATCTGTTAATGCATCGGATGATTTAAAATTTAGAAGACTCTTAGAACCCTATGATTGCCACAAGATCATGCCTGAATTAGCCTGCTGTGGGATGACATACAAGGAACAAATGAGCTGTCCCAGTGGAGGCCACGCTAGATTAGGCAAACAGCTGGTCAACTGGTGAAACAGCCCTAGCTGAGATCAGAAAAACCATACAGTCAAGCCCCGCCAAAATCAGCCACACTGCCCAGCCAACACTGAGTTCAGTCCTTCTGTAAAGAATATCCTGATGAGGGGAGATGAGGTGGGAGCAAGGGGAAAATGGGAAGACCAGTGAAGAGGCTACTGCAATATGCTATGCTAATAGCTCCCAAACTACGGGATCAATGTTAACATCACTAAAAGAGAGATAAAAGGCCAGGAGCAGTGGCTTATGCCTGTAATCCTAGCACTTTGGAAA
The DNA here is from genome assembly GCF_009828535.3 of Hylobates moloch. NCBI lineage: Eukaryota > Metazoa > Chordata > Mammalia > Primates > Hylobatidae > Hylobates > Hylobates moloch. The sequence goes on from NW_026652276.1 coordinate 66,172,078, forward strand.
GCTGAGGCGGGTGGATCACTTTAGGTCAGGAGTTCAAAACCATTCTGGCCAACATGGTGAAACCCCGTCTCTACTGAAAATACAAAAAAATTACCCGGGCATGGTGGGAGGCACCTGTATTCCCAGCTACTTGGGAGGCTGAGACAAAAGAATTGCCTGAAACCAGGAGGTAGAGGTTGCAGTGAGCTGAGATCATGCTACTGCACTCCAGCCTGGGCAACAGAGTGAGACTCCATCTCAAAAAAAAAAAAAAAAAAAAGAGAGAGAGAGAAAACAGGCATTATTTGCCTCCTGATGTGATGCATAGGGAATATACAATACCGCTTAGGGAGTAGTCTTCCCTCAAATAGAACCTGCTCTGATTCAGCATCCATATCTAACTACAAATTTGCAAGAAATATAGGGGACAGAAAACATATTAAACAATGAAAGGGGTTGCAATCACATAATCTGGGATATGGGAAACCCTACAGGACAAATTAGCTGGTTTCTTCAACATATGAAGGGTAAATATAAGGAGGGGGGAATCTAGACTAAAAAATATTCTATAGACGAATTGGCTTTAAAATACATATTTATGAAGCAATCAGGGGAATTTGGACAATGACTGGATATTTAACAATATCAGGGAATTATTAGGTTTTTTATAAAAGGTGCGATAATGGTATTGTGGTTACTTTTTTGAGTCCTTATAGAAATACATACTGAAATACTTATGAATGAAAAGATATATTTGGATTTTCTCCTAAATAATGCACTTGGGAGTGGGGAAGTGAGTGGGGTACAGTATGAACAAAATAAAATTAGACGTGAATTGATAATTATTGAAACTGGTTAATGGATACGTGGGGGTTCATTATATTTTTCTCTCCACTTTTGTGTATCTTTGAATTTTTCCATTAAAAATGTTTTAAAAGTATGGAAGAATATCATTTATATACAATATATGACAGGAAAAATTCATGGATACCGCTCTTCCTCATCATTGACAATTAAGCTCTGCTATTGTAAAAAGCCTTTCTCCCTTTGCCGATATGTCCTCTGGAGACTCTCCAATGATACTTTAGTGCAATGATCCCCCTGGGCTAGAGAGTGGCTCAAACCAATATAAGAATGAAATTAGATTCAGCAATCCTACTTGTGGGAATTTACCCAAAAGATTCAAATCAGTGTGTCCAAGAGATGACTGCACTCTCATGTTCACTGCAGCACTATTGACGTAGCCAAGTTATAAAACCAACCTCATCAACAGATGAATAGATAAAGAACACGTGGTACATATACATAATGGAGTACTATTCGGACTTAGAAAGAATTTCTGTCACGTACAACAACACAGATGAAATTGGGAGACATGCTAAGTGAAATAAGCCAGACACAGAAAGACAAATACCGCATGTTCTCACTTACATGTGGAATTTAAAACATTCAAACTTATAGAAGCAGAGAGTAGAATGGTGGTTTCCAGAGGCTGGGGTGTGGAAGAAATGGGGAGATAATGGTCAATAAGTACAAATCCTCAATTAGCAGGATTAAGGGGTTTTTTTTAGCTCTATGGGTACAGCATGGTGAATATAGTTAATAATAATGTATTGTACATTCCAAAATCACTAGGAGTGCATTTCAAGTGTTCTCACCACATAAAATGATAGGTATTTGAGGTGATAAATATGTTAATTAGCTTGATTTAATTATTCTGTTATATTCATTAATCATGAAATCATTTTGTACCTCCATAAAATGTATACAATTATAACTTAGCAATTTGCAATAAAATTTTTTTAATTAAAAAAATTTTTAAAGAATGAAATGAAAGCATTGTAGCGACACGTATGTACAATGTGTGCTATCCACTGCAGTATTTATTTTAGTGTACAAATACACACTATGTATTTTATACATAGTCACTGAATTACTTTATTATCCTTCTAAAATTAGACTTATAAAATTACCCAGATTTTTTATTATTAAAATAAAATGTTCATGACCAAAAAACCTAAACAGTACAGGAGATGAGGAAAAGGCAAGAAGTAAAAGTTCTCCCTCTGAACACCCAGTCAGTCTCACTCTCAGTGGTGTGGAATCACTTAACACATTCTTGAGTATCGTTTCAGAAATGTTCAGTGCATAATTGTGTGTGTGCTGGAAAAAGTTGTTTTTAAGGAATATGGATTAAGCACAAGGGTGACCTGGCTTTTGGTTAATTTTATTGTAAACAATTATTAGTTAATATATAATACATCTTTGTTTTGCAGAAATACTTTTATATTCACAAAGAAGGCATACAGCTTAATTATAGCCCTTTCGTCATATGATTATCCATATCATTATAATATAGTTATTTATGTTTGTATTGATCATTTGAAAATATAACTGAATTTTTCACCCTAATATAAAAAAGATACATTAAAATGAAAACACATTAATGACTTATCATTGTTTCTTTCTTTAAACCCTTCAAATTGAAATTGTTTAATAGATTTTCCTTTGGGGCTATCAGGTTGCTGTTTCACATCAACAAAGTAAAACAAAATTTTAGGGTATGAAAAGAAAACAAGATTGGTATCTTGCTTATTCTTATATTATCTGCCTGAATTAAAAATTAAAAATGGTAGATATATGCAATAAATTTTCAAAATATATTCAAATTATGAGGGTATTTCTTTTATATTACCTTTCTGTATGTTTTAATGTTCATGTTTAAAAAGTTGTAACATTTGCAGCAATGAAACAGAAACGATTCATTCCTTAAAAAATTTAACCACTAATTTTCCGCAGAACTACATGATTAAAAATGGCTTTCAAATGAACATTGACTACAAGTGTTTTTTTTTCTATTAATTTTTTTTTACCACATTTCAAGATTTATCTAAGGCTTGAGTTATCCATTACCAAGTTATTTTTTAATGCTTCCTCTTTGGCATATACTTATTTTGTTTGTGCTCTTCCAGTGATTACTGATTCTTGAAATTACTGAAAAAGAGAAGAAGGAGAAGAAAGGCAACTCTTACCTTGGTGACATGCAGAGCTGGCTTCAAGGGTGCATGATATGCACAGTCACACAGAGTCCCACGGTCAGAAGGGTCTCATGGTTGGTTTAATGATCTGCGGTCATCATCTTGAAATTCATAATAATGTTATCTTAAACTTGTATTTTGTAAGTGAAGCTCGAAGAAACAATGGTGTTTGTGAATGAACAATATGCACAATATGTTTGTATATTGTTCCTTGCCTCCTCATTTGCATACAGCCTTCTGCTGTTCCATGAGCAGAGAATTCCAGTGGACCCAGCATGGGAGATCAGCAAGACAGAAACAAATAGATAAACATTTCATGGGAGCCACTGGCTTCCACAGAGTGTTGGTAGAACAGGCAGGTATCAAAAAGTGGAATAAAAAACAGTTGTTAGGTTTTTTGCATCATTTCCAGTGTTCTGGTAAGAACAAAATACATATGCGTGCACAAGCTACAAAATACAAATTATATTGTATCAGTGGTTCTAAATACAGTTTTGCAGTTAAAACTGGCATTCCATAATATAAAGATGAATGGTTTTAAAAAATTATGCCAATAATTTAAATTTTTAATTTTTCTTCACTTAGACCAGCATTAAATAACAAACAACACCACGACAAGTCAAGAGAAAGACTGTGGAAGCAAGAAAAAGGCTTTATATTTAAGTACCTTTAATGGCACTTTTCCCCAGATTTCAAAACAAGGGCCCTGTGTTTTCATTTTGCATGGGGCCTCACAAATACTGTAACCAGTGCTGGTTACATGTTCTTTGTCTTCCCCCAGAATCCTCCTGCAGGAAGCATCTGTCTTCTATTCTAAAGTCATTAGTACACGCTTGCAGCTGAGTTTGGGCTGGAGAAAGGACATCTTTATTTTGGCAAATGGCAGAAGAACTGGCAAACAGAAATAGCAAAAGGAATAGACATGTTTCCTGAAATCTGGTATGGTAAAATGCTTAGGCTCTTACAGATTAGATTGTCTTTGCTTCATTGTGGTTTACAGCTGTGGATTTTTCACACTGAAGGGCAGTTGTCAAATAAATATTTTTCTTTCATCACTTCTTTACACTCAAGACTTCTCAGTATCAGTACCATCTTACTATGAATTTCATTTTATCTTAGAGCTACTATAAATGATTTAAGACCAACAAAAAGCTGTGTTATTAATTTTTATTTTGTGCATTTTGTCATTGTCTCTGATGAACCATTTTCAGATTGTTTCAACAAATATTTTTGGAGAGCCAGCTTTATGAGGACCACTGTGCTAGACACTGGGGACATTCAGTGAAAGAGTCCCCATCTGCTAGGGGTTTAGGTCTAATCATCCTCCAGAGGGAATAAATGGGGCCAAAATGTGATGGTGACGGCTGGTTCATGTGGAAAGTTCTTTAGGTTTTGGTTTTTTTCTTCACACAAAGTGAACTCTATTCTTTGTGATACATAAATCACTCCCTAATAGTGAGGTAAGTCCATTAAGTTAACTTAGAGCACCACTGGTTATATTATTGCTGCAGGAAATGGCAAGTCAGGATTGCAACTGACTCATTTTAGAGGAAGAAATGCTCCTTTGAAAAAAAACTATTGTTGTCCTTTGGAGTTGAAATTTCTTTCCCTGATTTTTAAAGCCAAGTACAGAAAGGCCGTTTAGGAGAATGAGACTAAAATAAAACTCCCTAAGTCCCAAATCTGTGATTCAGAGTAACTCCACTGACAATGATCAAAATCATTCCTCAAGTCGTGGCAGGCTGCTGTTATCCTTCCAGAGTCCATTTATCCGTAAGTCTCCGAGGCCCTTTGTTTTCAACATTCACTCGCTCTTCTTCATTCCTAACACCTACATTAAGAGTGATCAATTGTGATGTGCTTCTGACACCAGGTTCTTGGGAGTGGTGCTTTTGGCTTTATTAGAAAACTCTTCCTGAAAATGGTTTAATGTATATTTTAAACTATGTATTTAACGTGGAAAGACAAATTTTTTGAGACTTGTTTTCATGAAATTCTCATGGATACTTTACTCCCAATAGTTCCCAATTACATCATATTTTGTCTATTCCCCAACATTTATTCTTTCCCTCTTCCTTGCAATAATACTGATTTTTAGCTGGGCAACCTGGAATAAAGCCCACCAGAACAAATTTAGCCACCTGGAGTAAAGACATTTTCCAGCTTCTCCACCAGCTAGGTATGGCCACATGAGTAAGCTTTATATAATATCCTTTCCTGTTGGCTGAAATGCATGTGTAATAGCTGGAATTTCAGCAGCCACTTTGGACTATGAGATGGAACGTCAAAGGTAGGAAAACAAAAAGACAGAAGTTTGAATCCCTGATGATTTCAAGGACTGCCTACTTGTAGACTTTTTTTTTTTTTTGAGACAGTCTTGCTCTGTCACCCAAACTGGAGTGCAGTGGCACGATCTGA
>NW_026652276.1:66177912-66330412 GCF_009828535.3 Hylobates moloch
GCCCGGCCAGTGAATGCAGTCTTAATACTTACTCTTTTTTCTCTACCTTGAAATTTATTGCTCCTTTGGCTAGAGAATCCTTAAAGAATATTATGTTTTTCACAGTTCAGTTAATTCATCTTTGTTATAAAAAATGACTTAAACAATATAACAGCAACAAGTATTAAAGTAATAGCTGTAAATAGCAGTTTTATTGGTTTTCTGTCAATGCATATTCTAATTCTGCTAAGACTTTGAGTTTGGCTTATCTAGAGCACTAAGCACTGAGTCCACCTCTGGATTGGTTTCTGGTCCTACCCATTTCACCAGCTTCCACAAATCAATGTTTAATTAGCAAAATAAATTAATTAATTAAATTGAATTAAGGAACAGAGCATCTGAGTACCACCTCAAACCTGTATCAAGTCTGATGGGAGCATCATGTCTCCTTCTAAGTGGAACGTGGGAGAGTGTGTCCTGAGATGACATTAAGGAATTGCTAGAATGGGGGAGCCAGGAGATGATGCTGAAGTTATAACCTGAAGACTGCTGGTGTCCTTCCAATCCAAAGGACAAGGTGAGAACTCGATGGACAAATGAGTTACAGAGTCACCAGCAGAGAGAATCTCAGAGGGATGGGGGAACACCAGACTGGGTCTACAAAAACAGTTTAGGACTTAGTCCAGCAGCAGAGTAAGCACTGGTGGGGAGGGGGCATTACCGAGTGCCTTGCAGACACAAGTAAGAAGGATGTTTCAATGGCCTAAAAATTAAAAAGAAGACTTAAGATCATAAGCAAATTACTACAAATGTGAGAAGAACATGCTGGCTGAAATAAAAATAAAGTACCTAAATAGATAACTACATAAAAATAAGTTTTGAAGAAAGTTATGGACAAAATTACCATGCTTTAATTGGTGTAACTTTTTAATTTGAATTTTTGGGTACCTAGATGGATGAGATAACAGTAATACCAAGTGACGGTGACCAATATAAGGTCTACTGTCCATTTTTAACTACTCAGTTTCCCTGCACAGAACTATTTCCATCATGAAAATCCTGATGCATTCATAAATAACATTCACTTTAACTCAAAGTAAAAAAGACCAGGAGTGTTGGAAATTAAATTAGTAATTGAAGAGAACCACTCCCAAACAATCTCAGAATATACTCGTTTGAATTACTGGGCACTTTAGTTCCTAAGAGAGCAATGGTAAAATATATCAGCCAGTGGCAATAAATATCAAGAATTTAGCAAGAAAACTAAAACAATAGATTGTGACTGAACTCCAGTGAGCCTCAGATAAAGTCTTTACTTTCCCACTCTCTTTAATGAGATGGGTTGGGAAAAGGTTTCTCATCCCTGAGAGTTGAAGCCAGTTTAGCCACAGAGTTCCCTGTTCTTTCCTCTTTGGTCTTTTCCTTATTTGAAAAGGGTATTCACAATGGGGTAGGGTGGCTCACCAAGAACGGGAGCATCTGAGCCCCCAGGAAGAAGGACTGGAATGGAGGAGCTGGCCCAGTCTATCAGACACCTGGAGCTATACAGTCTGATTTGACAGGTGTTTCAGAGTGTATAGAGAGCTAAGCAGGCATTATTCCCAATCTCATTTCCTTCTTTACTTTGAGGCTAGGTACCTGTGATGCCTTTGACACCATGGCAGACAGAGTAACAAACTCTGACTTACTAACAGAAAACATAAAAAGTATTTACTGAATATTATCTTATGCTTGGTACTCAATGGATAGAAAATAATAGATATGAGTTCTGCCCTATCCTTATGAGGAAGTTGGCAAAACAAGGAACAAACACATATAATGATCTCTTCATGTATCCCTGACCTCTCCTAGACTGTAAGCTCTATGAGAGTAGGCTCTGTATTCATCATATTACAACTGCCCATAATAACCCAGTTCCTGCCCACTCAATAAATACCCGAAAATGAATAAACATGAGCCACTGAAGTAACAATACAAGGAAGCCTCTACATAGTTATGTACCAAAGAGAGAGGTAGAAAATTAAAGCTGAAAGCAGTTATAGAAAGCAAGATAGCTAAGTAGACAGTCAGTGGGTTTAAAAGTGAGATTAGGCCAAGTGCAGTAGCTCATGCCTATAATCCCAGCACTTTGGGAAGCTGAGGTGAGCGGGTCACCTGAGGTCAGGAGTTCGAGACCAGCCTGGGCAACATGGTGTAACCTCCATCTCTACTAAAAATACTAAATTGGCCAGATGTGGTGGCGCATGACTGTAGTTCCAGATCCTCGGGAGGCTGAGGCAGGAGAATCGCTTGAACCCAGGAGGTTGGGGTTGCAGTAAGCCGACATCGTACCACTGCACTCTAGCCTGGGTGAAAGAGTGAGACTCCATCTCAAAAACAAAACAAACAAACAAAAATGAGATTAGCATTGGTCTTTCCCGTTACCTGCAGAATAGAAGAAGTTCTCTCAGCTGGCTGGAGCCTGACTTTGGGGTCTTGACTCTGCCCCATTAAATGTATAAAGCATTCTCAAGAGAGGACATAAAGTGGCAAATGCCCCAGCTCCAATGTCAAGGTTATCTTTCCCATATAGAACAACAGTGATATCTTGGTAGGGGTTCTCAGGACAATCTCTTATCTGGAGTCTGGGGATCTCCAAACAAATGACACTGTAAAAACACTTTCTTTGGTCACTAGACTGTTCTTTAAAGAATTCAAAGCCTGAATGCCTTAGATACTGCTTTGGTTTGGGTGTGGTTTGTACCCACAAAAACTCGTGTTGAAATTTGATCCCCAATGTGCCAATGTTGGTAGGTAGAGCCTAGTGGGAGGTGTTTAGGTCCTGGGAGCAGGTCTCTCATGAATTGATTAATTCCCTACCAAGGGGTTGAGTGAGGCCTCACTCTTATGGGAATGGATTAGTTTCTGAGACAGCAAACTGTTGAAAAGAGTATGGCTCCCTCAGTTTCTCTCTCTTGCTACCTCTCTTGCTGTTTGATCTCTTTGCACATGCCTGCCTTGATTCTGCTTTCTGCCATGAATGGAAGCAGCATGAGACAGAAGCTGAGCAGATGCTGGTACCATGCCCCTTGAACTTCCCAACCTGTGGAACCCTGAGCTAAAGAAACCTCTTTTCTTTACAGATTATTCAGCCCCAGGTGTTTTGTTATAGCAACACAAAGTGGACTAAGACAAATGCAAAGCTCGATTATAATACTGTAATTTAGGTGTGAATGATAGGCTTGAAAAGTGAGGATTTGGTTGACATTTAGCTATATAATTTTTAAGAATCAGTAGATGTCTGGACAGCTCAGCCCCAGATTGCCTAGCCACTCTTGACAAGGGTCCAGGCTATACTCAGAGGAGGAATTTAACAGTCATCTCCCCAGGACAGCCCAGGACAAAAGTTCACTGCACAGCCCAGGTCTCTTCTCATGCTATGCTGAAGCTAATGGAAATGTCCCTTCACGTTTGACTGGAAGCAGAAGGATCTGGTTTACTTTTTTGTTTTTTGTCTTTTGAGACAGGACAGTGGCACAATCATGGCACACTGCAGCCTTGACCTCCTGCGCTCAAGCAGTCCTCCCATTTTAGCCTCCTGAGTAGCTGGGACTACAGGTGCATGCCACTATGACCAGCTATTTTATTTTCTTTTGTAGAGACAGGGTCTCCTTATGTTGGCCATGCTGGTCTCAAGCTCCTGGGCTCCAGCAATCCTCCTGCCTCAGCTTCTCAAAGTGCTGGGATTACAGATGTAAGCCACCACACCCAGCCCAGTTTTGTTTGACTCATAGCTGTTGGAATAACTTATCTCCCTTTAGCATTAGCATCTGCCAAACCCAGTCTGGAGTAATGAGAAACCAGATCCTTCTTTGGCCAAGATGCCCCCTCTTTCTTTCCTAAAAGTTCTGGTTTGTGACAATAAAGTTTGTGTACCACTCAAAGTCCCAGTGGAAAACAGACGGCACACTAAAAATGGATAATTTAAGGAGAGTTTGGTAAGGGCACTGTTTACAATGGTGTCAGTAGGCTATAGAGAATCAACAAGGGATAGCACTACAGTGCCCCAGGACTGTTGCCACCCTGCAATACATGCAAGGGAATAGAGAAATTACTGGAACCTGAGGAGAGAGAGGCTACATGTAGAGGACCACCAGATGGGAGCCAAGGCACCAAGCTAATGAAACCTCTCAGAGAGGAAACAGAAGAATAAGTACCCTCCTCCCAACAGTCTTATTTCGTAATACTCACAGGAAGCTGGAGGGCAAGGGAGCCCTTTGATGGAGTCTGTCCAGATGAGACTGGTGCAGGGAACAAGATGGACAATGGTGAGAGTGGATCTCAGGGGCAAATGGAAGCTCTCCAGCACAGCTATGCTTTATCCATTCTCCAAGAATCTGTGTCTGTAAAACCCCACTGATTTCAAGTGAAAAAGACCTCCTTTTAGAATTAATCCTTAATCAGACTAATATAGTGAACCAAAAGCAAATAGAATTAGGGAAGCAAGACCCTACATTCTAATCCCATTTCTGCCAGTAATCTGCTATGTGAAGCTGAGAAAACAAAACATTTAGGCTTGTTTGTCTACTGCTTACTATCTCTTGAGAGTATTGTGAGGATATTTGCAGCACTTGAATATGTATCAGCCTCCTTTTTTTCTTCAATCACTTTCCTTTATAGCATAACTACCAGGTGCTTCCTTGATTCTTTTTCTATTCATTTCTTCTCTCTCTCTCGCTCTCTCTCATTTTCTCTTCTTTCCCACCATGCTTCATCTCATATTGAAGTCTGACTTGTGGTGTACTGTCAATACTGTGTTGTGGTTTAATTCCATGTTTGTTGTAGTTATTGTTTAGCTCTGCAAAAAGCTGATCCTCCAAATTTGTGTTGAATCATCCCAATGATAATTTTATTACAACTTGTTCAAAACACAAATACTGCTCACAAATATTGTTCTAAATCTCCTTGCATTGCAGTATATGACAGAGACAGTAAAATGCCAGGAGCTGCATTATTCAAAGAACAACCTATTCTATACGAGTGTGATTGTAATGATGATGACAATGATTAGTTAATAAGTGTTTATATATTACGTATGTTTACAAATTACTAATAAATAATTAGTATTTACTATGTGGCAGGAACCATACTAAGTAGTTTTCACATGTAATTTTATGCCATTATTAATAGGTACTATTAAGTGTAATTATTATCTCCACTTTGTAGAAGAGGAATATGGGCTTAGAAAGTTAGGTAACTTCCCCACAGTTGTAAAATATTACTCAGATTCAGGATTCAAATCCAGGTGTGTCTAACTCTATAGCCCATGCTCTTAGACACTACAGTTTTCTTGAATTTTAAAAGTTAACAGGCATATGATTTAAGCCCTCTGACCCTATAATCACACTCAGGAGCATATTTCCTAACCTAAAAGAAAAACACCATCATTCTGATGTTAGATGAAGATAGTTGCACAACAATGTAAATGTACTTAATACCATCGAACTGTACACTTAAAAATGGTTAAAATGGCAAAATTTATATTAGACATATTTTACCACAATAAGGACCGCAATAATTTGTAAGAATCAACAGGAACAAAAAAGAAAGCATTATGTAAAACTAATAAAGCGACTTTGCAGGGTTGCTTTAAAATTAATGATGAAATTAAATATCATAACTATCTATTACCTGCTTTGTTTCCATGTATAAAACTGTATATTCAAGCTGGTTAAAAACTTTGAAAAATTATCTTCTTATTGGGGAGATGGAATTTTTCTTAAGTTTGATATTGCCATATATTTGGGCATGACAATTTTCAATATAAGATGAATAGCTGTCTAAGCTAATACTTAATGAGGAGAAAAACAAGGATAGCTTTGGATATGATCTGACCCAAATTTTGCTATCCATTGACCACAGAGGATTATCTGAGGAGTTATTACAGCAATTACCAAGGAAGAGAATGGCATGGGAGAAATTGAAATGGAGAGGATAAAAAGGAAATTACCATATAAACAAAGATTCTGATTGCAACATTATATTTAATTTCAAATGAAATATAGGAAGTAGCTGAAATGCCCAAAGAGAATGAGGAAATTAGCTATTTTATAGTACTTTCACTTGAGAGAATATTATGCAGCCATAAAAAATTGTAATTATGAAGATTTTTGTAGCAACATGGAAATACTTATGGCTTAATGTTAAATAAAAAATAGGATGCAAAATTTTATTCACATTATGCTTACAGTATAAATATATGTGTGAATATGTGTGCAGACTGAAATAAAACATGCAAAAACTAAAGCAGTGTTTGTGATTCAGTGGTAAAATTATAGGTGATTTTTTCCCCTCTATCTTCCAAACTTTCTTTAATGTTAAACTTCATTGTTGTGTTAGTTATCTATTGTTATGGAACAAATTACCCCCAAACTTAGAAGCTTAAGACAGCAAGCATGAATTTTCTCACAGATTTTTTGGGTGGAATCCAGGCATAAGCTTTGCCAGCTCTCGTAGCCTCAAGACTGCAGTCAGCTGAAGTCTTGACTAAGGGAAGATTCACTTCTAATGGTTGTTGACAGGATTCAGTTCCCCTGCAGCTGTCATACTGAGGGCTGGGGTTCCTCCCTGGCTGTCACTTGGAAGCCTACCTCCGTTCTTTGTCATATGGCCTCTCCATAGGGCAGCTCAAAACATGGCAGCCCTTTTTTCATCAAAGTAAACACATGAAAGAGCAAACAAGGGCAAGTATGATGGAAACCAAAGTCTTTTTGTAGCCCAATCTCGGAACCAAAATCTCATTACTTCTGCCTTATTCTGTTGGTTAGAAGCAAATTACTAGGTCCAGCCCATACTCAAGAAATCAGGGGATCATTGGGACTGTCTTAAAGGCTGCCCACCACAATAGTCATTAGAAATAAAGAAAAAAAAATGAAATAAGAGCTCTTGGGCTGGGCATGGTGGCTCATGTGTGTAATCCCAACACTTTGGAAGGCTGAAATAGGACGATGGCTTGAGGCCAGGAGTTTGAAATAAGCCTGGGCAACAAAGTAACACTCCATCTCTACAAAAAATTTAAAGATTAGCTGGGCACGGTGGTCCCAGCTACATGGGAGGCTGAAGTGGGAGGATCACTTGAGCCCAGGAAGTTGAGGCTGCAGTGAGAAGTGATCTGGCCACTGCATTCCAGCTTGGGCAACAGACCGAGACCCTGTCTCCAATACACACACACACACACACACACACACACACACGCACACGCACACGGACACACACACACACACACACACACACAGCTGTTCTTCTGATCATCCAGCAGGATCTAAAATCAACTCATGACCCATTATTCTTTGGGAATAGGATTTAGCAACTCCTTTACGTGTGAGTAACAGCAGGAGCAATTATCATCAGAAGCGTTCTGATATTGCAAAGTTTATGCTTCTAGGCATGTAAAGAGGCCCATTGGGGCCTTTTCTGAAAGGGCTGGAATGGAGATGGAGGCTGAGGAGTGGCGGAGTGCAGAAACAGACTGCTACTGTTACCTAGGAATAGAATCATTTCCTCCCCTAACTCTACAAATCCTAAAATATTTCATTATGTTTTGTGCTTGACCAGCATGTCTTTGAATCTTTTGACTTAGGAAAGACCTATTATATTTTTTAAAGGATCAGAGGGAGATTTAAAAGGCAATAAAGAAAAACAATTCTAGCCAAGCCCAATCTGGCAGTTCATCACAGCTACGTAGAACCCTACTATAAAAGCTGCACACATTTTACAGAATGGTAACTTATACCTTTTCACTGGGAGGTACTGGGTATCCCCAACAGACAAAAAACATGTGCACTGAGGTGGGAGGAAGAATGGGAGATAAAGTTGGTCCCCTCCTCCAAAATAGTCAGAAAGAGAAAGAAAAAGATGCATCAATGATGGGGTGTTAGTATCTAATTATGCCCCAGCTACCAGTAAAAACCACTGTCTGTGAAATTACCCACCCAGGGTCTGTCAGTACTGTAGTTAATGTCTTCATGTCTCCAACAGGGGATTACAATGTACGCTTTGAGGAAATGGGAAGCTTGTCCAGCTCTCTTCAACCCAGGTCAGATTACAATGGTACATCTTTCAACTATTCCCTTCAGACAACTGCAAGAAAGTTATTGTTTGCCTCAGTTTACTTTTTGTTTTTTGAGATGGAGCCTCGCCCTGTCAACCAGGCTGGAGTGCCTTGGCTCAATCTTGGTTCATTGAAACCTCCACCTCCCAGGTTGAAGCGATTCTCCTGCCTCAGTCTCCCAAGTAGCTGGGATTACAGGCATGTGCCACCACGCCCAGCTATTTTATTTTTTAATTTTTATTTTTAGTAGAGACAATGTTTCACCGTGTTGGCCAGGATGTCCTCGAACTCCTGACCTCAGGTGATCTGCCCACCTCAGCCTCCCAAAGTTCTGAGATTACAGGCATGAGCCACTGAGCCTGGCCTCAGTTTACTATTTGAAACATGAAGTGAGCCCCCAAAGGACTCAAACCTCAATTCTGTTTCTGTGACTGTCACAAATCTGGGAACTCTCCCCAAGCTAGACAAGGCTCACTTGGAGTTTGTGATTCAAAAACATTTGCTCCCGATCCTTAAACCAAATGACAAACCTGTCCAGCTGAGAAGGGTTTTCATTTCACTCTCCTGAAAAATAGAAATGGATTGCCTTTTTTGTTGTTGTTTGATTTTGTTTGGGGAGGTGGTTGTTGTTGTTTAATGCAAGCATGGGAAGATTTTTTTTCTGCCTTGTGGTAGGCAATGTCCATGTCCTAATCCTCAGAATTTGTGAATATGTTATGTTGCTGGGCAAAGAGGAATTCAGATTGCAGATGGAATTATGGTTGCTAATCAGCGAAACTTAAAATAGAGAGGTTATTCTAGATTATCCAAGAATCACAAGGGCCCTTAAAAGTAGAAGCAGGCCAGGTGCAGTGGCTCATGCCTGTAATCTCAGCACTATGGGAGGCCAAGGCGAGTGGATCACCTGAGGTCAGGAGTTTGAGGCCAGCCTGACCAATATGGTGAAACTCCATCTCTATTAAAAATACAAAAATTGACAGGAATCCAGTATCTGGCCTCACTGCCGCCTAAGACATGGCTTCTGTTCAAACTTTTCTTCTTACCCAAGGAAGACAGTTTATTTCATGAGTTCATTTGGTCAGGGGTTAAGCATCAGATATATTAAAAGTAAATGCAGAGGAGATCTGTTCCAAGACAGATGAATAGGAATAGCTCTGGTCTGCAGCTCCCAACGTGATTGATGCAGAAGACAGGTGATACCCAGGCAAACAGGGTCTGGGGTGGACCTCCAGCAAACTCCAACAGACCTGCAGCTGAGGGACCTGACTGTTAGAAGGAAAACTAACAAACAGAAAGGAATCGCATCAACATCAACAGAAAGGACATCTACACCAAAACCCCATCTGTAGGTCACCAACATCAAAGACCAAAGGTAGATAAACCCACAAAGATGGGGAGAAACCAGAGCAGAAAAGCTGAAAATTCTAAATATCAGAGCACCTCTTCTCTTCCAAAGGATCACAGCTCCTCGCCAGCAACGGAACAAAGCTGGACTTTGACAAGTTGACAGAAGTTGGCTTCAGAAGGTTGGTAATAAGAAACTTCTTTGAGCTAAAGGAGCATGTTCGAACCCATTGCAAGGAAGCTAAAAACCTTGAAAAAAGATTAGACAAATGGCTAACTAGAATAAACAGTGTAGAGAAGAACTTAAATGACCTGATGGAGCTGAAAAACATGGCATGAGAACTTTGTGATGCATGCACAAGCTTCAATAGCTGATTCAATCAAGTGGAAGAAAGGGTATCAGTGATTGAAGATCAAATTAATGAAATAAAGTGAGAAGACAAGGTAAGAGAAAAAAGAGTAAAAAGAAACGAACAAAGCCTCCAAGAAATATGGGACTATGTGAAAAGACCAAATATGTGTTTGACTGGTGTGCCTGAAAGTGATAAGGAGAACGGAAACAAGTTGGAAAACACTCTTCAGGATATTATCCACTAGAACTTCCCCAACCTAGCAAGGTAGGCCAACATTCAAATTCAGGAAATACAGAGAACGCCACAAAGATACTCCTCAACAAGAGCAACCCCAACACACATAATTGTCAGATTTACCAAGGCCGAAATGAAGGAAAAAAATGCTAAGGGCAGCCAGAGAGAAAGGTAAAGTAACCCACAAAGGGAAGCCCATCAGATGAACAGCGGATCTCTCGGTAGAAACTCTAAAAGCCAGAGGAGAATGGGGGCCAATATTCAACATTGTTAAAGAAAAGAATTTTCAAAACAGAATTTCATATCCAGCCTAACTAAGCTTCATAAGTGAAGGAGAAATAAAATCCTTTACAGACAAGCAAATGTTGAGATATTTTTGTCACCACCAGGCCTGCCTTACAAAAGCTCCTGAAGGAAGCACTAAACATGGAAAAAAAACAACTGATACCAGCCACTGCAAAAACAGGCCAAATTGTAAAGACCATCGATGTTATGAAGAAACTGCATCAATTAACGGGCAAAATAACCAGCTAATATCATAATGACAGGATCAAATTCACACATAACAATATTAACCTTTAAGGTAAATAGTCTAAATGCCCCAATTAAAAGACACAGACTGGCAAATTGGATAAAGAGTCAAGACCCATCAGTAGGCTATATTCAGTAGACCCATCTCACGTGCAAAGACGCACATAGGCTCAAAATAAAGGGATGGGGGAAGATCTACCAAGCAAATGGAAAGCAAAAAAAAAGCAGGGGTTGCAATCCTAGTCTCTGATAAAACAGACTTTAAACCAACAAAGATCAAAAGAGACAATGAAGGCCATTACATAATGGTAAAGGGATCAATTCAACAAGAAGAGCTAACAATCCTAAATATATATGCACCCAATACAGGAGCACCCAGAATCTTAAAGCAAGTCCTGAGTGACCTACAAAGAGATTTAGACTCCCACACAATAATAATGGGAGACTCTAACACCCCACAGTCAATATTAGACAGATCAACGAGACAGAAGATTTACAAGGGTATTGAACTCAGCTCTGCACCAAGCAGACTTAATAGACATCTACAGAACTCTCCACCCCAAATCAACAGAATATACATTCTTCTCAGCACCACCTCGCACTGTCTATTAAGCTCTGCACCAAGCAGACTTAATAGACATCTATGAACTGTCCACCCCAAATCAACAGAATATATATTCTTCTCAGCACCACCTCGTACTTATTCTAAAATTGACCACATAATTGGAAGTAAAGCGCTCCTCATAAAATGTAAAAGAACTGAAATCACAACAGTCTATCAGACCACAGTGCAATCAAATTAGAACTCAGGATTAAACTCACTCAAAACTGCACAACTACATGGAAACTGAACAACTTGCTCCTGAATGACTACTGGGTAAATGATGAAATGAATGCAAAAATAAAGGTGTTCTTTGAAACCAATGAGAACAATAACACAACGTACCAGAATCTCTGGGACACATGTAGAGCAGTGTGTAGAGGGAAATTTATAGCACTAAATGCCCACAAGAGAAAGCAGGAAAGATCTAAAATGGACACCCTAACATCACAATTAAAAGAACTAGAGAAGCAAGAGCAAACACATTCAAAAGCTAGCAGAAGGCAAGAAATAACTAATATCAGAGCAGAACTGAAGGAGATAGAGACACAAAAAACCCTTCAAAAATCAATGAATCCAGGAGCTGGTTTTTTAAAAAGATCAACAAAATTGATAGACAGCTAGCAAGACTAATAAAGAAGAAAAGAGAGAAGAACCAAATAGATGCAATAAAAAATGATAAAGGGGATATCACCACCCATCCCACAGAAATACAAATTACCATCAGAGAATACTATAAACACTGCTACGCAAATAAACTAGAAAATCTAGAAGAAATGGATAAATTCCTGGACACATATACCCTCCCAAGGCTAAACCAGGAAGAAGTTGAATCTCTGAATAGACTAATGACAGGCTCTGAAATTGAGACAATAATTAATAGCCTACCAACCAAAAAAAGTCCAGGACCAGACGGATTCACAGCCGGATTCTACCAGAGGCACAAAGAGGAGCTGGTACCATTGCTTCTGAAATTATTCTAATCAATAGAAAAAGAGGAAATCCTCCGTAACTCATTTTATGGGGCCAGCATCATCCTGATACCAAAGCCTGGCAGAGACACAACAAAAAAAGAGAATTTTAGACCAATATGCCTGATAAACATCAATGCGAAAATCCTCAATAAAATACTGGCAAACTGAATCCAGCAGCACATCAAAAAGCTTATCCACCACAATCAAGATGGCTTCATCCTTGGGATGCAAGGCTGGTTCAACGTATGCAAATCAATAAATGTAATCCATCACATAAACAGAACCAATGACAAAAACCACATGATTATCTCAATAGATGCAGAAAAGGCCTTCAACGAAATTCAACAGTCCTTCATGCTAAAAAAAAAAAACAACTCGTAATAAACTAAGTATTGATGGAACGTATCTCAAAATAATAAGAGCTATTTATGACAAACCCACAGCCAATATCATACTGAATGGGCAAAAACTGAAAGCATTCCCTTTGAAAACCAGCACAAGACAAAGATACCCTCTCTCACCACTCCTATTCAACATAGTGTTGGAAGTTCTGGCCAGGGCAATCAGGCAGGAGAAAGAAATAAAGGGTATTCAATTAGGAAAAGAGGAAGTCAAACAGTCCTGTTCGCAGATGACATGATTGTATATTTAGAAAACCCCATCGTCTCAGCCCAAAATCTCCTGAAGCTGATAAGCAACTTCCGCAAAGTCTCAGGATACGAAATCAATGTGCAAAAATCACAAGCATTCCTATACACCAATAAGACAAACAGAGAGCCAAATCATGAGTGAACTCCCATTCACAATTGCTACAAAAAGAATAAAATACCTAGGAATTCAACTTACAAGAGATGTGAAGGACCTCTTCAAGGAGAACTACAAACCACTGCTCAATGAAATAAAAGAGGACACAAACAAATGGAAGAACAGTCCATGCTCATAGATAAGAAGAATCAATATCATGAAAATGGCCATACTGCCCAAGGTAATTTACAGATTCAATGCCATCCCCATCAAGCTACCTGTATTCTGTAACGAAAGTTTCTTCTTCACAGAATTGGAAAAAACTACCTTAAACTTCATATGGAACTGAAAAAGAGCCCACATTGCCAAGACAATCCTAAGCAAAAAGAACAAAGCTGGAGGCATCACACTACCTGACTTCAAACTATACTACAAGGCTACAGTAACCAAAATAGCATGGTACTGGTACCAAAACAGATATATAGACCAATGGAATAGAACAGAGACCTCAGAAATAACACCACACATCTACAACCATCTGATCTTTGACAAACCTGACAAAAACAAGAAATGGGGAAAGGATTCCCTATTTAATAAATGGTGCTGGGAAAACTGGCTAGCCATATGTAGAAAGCTGAAACTGGATCCCTTCCTTACACCTTATACAAAAATTAATTCAAGATGGATTAAAGACTTACATGTTAGACCTAAAACCATAAAAAACCTAGAAGAAAACCTAGGCAATACCATTCAGGACATAGGCATGGGCAAGGACTTCATGACTAAAACACCAAAAGCATTGGCAACAAAAGCCAAAATAGACAAATGGGATCTAATTAGACTAAAGAGCTTCTGCATGCAAAAGAAACTATCATCAGAGTGAACAGGCAACCTACAGAATGGGAGAAAATTTTTGCAATCTACCCATCTGACAAAGGGCTAATATCCAGAATTTACAAAGAACTCAGACAAATTCACGAGAAAAAAACAACCCCATCAAAAAGTGAGCAAAGGATATGAACAGACACTTCTCAAAAGAAGACATTTATGCAGCCAACAGACACATGAAAAAATGCTCATCATCACTGGTCATCAGAGAATTGCAAATCAAAACCGCAATGAGATATCTCATGCCAGTTAGAATGGCAATCATTAAAAATTCAGGAAACAACAGATGCTGGAGAGGATGTGGAGAAATAGGAATGCTTTTACACTGTTGGTGGGGGTGTAAATTAGTTCAACCATTGTGGAAGACAGTGTGGCAATCCCTCAAGGATCTAGAACTAGAAATACCATTTGACCCAGCCATCTCATTACTGGGTATATACCCAAAGGATTATAAATCATGCTTCTATAAAGACACATGCACACGTATGTTTATTGAGGCACTATTCACAATAGCAAAGACTTGGAATCAACCCAAATGACCATCAATGATAGACTGGATTAAGAAAATGTGGCACATATACACCATGGAATACTATGCAGCCATAAAAAGGATGAGTTCATGTCCTTTGCAGGGACATGGAAGAAGCTGGAAACCACCATTCTCAGCAAACTATCACAAGGACAGAAAACCAAGCACCACATGTTCTCACTCACAGGTGGGAATTGAATAATGAACTCACTTGGACACGGGGCAGGGAACCATCACACACTGGGGCCTGTCAGGGCGTGGGGGGCTGGGGGAGGGATAGCATTAGGAGAAATATCTAATGTAAATGACAAGTTGATGGGTGCAGCAAACCAACATGGCAGATGTATACCTATGTATCAAACCTGCATGTTGTGCACACGTACCCTAGAACTTAAAGTATAATAATTTAAAAAAATAAATTTAAATAAATGAATAAATAAATAAAAATACAAAAATTGCCGGGCACAGTGGCTCAGGCCTGTAATCCCAGAACTTTGGGAGGCCAAGGTGGGCGAAGCACAAGGTCAGGAGTTCAAGACCAGCCTGGCCAACATAGTGAAACCCCATGTTGTTGCTACTAAAAATACAGAAATTAGCTGGGTGTGGTCGCACTTGCCTATAGTCCCAGCTACTTGGGAGGCTGAGGCAGGAGAATTGCTTGAACCCAGGAGACAGAGGTTGCAGTGAGCCAGGATCGCACCACTGCACCCCAGCCTGGGTGACAGAGCGAGACTCCATCTTAAAAAATAAATAAATGCAATGAAATTTAAAAAATACAAATACAAAAATTAGCCAGGTGTGGTGGCATGCACCTGTAGTCCCACCTACTCGGGAGGCTGAGACAGAAGAATTGCTTGAACCCGTGAGGTGGAGGTTGCAGTGAGCCAAGATCATGCCACTGCACTCCAGCCTGGGCGACAGAGCGAGACTTAATAAAAAAAAAAAAAAAAAAAAGTGGAAGCAGAAGGTGGAAGATTAGTGTCTGAGTGATTTGATGTGAGAAGGACTTGCCCAGCTGTTGCTAGCTTTGAAGATGAAAGGGGACCATAAGCTAAGGAGTATGGTGCTTCTTTAAGTTGGGAAGAAAAAAAAAAGATTCTCCCTAGCGCCTCTAGAAAGAAACATAGCCCTGCCAACACACTGATTTTAGCCCAGTGAGACCCAAATCAGACTTCTGACCTCCAAAATTATAAGGTAATAAATTTGGGTTGTTTTGAACTACTGAGTTTATGGTAACTTGCTAAGACAATCATAGAGAACTAATAGCAGCTACAAGCCAAATAAATTGCTAAAGTATAGCTTATTCAGTCTCAGATTGAATGGTTGTTTCATTGGGAAAAGTTGCACAGAAATGGATAAGGATTGGTTTCGGCCTGGTTTACAGGAATATTGTTCAAGCAGCGTAAGCCGCCATGGTGATCATTAGAAGTGGTCATAGAAACATCAGTCTTCAATTTCTCATTGACTTTTCACACTGAATTGTGATAATAACTTTCATGCACTGTAGAAATCGATTTCAGTTAGTGGAGAAATTAGAAAATATAGACTTGTTTGTTTCATTGAAAAATGAATGGAAAAACAAAGACATTTAACTTTTACTAAAATTCTGAGAGCACAAAGCTTGCTCTCAGCTTTCTTTAAGTCCTGTAATTTAGAGACATTCTGGATTAGGCCAAAAAAAAAAAAAAAAAAAAAGAAGTGCTTTAATGCCCATGTATATCAGAGAGGCCTGTCTTTTTAAAGCTTGTCCTTCATAAAATAAGTTAGATGAAATCCCATTAATATTATCTAGAAAGATAAAGAGCAAAATCCATTCTCCAGGGATGAGAACCTGTGATTCCAAACAGTTTAGCCATTTTAAAGCTAAGGCTATGGTGTGGTGAACTGGTAAGTATAAAGGACTTCTCTTGCTTAAAAAGCTTTGAAAATGCTATGAGATTTCCTTTCCTTTTCCACCGACATTTAAGAGTCTGTAAAATGGAAGACTGACAGATGACTGTGGCTGTTAAGAGGTATACTCTTCCAGTGATGCATTTGCGCAGCTTCCATTAACACTTAGGGGAATTATGTGCAACTATCAGTGGGAGAAGATATCCCTAATACTCTATTTTAATTTTTTTCAATTAACAGTTATGTTTAGTCAATCCCCAGCAGGGTTTGTTAGTGAGATCGCTGGCTTCCTAATGCAAGTTTCTTTTTAGTTAGCCAAGCTAAGGCTGATGACCTGTTATTACTTGATGATGCATTGTTAGATATATCCAATATCTACCTAAATGGATTTGTGAATTAAATCTTGTCTGGGAAGGTTTGCCCATGCAACCTAGGGATTAGAAATTATATTGACCCAAGAAGCAAGACTTGCTATATTTAGTCTGGATCAGTGCCAAAAATTCACAGCCAGACCAAGGATTTAGCAGGCCCTGACATCACTTATACTCCAGCATCTTATAAAACATAAAGATCAGCAATTATGCTACATCATTTGAAAGATAAAATTCTTAGGTTTCAATTATTTTAAATTTTGTTTGGAGCCTTATTTTCAAATCAATGCTATTCAGTGCTCAAAGGGAAAAGAAGAAACTAGACAGGGAAAGAATCAGCCTTTACCAAGGACCAACTGATATTTTTATTCCCATTCTGTGATGAGAAAACTAATACACAGACAAGCTAATTATGTAAATTAAAGAAAGGTACAATTGAGTTGGTAGCAGGATCAACATTCTGCCCATACCTATCTGAATCCAGGTCCCACATACTGGTCTTTTGATTATTAATCCTATCTTGATATGAGAGAAAAGGGCTTTGTTTCACTTCAGTTGGAAAAGTAAAGAAGTGAGACAATTATAATAATGGAATAGATTCAGAACCTCCCAAGGAAAGCCAAATAGCTTTTGACTCAAGCTTCCATCCCTTTTTTAGACATTTTCCTCCTCTTCTCTCTTGCCTTTCCTTCCTAATAAAAGCGCTGTTGAAATTAAACATTAAAACTCCAGGAAGAAAAAATCTCCAGGAGGGCACAGATTGCCATTTATCTTTGTATCTCCAGTGCCTCGTACAATACCTGGCCCAGAATAGGTGCTTGTCACTGGCTCATCATGGGAAAGAAAGAATTAATAAACCAGTGAATCCATGAAGATTGTTCTATTTATAATGCTCTTTGGAACTGCTGTTTCACTTTCAAATATAAGAAAGTATTATGTTATTATTTTAAGCCAGCTTTGAATATGTTAAATGTTTCAAATTTCTGACTTCTGTTAAGAAAGACATGAACGTGGAACTATTTTTCTCTCTCACTATGCACAGATACAACCATACATATATATTTAGTCATATATTTTTATTACACCTCCAAAAATGATTTGAAACAGTTTAAATTCAGTAACATTCTCAGAAAAAGCCTTTAAAGATTCCGTTATTTATTTATTTATTATTTTTTATTTTTTTGAGATGGAGTCTCGGTCTGTCACCCAGGCTGGAGCGCAATGGCGTGATCTCAGCTCACCGCAACCTCAGCCTCCTGGCTTCAAGCGATTCTCCTGCCTCAGCCTCCCAAGCAGCTGGGATTACAAGTGCGTGACACCCTGCCCAGCTAATTTTGTATTTTTAGTAGAGGTGGAGTTTCACCATGTCGGTCAGGCTGGTCTCGAACTCCTGACCTCAGGTGATCCGCCCACTTCAGCCTCCCAAAGGGCTGGGATTACAGGCATGAGCCACCATGCCTGTCCAAAATTCCATTAATTTAAAATAAGGAAGGCCAGACACGGTGGCTTACGCCTGTAATCCCAGCGCTTTAGAAGGCCAAAGTGGCCGGATTAGACGAGATCAGGAGTTAAAGACCATCCTGGCCAACATGGCGAAACCCCATCCCTACTAAAAATACAAAAAAATTAGCCAGGTGTGGTGGCAGGCACCTGTAAGCCTAGCTACTCAGGAGGCTGAGGGAGGAGAATTGCTTGAGACTGGGAGGCAGGGGTTGCAGTGAGCCGAGATCAACCACTGCTCTCCAGCCTGGGTAACAGAGAGAGACTCTGTCTCAAAAAATAAATAAAATAAAGAGACCTTTAAAATGGTAGTATTCATAGACCTCTCTAAAATATAGGTGCCTCTTAGACAGGATTTATAAATTACCCAACTGTAATAGAGAATAATTTCAAAACTTGGGTAAATGTGGATGACATTACCATTAACAAGAATTTTTTTCCGTAGTTCATATTTTAAATCAGGCTGCATTAGAAGTAGTGGTTTTATCTGTATCCACACAACCCCAAAGAGCACTCAAAAATTTCCAAAATAATACAGAGTGATGCTCTGAGAGTTCTTCTCAAAATGTACACCTAGTATTTCCCACATTAGGCTTTTCTCTAGAAGAAAATATAGTATCTTAAGTGTCTTTCTAGCAAAAAGAAGACAAATTTCAAATTTTTTCTTATATAGCATTCCATGAAATGCCTTGTGTCCAAGTGAAAAAAAAAAGAATTGTAAGGAATTGTAATAAATTTGTTTTGCTTCAGTAAAAAGACCATTCCTAGAACTTTATTTTTTATCAAGTATGTGACATTTTCTGTGAAAGACTTCAGTTCATATTCTTGAGAACAGAGAATTTTTAAAAATAATACCACCTTTGTAGAATGTATTGGTATAATGAAAATGTCAATACACATAGGTCATACATGAAGTGTGCTTGGATAGATTATGTGTTCCAATAGCCTGAAATCTAAATGAAGAGGTTTTTTTAATAAGAAGCTAATTGGACTATAGAGATCTTTGTATGACATAAAATACACAGGGAGGTGTGTTGTAATGTGAATAAGACTAATTGATCATCTTATTGGAGAAACACTTATCTTGAGATGAAAAATGGCCACACTGTTGTTTGACATTTGGATTGTCGATGGCTTAACCAGAAGAATTCTTGGTCAAACACTCCAGAGACAAGAATAGTTCAAGAGATCAGTTGCTTGCCAAAGGTCACAGATGGAATAATAGTTTTTTTTTTTTTCTTCAGTCTTAAGAAAGTCGTCTGACTCTACTTATATCCTAGTGAAGAGGAAATAAGATGATGGCCAAAAGTCATCCTTTTATTAAAAATAACATCATTCAATGTTACAACCCATATGACAGAACAAACCAAAATTCCCTCATAATAAAGTCCCTGAATAGCATACTTAGGCCTATAACCTATACATTGCTCATGTGATATATATCAAAAGTAAAATATTGCATTATTTTTTAGCAAACATAAGCTAAGAAAACACCCAAGTTGAATCAGTATTTATCTAGCTTGAAAATGATCCAAATGAGTAGAATTCTCAAAATATGTTTAGAATCCATATTTGTTTTTAAATTTTCATAGAAAAAGAGAGTTTAGGCAGGCTTAAAAGGATTTTTTAAAAGAAACAAAGAAAGAGACTCAATCCTCTCCCCTCTACCACGGAGTTAAGA
This sequence comes from Hylobates moloch, assembly GCF_009828535.3. Lineage (NCBI taxonomy): Eukaryota > Metazoa > Chordata > Mammalia > Primates > Hylobatidae > Hylobates > Hylobates moloch. The sequence continues at coordinate 66,197,621 of NW_026652276.1, forward strand.
TTTTCAGATAGAAGAGTTGGTGAATGTTCATAATCATTTCATGCACCTTTACTAATTTTATAATTTCCTGTCCCCCTGAAGCGGCTCACATTAAGAACTGTAAATTAAAATAAAGAAGTGTCTAATTTAAAATGAAGGAATATATAAAATGGTGACATTAATAAGTCTCTCTAAAATATAGGTTGTCTTGAACAGGACTTATAGATTGTCCAACTGTAATGAAACATAAATTCAAAAACTTCGGAAGATATAGATGATGTTGCCATTAGGAAGAAATTCATTTTGAAAAACAGTAGTTCATATAGAATTTTAAAATAGTTGTTCATTTTTTAAGAATTGTCTGGGATTGCCGGGCGCGGTGGCTCACGCCTGTAATCCCAGCACTTTGGGAGGCCGAGGCGGGTGGACCACGAGGTCAGGAGATCGAGACCATCCTGTCTAACACGGTGAAACCCCGTCTCTACTAAAAATAGAAAAAATTAGCCGGGCGTGGTGGCGGGCGCCTGTAGTCCCAGCTACTCCAGAGGCTGAGGCAGGAGAATGGCGTGAACCCGGGAGGCGGAGCTTGCAGTGAGCCAAGATCGCGCCACTGCACTCCAGCCTGGGCGACAGAGCGAGACTCTGTCTCAAAAAAAAAAAAAAAAAAAAAAAAAAAAAAAAGAATTGTCTGGGATTTTAATGCCACATTACCAAATACCTCACAACTGAATTATTTAACAAGGTGTTAGTAACAGTGCTAGGATGTGCTGGTGGACATGAGGCACTCCCAAACCTTGGACTTCTCACTTTGTGCCAAAGAAAGGTTTTCACAAAACCACCCATTTTAACTAGTGCATTGCCTCTCCAAAGTGTGCAACAACATCTAGGATCATCTCTGGGAAAGTTAAGATTTCTCTACTACCTCCCCACCCAGTAGGGAGACTTGAGAGCAAAAAAGAAGTGAAAACATTGCAACAGGAAGCCTGCATTGGGTGCAGGGGAAGGGAGAGAGGCAGCTCCATTTCCCTTTACCTTGGTAAGAGTTGGCTGTACATGAGCTTCAGTGCCACCTTCTTAACTCAACCCTCCTCTCACACAACAGATACCCACTGCTTCTGTGGCCATCTTGGTCACTCTAGCAACAAAGGGCTCTCTAAGAACTATTTCCCCAATTCACTCTACCCCCAGGGATTGTTCTGAGGATTATCTGCTGGTGTTTGGTGAGTAACTAAATTGACCACCAAACTTTTTTCTGCCCACAGCAATGTGAAATAAATTTTGGGTCTCTTAGGCATGCACAACCTTATCTTGTTGATTAATGACTTATTTGTCAGTAAGCTCTGAAAAATACAGTATAGTTTGGATAAAGAACAGTTGACCTAATAACTGAATTACTGTGAGATCCAGATTCTCACTAGTACTTTATCCATGGTGTCTAGGCCATCTCTTACAACTTGGATTGTATGGAAGAAGCTCAACAATATTTCGCCTGTTCTTTTCAATCAGGAATCTGTATTTTTAAATCCCAGAGGAAAATGCATGGATCTCTAAAATACTCTTTTTCAAGTGGTTAGCCGTGCTATCAATTCAGTAAAATTAGCTTATTACAAACATTAATAAGATTATTTTGCAGATCAAAGTGTTATTTGCAGCCAAAGATTGCCAAAATCCCATAGATTCTTAAGATCCATACATAAAACATAGCTATTCCATTCCAGAAACACCCCCAAACTGGACAGGCAATTACCTTTGGAGATGAAAGATTACTTGAGACCAAAGTGTCAGGAAGTACCAAGCTGAACTGCTGGTCTACAGTAAGATGGTAGCATCTAATCTTCTGTCTGATTTTGTTGATGGGTTATATCTTAACCAAATCACTCAAGGGTTTGAACAGTTTTATCATTATTACCCCTGAATCATAAACTTTAAGCTAAAATGGTGAACCAGAGCTCCCAGAAGGCACCCTGTTCACCAAGTGTTTCTGACTAGTCTTAGAAAGAAGTCCATGTCAATAATTCTAAAACTCTTTCTCTCCTTCTCTATCTCATTCTCTTGTCCTCTACTTTTTAGGGTTTATAGTAGTCACACTACTTAATAATTAAGTTATCAACAATGGACATTTCACTAGGAATGAAGATGTGTTTAAATTCGTTTCATATCAGATTGTTGGGCAGCAGAATCAGCTGAACATTTTGAACCTATGATTTCCTAGTTATGTGATCCTGGGAAAATTATTTAACTTCTTTGGGCCTGTTTTTTGTTGTTGTTGTTTTTTGTTGTTTGTTTTGTTTTGTTTTGTTTCATTAATGCAACGTGACTAATAATCCCTGCCTCACCAGGTAGACTGTAAGGATTAAGTGACATATAAAGTAACTAGAATGTTATAGGCACATAAGAGATCTTGAATATTTTAAACAAAAGTTTGAGTTTATTTAAAAAACTAGTTATGGATGTGTTTTTCTTTTTACAGAAATACCTTTACTGTTAAATTACTTTTATTCACCATTTTAAAAGCAGAATAATCAAGCTTGTTGAAGATTTCCATTATTTAAAATATTTATACAAATACAGTATTACCTTGTTTCTACTTTTGAGTTAACTTACTTTTTTAAATTTATATAATCACATAGTCTTTATCATATTCATTTTGTGCATTCAAAATTTTCATAGAGTGATGTAGAATAATTATCTCTTTCCATTATTGGATATGTAATTTGTTTCCAATTCTTCAACACTATCATCAATAATATTGGATAGGAGGAGAAACTTTGTGCGCAAGAGCTTTTTTTGACTTGTCAATTGTTAATTTCCTAGGATACAGTTCCAGAACTGAAATTACTAGATCAAAGGATGTGAAGACATTTTTATGGTTCTGATCTGTTTTGTTGATTTGAAGTGCATGGAAAGAAGAAACTACTGAAAGAAAGGATAGTCAGAGGTATCAATTTGTGGACTTGGAAGGTTGGGAAAAGAATATTTCAAAAAGAAAAAAAAATCCTTAAAAAAATCAGAATCTGGCTGGGCGCGGTGGCTCACGCCTGTAATCCCAGCATTTTGGGAGGCCAAGGTGGGTGAATCACGAGGTGAGGAATTCAAGACCAGCCTGGCCAAGATGGTGAAACCCCGTCTCTATTAAAAATACAAAAATTAGCCAGGTTTGGTGGCGCATGCCTGTAATCCCAGCTACTCGGGAGGCTGAGGCAGAAGAATCACTTGAACTTGGGAGGTGGAGATTGCAGTGAGCTGAGATACTGCCGCTGCACTCCAGCCTGGGCGACAGAGCAAGACTCCACCCCCCCAAAAAAAATCAGAATCAAGTAAGAGTTCAATGTGAATAAAAGGCAATGGAAAATCCACCTGGCTAAAGCTGGGTGCAGTCGTTCGCACCTGAAATTCCAGCAACATGGGAGGCCTAGGCAGCTTGAGCCCAGGAGTTTGAGACCAGCCTAGGCAACATAGACAGACACCATCTCGACAAAGTGCTTTAAAAATTAGCCAGTGTGGTGGCATGTGACTGTAGTCCCAGCTACGAGGGAGGATCCCTGGACCCCAGGAGTTGGAGGCTGTAGTGAGCTATGACCATGACTCTGCATTACAAACTAGGTGACACAATGAGATCCCATCTTAAAAAATAACTTCACTTTGAAGTAAAAGATTTATTTTGGCAGTAGTGAGAAATCTGGCTAGACAGATTGAGAAGATTCTTACCAGAAGGGGCCCTTGAGAGTGAAATAAAATAAATTAAGCTTGCTATAGTATGCCTAGAGTCCAGGACAGCAGCAAAATTGAGAGAAGGAGATGGTTTATGATGAATCACTGGCAGTGGGATTGAGGCTGAATTGGATGAGGACATGAAGTTGTGGAAAATAGCTACAATTAAAACTTCACATGTGATGTTAAAGAAGAGGAAAATGGAGGCCGGGCGTGCTGGCTCATGCCTGTAATCCCAGCACTTTGGGAGGCCAAGGTGGGCGGATCACTTAAGGAAAGGAGTTTGAGACCAGCCTGGCCAACATAGTGAAACCCCATCTCTACTAAAAATCTAAAAATTAGCCTGGCATGGTGGTGCATGCCTGTAATCCCAGCTATTCAGGAGGCTGAGGCAGGAGAATCGCTCGAACCTGGGAGGCGGAGGTTGCAGTGAGCCAAGATTGTGCCATTGCACTCCAGCCTGTGTGACAGAGTGAGACGCCATCTCAAAAAAAAAAAAAAAAGACAAAGAGGAAAGTGAAAAGCGAATATAGACCGTTGAGAGAAAAATAGAAGAACTTAAAAAGAAGCAGTGTAAGGAAGTGAAGAAAAGTATAGTTCCCCACAGTTCGCACCTGAGTGACTAGAAGTGAGAAGAAATAGTTGTCACTCAAGTGACAGCAGTCGGGCAATTTTGGGAAGGGGACCAAGTTTACTGGAGGTGTGAAATGGGCAGGAGATACTGATTTTGAGTTGAGAGTAGGATATTCAGGTGAAAAGGCTAAGTATAGCCTGTCAGAAGGCTTTACATTCTTCAGGACTTTAATGGTTTAAGTTGGATACATGCAAAACAAGTTTATATTGCAGAACAGGGCATTTTTACTAGAAAATGGGGAAGATACAGTGGAGTTTCTGAGATGGCCTCATTAGCCAAGGCCTTGGACCAAAGTAGCAAGTGATCCTGGCTTAACAGCCATGGCCTCCCAGGATTGAGCTAGTGTCGGAATTTCATCAGAAATCATATCCCATTGCTATGGTCTCAATGTTTGTGCCCCCCTCCTCCCCACCACCAAATTCCTATGTTGAAACCTAATCTCCAATGTAAAAGTATTAAAAGGCAGGGCCACTGGGAGGCGATTAAACCATAAGGGCAAAGCCCATGTGAATGGGATTAATCCCTTTTAAAAGAGGCCTGAGGAAACTTTGCCACTTCCACCATGTGACAACATAGCTGGAAGGAAGGCACCACCTATGAGGAAGAGGACTCTTACCAGTCACCAGTCTGCCAGTTCCTTGATCTTGAACTTCCCAGGCTCCGGGACTGTGAGCACTAAGTTTCTGTTGTTTATAAGCCACCCAGTTTATGGCACTTTTGGTATAGCAGCTGGAATGGACTAAGATACCCATTCTCTAGTTCTACCATCGTATATGGTCAAATATAATTATGGTGGCCGGGAGCTGTGCTCACACCTGTAATCCCAGCACTTTGGGAGGCTGAGGCAGGCAGATCACAAGGTCAGGAAATCGAGACCATCCTGGCTAACATGGTGAAACCCTGTCTCTATGAAAAATACAAAAATTAGCTGGGCATGGTGGGGGGAGCCTGTAATACCAGCTACTCGGGAGGCTGAGGCAGGAGAATCACTTGAATCTGGGAGACAAAGGTTGCAGTCAGCCAAGATTGCACCACTGCACTCCAGCCTGGGCGACAGAGCAAGACTCTGTTAAAAAAAAAAAAAAAAAGCATGAGGACAAGAAGAAATGAAATTTAGAATTATTTAAGGTAGATGCAAAACTAGCAATACTATTATAGGCTCAACTCATTTTATTTGGGGGCCAATGACATATAATTCACAAATAATTAATTTTTTACTTTATAAGGTACCTGTGTTGAAAGACTCCTCTAGGCCAGGCACAGTAGCTCACATCAGCAATCCCAGCATTTTGGGAGGCCAAGGCAGGAGGATTGCTTGAGCCAAGGAGTTCAAGACCAGTCTAGGCAACATAGTGAAACCTCACCTCTATTAACTCGGGAGGCTGAGGCAAGAGAATTGCTTAAGCCTGGGAAGCAAAGGTTGCAGTGAGCCGAGATTGCACCACTGCACTCCATCCTGGGTGACAGAGCGAGATTCCGTCTCTGAAAAAAAAAAAAAAATTAAAAATTAGCCGTGCATGGTGGTGAAAACCTGTGGTCCCAGCTACTCAGGAGGCTGAGGTGGGAGGATCACATGAGCCCAGGAGTTTGAGACTTCAGTGAGCTATGAACACACCACTGCACTCCAACCTGGGTGACAGAGCAAGACCTTGTCTCTAAAAAATAAAAAATAAATAAAATATTTTAAAGACTCCTCTAAAATATATCTAAGAAACTCTGAAACTTGAAAAATCTTCTCCATTAAGAGGAGGATAAATAGGTTTTAAGACACCACCCAATAATGAAAATTTGCCAGTTCTCCCACCTGCAAAACCTTAAAGATAGACTCGTGTCCACACCAGACAGTCAGAAGTCTGGATTCATCTTTTAACTATAGAAAATTCCACAAGAAGAATATAATAATCTCCTGGGTCACCTCAAACCACTGAACACATACCCAGTATTCTAAATATAATCCTTTGCATTTTTCCTTAGAGGAATACTAATGACATGTGTGGACCATATGTTGCAGTCTAATATCTCTGCAATTAGCAAGGAATTTCCTTGGATTTTTTTATAGGATCCCTGAGGAACCAGAAGTAGACAGCAAGAAAATTCAGTTTGAAGTAACCCTCTTAGATTGAATTAAATATAGTTGTATCTGTAATGGTATCAGGATCTGCTAGAAAATTTGGAGTGTACAAAGTATTGCTGAGTTTGTATGATTTATCTATTTTTAATTATTACTTGTAAATTCCTGGGAAAAAATATTTTATTAAAATAAGACAATTCACGAATCATAAATAAGACCATTGGTTTGAGTAGGGCCATAGTGAGTCACCTCAAAAAAGGCTCACGCCACCTTAGAAATGAATAGAGAATGCAATAGAATAACCCATAGACAGTGCAACTGCTCATGGCCCAAGGATCCCCTGGCACAATTAAGTGGCTAAGCATTCTCAATTTGCAGAAGGCTCTAGAAATTGCTATTGGTGAGTCACTCTAAAGCCCTGTATCAGAATCAAGCTAGGAGAGTGTTAGATACATCCATCTCCCAGGAGTTTTCAACCACAGGTCTCCAGGGTCTTCTGAGTACAAAAGATGCTCTGGCCCGGGGTCTCCTGCTTTCTTAAAATCCACAAAGCTAGAGTGAGGAGAGAAGGGAGGAAGAGACAGAGAGGGAGAGCATGGAGAATCACTCTCTTGCTCATTACCAGAGGTTATTTTGATTCTTTTAAATTGATAGAAGTACAGAATTACATATTTTTCCTTTTCTGTAATTTCAGTAAATATGTTCACTGCAATTAAATAAGATTTTGCAGTCCATTACCTTGTAATGGATGTAGCCTTTGGGTATTTTTGAAAACTAAAATTAAAAGAAAAATGAGCAAGTGACCGTGTTGATTAATGCATCTATGAGGATCTTACATCAGCTTTTAAACATACTAATAAACATTTTAAAGCAAAATAGAACATGAAAATAGGTATACTGTATATTTGTTTTTATTCTATTTTCTGTTCTTTCTTTCTTTATTTAGACACAGTCTCCCTCTATTGCCCGTACTGGAGTGCCGTGATGCAATCACAGTGCACTGCAGCCTCAGCCTCCTGGGCTCAAGGGATCCTCCTGCCACTGCCTCCTGAGTAGGGATTACAGGCACACACCACCACACCTGGCTAATTTTCTAATATTTTGTAGAGACAGAGTCTCACTTTGTTGACCAGGCTGGTTTTGAACTCCTGGGCTCAAGCCATCCTCCTGCATCAGCCTCCCAGAGTGTGGGATTACATAACAGGCATGAGCCATCACACACAACCTATATCATATTTGTAATGACAAACCTGTTTTTTAAAACAACTACCAATGAATTAATATTGTTCAATACATTCTGAAGACAGAGACAGTAAGTCATGAGGAGACCACATTGCTATTGCACACTGTAACTTGGTAGAGGCAGCAGCCACTAAAACTGCTGCCCAGTCAGATAACAGTGATTATCATGAAATTTATCAAGAGTTTCAAAGCTGTACCCAATTTGCTTAAAAGAAGAATCATATCATCTATACTTTTTAGGCAAGGGTGTGTTCTGAGGTCTGTAACTTCCTTCAAGGGCTGTTTCTTCCTGATTCAAGCTGCCTTTAGGGCAAGGAAAGGCTGACAAAACTTGCTTTTGGGTCTTTCTATCACTCCCATTGGGGCCACTTTAAAGTCTTCCTCCATACCTCAATCCACCCCCATGTTTCTCCTATTCCTGAGCTAACTTGTAATTAAAATTGGAGCTAAAGGTGGGTGTGGTTGCCAGCCTCCCAGATGGCCCCTAGTGATTCTCAATCCTAGATCTTCAGGTCCTTGTCCAGATGCTTCCACACGAAATCAGAGCTGACCTGTGTGACTGCTAGAACATTCCAAAGTGATAGTATACAAGTTCAGAGGCTAGGTCATAAGGGCATTGGAACGTCTACCTTGGGTTTTTAGATTGCTTGTTTTGAAGGAAGCCAGTAGCCATGTTGCAAGGATACTCAAGCAGCCCCATAGAGAGGCTCAAATGGAGAGAACTGACCTGCCAGCCATGTAAGTGAACCACGTTGGAAGTGAATCCTTTAGGCCCAGTCAAATTGCAGCCCAGCTGACATTTGGCTGTAACCTTCTGAGAGATCCTAAGCTGGAATCATCCAGCGAAGCCACTCCAGAATTCTTGACCCACAGAACCTGTGAAGTTTAACAAATGCTTACTGTTGGTTTAAGCCACTAAGTTTGGGGATAATTTGTACATGGAAATGGAAAACTAATATAGTAGGTTAATATATAACCCCTTTTGAGGAGTATTTATACTTTAACCAGAGTCTTTACTAAAACAAAACCACAAAATGGTGAAATGACTGGTAGAGTATGGGTGAGTGGGAAAGGGCCCCACTGGCAGTCTGTCCCTCCATCACCAGGCAGCCCTTCCCTTCTTTCTACTGTGAGGACATAAACTGCAGTGCTTTTGGTGTCAGGTGACATTTTATCACCCAGACCTCAACAGAGAGATTATTATTATTATTTTTTTTTTTCTTGAGACAGAGTTTCGCTCTTGTTGCCCAGGCTGGAGTGCAATGGTGTGATCTCGGCTCATGGCAACCTCCACCTCCTGGGTTCAAGTGAGTTTTCTGCCTCAGCCTCCCAAGTAGCTGGGATTACAGGCGCCCTCTACCACGCCCACCTAATTTTGTATTTTTAGTAGAGACAGGGTTTCACCATGTTGTTCAGGCTGGTCTCAAACTCCTGACCTCAGGTGATCCACCTGCCTCAGCCTCCCAAAGTGCTGGGATTACAGGCGTGAGCCGTTGCGCCCAGCCGAGAGATTCTTAATTATAACCTGATGTTCTCCCCTCCTCCTGGCTCCAAGAAACCCAGAGAGCTACTAGGCACATAAAAGTTCTGATGATTGTAGCTTCAATCCTGGCTGTACATTCAGCCATCAGGCCACATCTCTGTGCCTAATTTTTCTTTGAGACTAAAATGAAAGATGACTTACATAGATTTAGTACTTATTATATGTCAAAAAACTACAGCAAATATTTCTGTTTTTTGTTTTTTGTTTTTGTTTTTGTTTTTGTTTTTGGGATGGAGTCTCACTCCGTTGCCCAGGCTAGAATGCAGTGGTGCGATCTTGGCTCAATGCAACCTCCACCTCCCAAGTTCAAGTGGTTCTCATGCCTCAGCCCTCACCCAAGTAGCTGGGATTACAGGCACGTGCCACCACACCTGGCTAATTTTTGTATTTTTAGTAGAGACAGTTTTCACCATGTTGGGTGAACTTAATGCTACTGAATTATATATACACTTTAAAATGGTTAAAATTGTAAATTTTATTTTATATATATTTTCCCATGATAAATTTTTTTAAAAATCCTTTGTTCCTGGGGCTCTAAAATCTGCATCTGATCTTTCTCCTCTTTTGCATCAGTTGCTAACTCCTTCCCATTCTTTCTCCGGAGTGCCTGTTTTATGTTTTTCTTTCTTCATTGCCTCAAGCCTTCATCATCTCTCATCAAGGCCACTGAAATGAATCCCTAAATGGCCTCTCTGACTTCTGCCTCTTCCAGTCTAATCCATCTTAAAATTCTGCTTTCTATGTCATCTGCTATTACACTCTCAGTGTCTCACTCTTGTCTCTAGAAGAAGTTTAAAACATATCGAGACAGCCTTATCTCTCACTCAGAGGGAAACCTGGTATGTTTAGGAGACAACATATTTTTAAATGTACATTATTTCACTTCTTTTGATTGTAAAATGTAACATACATGCAGAAGAGGACACTAAACTTTGTATACAGTTTAAAAAGCAGCTAGGTTAAGATAGAACACTGCTAATTAGAACCTAGAGCTGCCTTAATCCACTACTGACTGGACAGTATTGGTAGGCCTGTAGAGAGAGGCTGTTAGTGGCCGGAAGAGTCTCAGAAAAAGAAGAGACAGAGAGAGACTTTCTCGCTTCATCATTGTAACCCAAGCATGGGATGCAGTACCTTCCAGCAGGGCCAAAGTGGGCAAACAGACAAGTCTTTTTTAAAAATCTCTTCAGTAATTACAATATGTAGGCCGGGCGCGGTGGCTCACGCTTGTAATCCCAGCACTTTGGGAGGCCGAGGCAGGCGGATCACGAGGTCAGGAGATCGAGACCACAGTGAAACCCCGTCTCTACTAAAAATACAAAAAATTAGCCAGGCGTGGTGGTGGGTGCCTGTAGTCCCAGCTACTCGGGGAGGCTGAGGCAGGAGAATGGCGTGAACCTGGGAGGTGGAGCTTGCAGTGAGCCGAGACTGCGCCACTGCACTCCAGCCTGGGCGACAGAGCAAGACTCCATCTCAAAAAATAAAATAAAATAAAATATGTAAAATGAGCACAATACCCAACACAGCAAAAGTGAATATGGTAGAGAAGCTAGAGCTAGAAAGATAAATATGTTATAGCTCCTGCCCTGGAGGAGACAGACATGGATACAGATAATTGCAATAAACAGCAATTGTTCTATAATAAATGTATGCAAACTGCAGTGTGGAGCACAGAAGGGTTTGGAAACAGAAGGAATTAAAATTAATCCAACCATGAAACTAAGCCAGAAGCAATTAGTATTGGGATCTTTGTCATCACTTAGTCCAAAATTCCCACTTTGAGCTGGGAAGGAAAGTTCTTAAGAACCTAAAGAGATGGAGGGGGAAAAAATGACTTCACTTCTCCATTGCCAGAGTCTCTGAAGCAACTAGCAGCCAATTACCAGTGGAAGTTGTGGAGTTCCCTTCTCCAGAGATCTTATGATCGACATTGTAGCCCCACGTTTTCAATACATTGCCAAATTTGTTAAAGCAACTGGATGCTTGCCAGCCTGCCGCTTCATTTTGTGCTGTGTGGACACAGTCCTAAGCACGTGAAGTGCCAATAAAGCACTTAATATTATTTTTGGACTTATCCAATCTTCCTTTCTACTGAGTTTGTAAGTTCCTTGAGGGCAGTGCATCACACTGTGTTCTGAGTGGCAAACATTGGACCCACTAAAGTAGCTTGAAAAGCAAAAATGATTAACTTTAGTTATCTCTAGGAGAGCTAGGAAACTAGGTTCGGAGGGTACTCCACACGCAGGAGGCAACAGTAACACCTAGAATGTAATTCTGGCACAGGCCCCAGGGCAGGTATCACCATCACGGGCACGGGAATCAGCTGTTCCTTTTCCCACAGAAAAAGTGTCAGGTTGTTAGAGGGACAGAAGATGAATACTGGGCAAGCCAAAACAATGGCAGCTATGTAATAGATCCTCCACAGGATTTAAATAATTTCAGCCAAATGAAGATACCTAATACCATTAGAAAAAGAATATATCTGACGGTTAGGTGCAGTGGCTTACACCTGTAATTCTAGCATTTGGGGAGTCTGAAGCAGGTGGATCGCTTGATTCCAAGAGTTTGAGACCAGCCTGGGCAACATGGCAAAACCCCATCTCTACAAAAAATTAGCTGGGTGTGGTGGTGGGTGCCTATAGTCCCAGCTACTCAGGAAGGAGGCTGAGATGAGAGGATCACCTGTGCCCTGGGAGGTTAAGACTGCAGTGAGCCAAGATCACACCACTCCACTCCAGCCTGGGCAATAGAGTGAGACCCTATCTGGAAAAAAAAAAAAATCTGTGTTAAGTTCTCTCAGGCATACCCTGAGGGATCAAGTTGCTAGTGAATTAAGCCAACTTCTAAATAAAACTAATGGAAGGACTAGCATTTTCTTAGCATGGTTACCTAACCCTTACTAACCTTCTTGAGGCTTAATTAGACTTGTGTTTGTATGTATGTTACACAGACCACTATCAAATTTTATAAATCTTGCTACAACAAAAATGAAAGAATATTTTAGTGTTGCTCCCTAGAAAACTGTGAAGCTTATTAAAAATATGCATCCTTTAAAATGTGTGCCTATATCTTTATAAACTTGCTTTTAACATTTCTTTAATTTTGTATTGTAAGTATAGAAAAATGATAAACAGAATAGTTTTCCACATTTCTTGGATTCTCCATTTTACTTAAGCTAAAGGTATACTTTTCTTATTACTTTGCTAATAGTGAATTCCGCTTTATCAACACAATTCAGAACTTGTTTCCAACTGGTAGGATGAAAATTGAACATATGTGACACTCAAATTCTCAATTCCCTGTTGAAGAAATGAATGATAGACCTTATCTATCATTTATTTGACTCATGTGTACACCCATGTATATCACAGACATTTTTATTTAATTATTCAAGAATTGGCACATGAGAAGCATTATCTAATTCCTCTGGGACCTTCCACTGGCAAAAATAAATGCAATGACTGTGGCTACCAGATGAATTTTGCCCTTTTTCTTATATTTGAAAGTAATGACTTTATTATTTCTGCATTTAATTATTTAAATTTTAAGCAAAACAGAAAATCACTACAAAGAAAAAAATGTCAACAAAATCTTACTATGTAGAAGTAACCATCATTAATAATACGTGAACATCTTTCTTGACAGCTCTATGTAGACACTCAGATATTAGGAGTGATAGGTGCATAGATAACTTGGTACATAGAAATAATTTTACAAAACTGGACACATATCATGCATGCTATTTTTAAATAAAAATATTAAATTTACATTTACTTAGGTGTAATAAGAGAGATAAACCAGATGAAACTAACAGATAACTGTTTCTTCTTCACTAAGAGAGCCTTCTAGAAGTATGGGAGAAAAATATTTACAAGTTTGGATTTTTTAGCAACCCAAATGTGTTGTTGAACTTTATTAAAGTGTTCCTAAAATTAAAAATATAACAAATAAATCAGTTGGGCATGGTGGCACACACCTGTAGTCCCAGCTACTGGGGAGGCTGGGGCAGGAGGATGGCTTGAGCCCAGAAGTTAGAGGCTATAGTTAGTTATCTATAATTGTGCCTGTGAATAGCCACTGTACTCCAGCCTGGGCAACATAGTGAGACTCTGTCTCTAATTAAAAAAAAAAAAGTAAATAAATAAATAAACAAGCGACCCTAATACTACATAATCTTAATTGAGAAAGCTTTAAGCTAAATCTATTCATCTTGAGTTCCAAATGATAACTATGTTTTATAACTAAAATTGGAAGGAGGCAGAAATAGAACATCTGAAACCTTTAGTATTTATTTACATATGAATTACAGCTAGCTTACCTTTGTCATTGTGACACATGTTGAATTAGGGACAGGTATAAAGCAATACCTTTATTCTTCTTAGTTCATTCAGAACAAAGTTCATTCACTTCATTGGTGTACTAAAATATCTAAGCTGCAATTGTTTGTGTTTACATGGAACCAGTTGAGATAACATTGTCCTCTAAAATATATAAATTTTTTTAAATCAAGGGCCAAGCCCCAAATTACAAACCTTTAATAAAAACAGTCCTTGACAATTCTCAGATAGCCTCCCCATGTGACAATTCTGAAGCATACAACCACAGTTGTTTCTGAAGTTTCCAAATGAACCATATGTTGCTAGAAAAATAGATTATTCTGGTTGTATGTCTGCTTTTATTTGCAGTCAAAACAGAAGCATATTGGACTCTCTTGGCAGGTTAACCCAAGGAAGTTTAAATTTTAAATCTATTTAAGATTTTTAGGGACAAATAGTATGCTATTTTTGTCTGAATAAGAAATATTGTTGTTTTAATTCATCATTTGGAGCTCATTTTATATATTCACATAGAATCTACATTTTCTACAATTTTTTTTTTTGAGACGGAGTTTCACTCTTGTTGCCCAGGCTGGAGTGCAATGGCATGAACTCAGCTCACTGCAACCTCCACCTCCCGGGTTCAAACGATTCTCCTGCCTCAGCCTCCTGAATAGCTGGGATTACAGGCATGCACCACCACACCTGGCTAATTTTTTGTATTTTTAGTAGAGATGGGGTTTCTCCATTTTGGTCAGGCTGTCTTAATAATTAGCAAAAGTTACACTAGACATTGTGCTAAATGATCCACGTGTATTATCTCTGTTCTTCCTCACAAGTCAGTGAAGTAGAGACATTAATATTCCCATTTTTAAGGGAGGAATGTAAAGCTGAATGACACTGAGTCATCTGTCCCAGGATTTGTGCCCAAGCCTGTCTGCTTCCAAGGTTCACTGTGGTAACTACTACATTTAATTGTCTCCAGAAACCCTCTGCTAGACCTCATTTGGTTTTGTCAATCTTTCTCCAGGAGTTCTGTTTCCATAAGGTACTCCAACAACTATAATAAGTAACAAATACAATATATTAAAAAGCCTCAAACAACAACCAAAATGCATTATAAATTACATTCTGTAAAAATAAAAGGGATTGGCTGGGCATAGTGGCTCATGCCTGTAATCCCAGCACTTTGGGAGGCTGAGGCAGGTGGATCACCTGAGGTCAGGAGTTCGAGACCAGCCTGACCAACATGGCAAAACCCCCACTCTACTAAAAATACAAAAATCAGCCGGGCGTGGTGGTGGGCACCTGTAATCCCAGCTACTTGGGAGGCTGAGGCAGGAGATTTCTTGAACCAGGGAGGCGGAGATTGCAGTAAGCCAAGATCGCACCACTGCATTCCAGCCTGGGCAACAGAGTGAGACTCCATCTCAAAAAAAAAAAAAAAAAAAGAATAAAAGGGATTGTTTTAGATAACATTCACACTTTATTGGTATACAAAGCATTTAATCAAAAGAACGTACCAGATGCATAAGGAGGAAAGTCTATAAGCTCTCCCTCCTTCAGCTTTCTAGCCTCCTATTTGTATTTTACTGTGTAGTCAAAAATCACTTGTGTTCTATTATAAGTGATGAAATATGGAGAATACTTAGCAAATAAGTCATTAGTGTTCCTCACCTGGTAGAAAGCACTTGATGAGTAGCACTGTAAGTTTTGATCCACATTCAACATTCAGCAAATGGTATAGGACCACTATTATGTATAAAATACTCAACGATAGATGAAATATACATATGGCCATGGAAGGGGAACTAATGAGAGGGGAAGAAAGGCGGAAAGAGAAACAGACCTCTCGTATGGCAGGAGATTCTAAGTGCTTAAGCAGGTAATACAAACAATAAATACTACAGCAGCTCAGAGGAGTTAGCTTTAAATTTGGATGATGTAAAAAACAGGTTTTATAGAGGTGGTGAGGTTTGAGCTGTGCCACAAAGGATGACTTTGGATAGGCAGAGAGAAGGTAGAAGTATGAGAGAGGAATGACGTGAGAAAAGGTTCAGAGGCAGGAAAGCGTAAGTTTCTTGTAGAGAGTATGAACAGTCCATACTAACTGGGAGTAAATTTTGTGTGTCAGGCAATGGTGGGAGATTATCAGGAAAAAGATGGCTGGATACAGGTGTTGAGGTCCTTGAATCCCAAGCTAAAAACATCTGAGTTTCTTCTACTTGCTACCAGGAGCTACTGAGAGTTCAAAGTGGAACAATACAATGAAAGCAGGGCTTTCAAATGGATTGACTGGGAAGAAGACTGGAGACAAGGAGACCAGTGAGGCATCAGTTGCATTGCTGAGTGAGAAATGATAAAGACTGAGCCAATGGAGAAGGAGAAATAGGGTTTGCTGACTAATGGAAAGGAGGAGAGATTTGTTTACCATATTTCTTTCCTTCAACAGAACGGAGCATTCACTTCAGAATCCCATTTATCTGAAAGGAAAAGACTCAATATGACTTCTCTATTCTGAAAGTTGTCAGCTTTGAACTATGGAATTAAGGACAAGGATATTGAGAATACAAATAGAAAGTGCTGACACCCATTTAAAAAATCTCTTGTTAAGATCTAGTTTATATGTTCAAAGGAAAGTGGACTTTTTGGAGGCTCTCATCATCACTAGGTTTTAGTTCATCCAGTAGACAAACGAGGAACATTACCTAGTTCACATATACATATGCACATACACCCAGATTCTAAAGCCAGATAATTTTTAAAGGTCTCAGAAATTACTTCAATACCAGCCTCTCGTTGACATTAATCTTACAGAGCTACAGTACTACTAAATAAACTCTTCAGTAATAACCAGCAGAGTAAAGGATTGTGAAGAAATACTAAGGTGATAAGGGAATGTAATGATCATCCAGACCAACCCACTTTGTTTTATAGGAGAATCTAAGATCAGGCAAGTTATTTTTCCTTTTAATCAGAAAATAGAACTGGTACTGAAATCCAGGTCTCCTCCCTTAAGAATAATGTTCTTGGCCGGGGGCAGTGGCTCACGCCTGTAATCCCAGCACTTTGGGAGGCCGAGGCAGATGGATCACGAGGTCAGGAGATCGAGACCATCCTGGCTAACAAGGTAGAAACCCTGTCTCTACTAAAAATACAAAAAATTAGCCAGGTGTGGTGGCGGGCGCCTGTAGTCCCAGCTACTCAGGAGGCTGAGGCAGGAGAATGGCGTGAACCCGGGAGGCAGAGCTTGCAGTGAGCCGAGATTGCGCCACTGCACTCCAGCCTGGGCAGCAGAGCGAGACTCCGTCTCAAAAAAAAAAAAAAAAAAAAGTATAATGTTCTTACTGGGTGTGACAGTGCATGCCTATATTCCCAGCTACTTGGGAGGCTAAGGCAGGAGGGTCGCTTAAGCCCGAGAGTTCAAGACCAGCCTGGGCAACAAAACAAGATCCCATTTCTAAGAAAAGAAAAATAATAATGTTATTTTTTCAGAGTCCTTTACTTCAGCCTCAGTGGTTCCATCCTAGGAAATGTTTCGATGCTAACAATGTGGCTGCATTGTCTCCAGCTTTATCTTTCTCTTCTGTTTATATCTTTGAGAAGAAAACACAACAGAAGAGGACCTCTAGGATGAGATAGGGTTCCCATTCTAAGGCAGTGAAGTGAGCCCACTGGCTAAAGTCAGCCACCCAGTAGCCCAGAAGAGCACAGTGAGATTGAGATGCTAAGAGAGCAGAACAGAGTGCCAACCTGCCCTTGTCCCCATTATCCACTATTTGATGCATTTGAAGAGAAAGAGTGACTCTGGCTCTAAGATGTTAGAGAAAAGCAATCATTGCTATTATCTCATAGGCAATGATGGCGGTGGAGAAAAAGCAATGGTTTCAAGGAAGGGGCAGATGTGGATCTACTATGAGCCCAGTGAAATTTAAACTTCACTAACTTGAACCATTCCACATCCTGGGAATTTTGTATTAACAATTTTGTATTTTTTTCCTTAAAGATTAGGTTTCCCCAAATTGTATAAGCTTAGGCTCTTCAAAATCCCTAAGAATTCAGTGTGCTAAAGAGTCCAGTACCTTCTAGAAATGCCTCAAAACTGTCAGTTTTAATAAACTTGTAATAGTTTATTAGCTATGACAAGTCCAAATGACTACTCTTGGGCCCTTCTTTCCAAAATATATCAGTAAGATTTCTAGGAGAAGAGATTATGTTGAAATCTTTACAAGCTAGGTAATAGACTTTCCTTTCACACCAATATTTAGGATTTTCGTCCTCTTGGTTCATTATTGAATCTAGTTTAACAATTTCTATAGAAATTTTATTTCTGAATAACAAGTACTACGTAATAAGCAATTACAAATGAGATGTTGAAATAGAGTTATTTTGCAGATTTGTTGCATGTTCATGACTTGAAAACATTAGATAGAGGTAAAAACCATGAACATCTTTGTTTCTATTTAGACGGATATTTATCTTTATTTGTGAGATATGTCCACTATGGTTTTACTTTAAAACCACGAATAAAGTTTTAACAATGGGCATTTTTCTTGTTGAGAGGTCTGTGGTCAGACTAAACATCTCTCAGAACCTGATTAGATCCTGAGGTTTTCAAATTCAATATTCAGCAAATATAGATCATTTCTTTGGCCATAAGAAATAATTAAGAACTTCAGAGCTAATGCAACTCTCCTGAGCCTGCTTCTGTTTTTTTTGGATGACATGATAATCAGCCAGCCTCTTCTGGTGTTGGTCCTCACCATATTTGAGATTGAGGCAGCATAAATCACACACAATCTTTTGAAACTCTAGGTGACATTGCTTTAGGTTTTTATGTCAGCAAAGCCTTCATTTGCTAGTACTCAACTTATGGGAATTTTACATATTATTAAATGCTTTCCTTTTCCTCACTCCCAATTATTCTGATCCAAAAAAGTAGATACATGGTCATTATGTGAAGACAAAGGAACATTGAATAGTTAATTATACAACAGCCAGAACCGTCCACTGTGTATTCATCCTTGTAACAGAGCGCAGGAGGGTAAATTAGCATATTTAGTTTGAAATCTTGTAAAATAGAAATGGGATTCTTTGAGTAGTTGCAGTTTACGTAGTAACCTCATACTTCATGGAGATCTGACTCAAAATACACAAGTCTCAAAATAATGGGAAAAGTAATGCTCTGTAAATGATCCACATTGCCTAGGTACCTCCACTGACAACATGTATTTGATAGTGTCTAAAATCCTCTTTTCCTGTATCAACACAGTATCACTGTAATCCTAGACAGTACATTTCCTTTCTCTTAGAGCCTAACTCCCTTCAAATGATAGGTCTAAAATAAAATATGCAGAAGTCATTAAATTGTAGCATTTTCATTGCTGGGAGGGAACTCCAGAGGTCACCTAGTTCATCCCGATCTCCAGCCAGGACTCTTCCTAATACTGAATATAGCTGTACAGCGATCTGCATTAAGAAAGCTTTTAAAGATCCCTGGGGTTGGGCAAAAAATAGCTAATATTGGCCTGATTCATAGAACAGCATTATAAGAATGTCATAATAGCCACCTTCATAAGGAAGACATCCATCAGGGCTAAGTGCTAGTACTAGCTTCAGAAGGAAAAGCTGTATTTTCTCAGAGAAAAGGGTGGTAGATTAAGGAAATGACCCAGCCTGTTGGCATTTTGTTGTTGTTGTTGTTTAGGTGTACATTTAAATGCTTATCAAAAAGGAAACATTGTCATGTCAAAGACCACTGCAGGGGAAGCCCAGAGGTGGCTGTAAGCAAGCAGATCACAAGTCCTTTAACAAGTTCTTTCAAATAGCAGCAGAGCTCAGAGGGGGGCTGTTGTTTCAAACAAGATTCAATTAGCATCAAGTTATTAAAGGGCAGACGGGGAAACATAAGAATAATATTGACAGACCTGCTTTTTAAGCAATATCTTTTCCCTCTAATCAGCTGAGTTTGTTAGAGCTGATCATTTTATTTCTTCAACTCCATTCAACTATAGGTGCAAAGAATGAGAACTTCAGTGTAACTCCAATTTTCGAAGAGAACTAATCACATTGCTGTTTTATAAAAAAGGTAAGCTTTCACAGTTGCTTAGATTCATGAATAATTAGATTTAAAGCATTATACTGGAATCTAGAAATCTAGCTAAAAGAGCTGAGGTTCTTATCTCAATTATTTGGGCCTTTAAGCCTTTCTGTTGAACTACAGAAAGAACTTGAAGATATAGCTGTAAAATAAGGACCTACTCCCCCAAATTGTCCCAAGTATCCACTTGATTCTGTATCTTTATATTGCATCTTTTTTTCATATTTCTGCTAGGTTACATAAACTCTGGTCAACTATGAATGCCTCCAGGGATGAGAAATGGGAGGTTGGGTGGAAATAGATTTTAGGTTTTGGGGCTTTTTTAAACCACATACTCTCTTGTCAACTTTCAAATTTTGTGCTTGTACCTCTTCCAAAGTATTCATTTGAAAATATTTCATTTTTGAAATCAGAAAGGCACTGTCTGTGCTCTCTCTCAGCCAGATACTCAGTCTCGGTTACAGGAAGTAGAAATTTGTGACTACTAGCCTTTCCCAGCCTCCTTTGTAACTCGACTTTGGAAATGGGAATTCAGCCACTGAGAACTTTTTAATGTGCAGCTGCCTTTCTCAGGGAACACTAACCAAGAAACAAAGTCTTCAGGTCACCTTTCCTCTTCCTTTTGTGAGGACAGGAGACAAAAGAACAAGATATCCCTGAAGTGTCTCCTTGGCTTTACAACATTTTACAGTAGGCACCTAACACTTGAGTTAATGTGCAGACTACACACCTACCATAAAACTAGGACACTCGAGGTAAGGAAAGTATTTCCATAGTTACTTGGACATTTGGCAGAGTAGTTTTCTCTCTTAAACTACTAATTGTCCATAACTTGCTGGGTGTGTACACAACCCGTAAGAAGTATTATTTTTAAAAGTTATCGGCTGGACGTGGTGGCTTACGTTTGTAACTCTAGCACTTTGGGAGGCCGAGGTGGGCGGATCACCTGAGGTCAGGAGTTCGAGACCAGCCTGGCCAACATGGTGAACTCCCGTCTCTACTAAAAAAAATACAAATTAGCTGGGCATGGTGGCTCATGCCTGTAATCCCAGCTACTGGGGAGGCTGAGGCAGAAGAATCACTTGAACCTGGGAGACAGAGGTTGCAGTGAGCCAGGATTGTGCCACTGCACTCCAGCCTGGGCAACAGAGTAAGACTCCGTCTCAAAAAAAAAAAAGTTATCAACATAAACAAATTCTCATAGCAGAATCAAGAAAATTCAAATACAGGAAACTGAATCAACTTTAAAGAAAGAGAATCATTATTAAAGAGTGTAAGAAAAGCAGAGAGCAGCAGATTCTATAATTTTTATTACAAAAAAAAACCTTTACATGCTATGACATTAAATGTCACTTACAAGGTCATTGCAAGCAAATCTTTTTTAAAAATATACATACTGTATATATTTACATTCAAGTTTGAATATTTGTCAAGATATAGTTCAGATTCTACTCTTTACCCATTCTGTGGATTTGTTCATCTAGTAACTAAACAGCGATTGTATCATCACTCAGGCACACAGAGAGGTAGAAACCGCTTTTTTAAAGAAAAAACAAAACTGGAGTGCAAATGTGAAGATCATTGAAGCAGCTTAGCTACATCAAGGAGACCCTAACTAGCTTTGGTCATCTCAAAAAGCTGAATATATGTAGCCTTGTCCTTTAAATTAAAACCAGAAAAACTTTGGGCAGGTGCTCTTCTGAGCACATCAGAGTGCTGACAGAACTCAGCAACTAATGGTCTGCCACTCTGCAACAAGAATTGCATATGACTAAGTGAGGCAAAGATAGCAGCGGAGCTGGGCTGGCAGCTGGGCACCTTTTCCCTGATAAGACACAAATCATAACCAAACAAGTGGCTTACAAGACAGCCAATTAATATCTGGACATATAGTCTGGAACTCAGAAGCCAACTAAAGTACTTCATTTCCCAAGTGAAATCCCTATTCATTTCTGTTCTCCCACCTCCATCCCAAACTGAACTCCTAAGTCTAGACAGGGGTGGGGGGTCGCCTGGGACTTCTGCAGGCCACAGTTTTTCAGCCCCAAGTCCCGGCCTCACGAAGGCTCTTGGGACTGAGAAGGGCTGCCAGGGTTCTTGATAAACTTGGTGAGGGTTGTTCCAGAGAGGGGAAGTTGGAGGGGAGCCACAGGAACGGCCGTGGCCAGAAGCCCTTCTCGTTCCCTTTTCTTCTGTTTCATCCTGCGGTTCTGGAACCAGATTTTGACTTGCGTGTCATTCAGCTGCAAGCAGTTGGCTATCTCGATGCGCCGGGCTCGAGTTAAGTACTTATTGAAATGAAACTCTTTTTCCAGTTCGGTCAGTTGCTTGGTGCTGAAATTCGTGCGGATCGCGCTGGAGGGGCTAGCGGCCCCATACTCGGCGAGTTTGCCTGCAAACGTAAAGACAGGGCGTCAGCCAGGCCAGAGGCCGGAGACAGAACGTGGGTGAGCAGTGGAGCTAGTTAGAATCAAAGTCCCAGCGCAGCCCTCCTGGGTCCCTAGGAACAGAATTTGTGCCAGGAGAAATGCCACGGAGAGCTCCTTCCTGAAATTTTCTCAATGCCTGGCACATTTTCCGAGTCTGTACTCGAAGCAGACTCAATGGAATTCGCCCGGGAACGCCTCTCCTCCACAAAACCCAAACCGCTGTCTGGAGAGGCAGCGGCACAACGCTCCCAGCGCATTTCCGTGGGGGAGGCTCCGTCCCCAACCCCAGGTGGCTCCATCCAAGGACCGCGGACTTACCTTTCTTAGAGGCATTCCTCTTCACTTTCATCCACTCGAACGTGCTGAAGGCGGCAGGGAGGCCGGAGGCGGGAGAGACGGACTTGGGGTAGGTGCCTGGGGCCGGGGATGCGGTCTGGAAAGCACCAGGGTGGCCGTCGGCTGGCGCTTTGAGACACGCAGGAAAGGGGCCGGGGTCGCCGAAGGCCGTGTAATCCACCTGGCCGCTGAGGAGGAAAGAGCCGCCGCCCGAGAAGACCGCCGAGGTGGCGTAGTGGACGTGAGACCCGCCGTCGTCGGCCGCCCGCCCCAGCACGCCCGGGAAGTCGTACGCGGGCCCGGACCCCAGGAAGCCGTAGTCCGCTCCCCCCGCTGTCGCAGCAGGTGCGGCACCAGGCTCGTAGGCCCCCTCCAGGGTGCACTGCGCGTACTGGGGCGCGGCCGGAGGCGGTGCGGGCGGCCGCGCGGGGGCGGCAGGGGGCGAAGGCGAGGGTCGGGCGGCGGCCAGGGGCAGACAGCTGACGAAGGCGCCGTCGCCGTTGCCCAGAGGGAAGGCGGGCTGCAGAGCCACGGGCCGGGCGTCGGAGCGGCAGAACTTGGGTACCAAGCTGAGCACTTCGCTGCCGACCGCGCCGCCGCTGCTGCACGAAACGTACTCCAGGTAGGAGCTCATGGTTCCGGCCCCACCTTTCTGAGGGCGCAGGCCGGGGCTGGAGTACGGAGCCGGGCAGAGGCCGAGCAGGACTGCCGCCGTCTGCGCCGCTCCGCCAGCCCTCTCTACCCGAGCTGCCCTCTCCAAGCCATGGCGAGTGAGCCAGAGGTAAATAGTGGCCTAATATACCGGCGGGGGCGGCCACGTGGCGCTGGCCGGCCAATGGGCGGCCTCCCCCCACGGCCAGGGTCCGCACTGGCGCGCCGCTCCTCGCGCCTGCCCCGCAGCCAAGTTAGCCAAAGCAGCCCAGGGCCGCCGCCCAGTGCCCCCCAGCCCCGAGGAGAGCCGTCGCGACCGGGGGCTGCCTGGACAAGGGCGGGGCGAGAGCGCAGAACGCCTGCTCTCGGACAGGTATCGGGCGAGGTGGGGGGAGAAAGGCAGGACTGGCCGCTCGGGTGAGGGCGAGGGGATGCAGGGGCGAGGGGATGCAGGGGCGCGAGCCGCTTCTGCTCTGGATCGTCGGGGGGCTAGTCCCTTGGGGGCGGAGTGTGGGCGTCGCGGCGTGGAAAAGGTTAAATGGGAGCGTGATGCGCGGCCGGTGGAGACTGCTCCTCGCCCACCTCCAGGATAGATAAAGTTATTCCTCTTCCCCTCTTCTGAGTCCTCTGCGCTTTCGGTTTGCTTGGCGCTGATGTTATCTCTCTTTTAAACCTAGAGCAGATGTTTTTTTCCTTTCTTCCTCCTTTTCTAAGACTCACGGAACTACATTTTATGCTGTGAGTGCTGTGTGCCTAGGGCGGGACAAAATTTTCACTTTTTGACTAGGCTTCCTTTTAACGTGACTTTGCAGCTTTCTTCTATCCCTCGCAATTTGTGGCGGCGTGATGAGGGCCAATGTTGTAGTGCCAGATTTTGATAAAGTTTCTGCCTTGTGGGGTAGTTTAGCAGATTTTCCCCTCCGGCTCGGTTGTTGGAATAAAGAATCCAGAGTGATGGTGGAACACTCCTTGTGCTCCTATCTGGGAGGCTGGCACAGGCACCGGTGCGGCGCTTGCTTTCACTGAGGAGCTTGTCTGGAGGGTGCAAAGGCTTACCGGGGACTGATGAGATCTCAGAGGTTTGGATGGACTTGTACCTCGAAGCAATTAGAGCTTCTGCTCCATCAGATAAGTGCTGCATCGTCTCTTGCGAGTGAAATCTGAGGGCTCACAATGTTAATGGGCTCACGTCTTTCCCTTGATAATATGGTTTTGTTTACTGAGTGTAGACAGACGGGAAATAAAAGTGCAATTGGCACAGGAAATGAAGAGTAGAAAGGTTACAAAGACCAGCTTTACATTGACAAACTTTCCAGCTTCCTTTAGTATTTCTTTTAATATTCCCTTTTTGGGGGACTGTAGGAAAATTACAAATTAGATAAATAGAGGTTATTTACACACAGTAGTTATGAAAGAGGGTGGTTTCCTAAAACCCTGTGTGAATAAAGACTCTAAAGAGTCTACTCAGAGCTTATATCAAGTGCCCTTGAAAACTTAATCTATTACAGCCTCTAAGTTATGGTAACCGAGGTTTTATCATTGTTATACTGATTCACTTGTCATAAAAGAGCGATTGAGCTGTTGCCTAAAATTCCACTCTGAGGAAGTCTTTAGAATAGGCACCATCACAGCCCAGGGAGCCAGTTCCTTCCAGGGATGTGGACTTGTGGATAAACAAAGCCCTACCAAAATGTGGACTACTGATGGACCTGAAGTTGCTGCAAGATGGGGGAGGTGTGTCCCCAGGTTGAGGGGAGCCACTAGAGGGTGGATGCCTAGGAATGAGCACAAAGTTAAAGAGGTCTGTGGTTCCTGCATTGCTGGAGTTCTTGAGTTTGATTGCAAATGGAATACCTGTGCTGAAAATAGTCCTTCAATCTTGATTTTGCTATTTCAGTTTTGTGCTATAGCCAGTCAGATGACAAAGGTCCTAAATAATTTTTATTTATTTATTTATTTATTTATTTATTTATTTATTTATTTTTAAGTGCAGTGGCGCCATCTTGGCTCACTGCAAGCTCAGCCTCCTCGGTCCACGCCATTCTTCTGCCTCAGCCTCCCGAGTAGCTGGGACTACAGGCGCCCACCACCATGTCCGGCTAATTTTTTGTATTTTTAGTAGAGACGGGGTTTCACCGTGTTAGCCAGGATGGTTTCGATCTCCTGACCTCGTGATCCATCTGCCTCGGCCTCCCAAAGTGCTGGGATTACAGGCGTGAGCCACCGCACCCGGCCCTAAATAATTTTTAAGAAGAGAAAAATACAAGTTTTTCCCTAGCACCCCAGTTAGGAAATGATAGAGCTCTTCAGAGCTAGCTCAGCCTTAAAATGTAGACACGTTTCTTCACTGCTCTCCTGTGCCATTTATGCAAAAGTAACAGCAAATAAGATGCTGCTGAGTTCACAATGCCCCCTCCTCCACTTCTGGCTAGGTTTTAATAGCCAGTTTTTATCTGCAAGATGTCCCAGCTCTCACAGTGTTCCCTCAAATGATACTTACCCTATCACAACTCCTAAGCCTAGAGGCCCCATGGGTCAAGAAGGAAGGATGGCTTTGTAAACCTCTTTGGGGAAGACATCCAGCCGGCTGCAGCCCAGGGTTTAGGGCAGAAAAGTCAGCCTGACTGACTGGCAAGTCTGAACAAAACCCCTCAAATTAAGGGCCTTTTCTCCAAGGTTTCAGAAAAATCAGGCTGCCTAGGTGTCCTGGCAGCTTTCATGGCAACAAAGACTAAGTTTTTCCTCCTGGGCATTTGGGGCAAAGGCTGGGTCCTTCATGATATAATTAGGCCTTGACTTTAATGTACCCATGAGCTATCCACACTAGCTCCATCAAGTAAAATTTTGGAGATTTAGCCTTTCTGAGGGAAGAAAGTGTCCTAAAAAAGAATGAAGTTTTTAAAAATACTGTTTTGTTTTCACGACTGTGGGTGAGAGCGAGGGAGAGGTGTTCAATATTTGTTCAGACCCAATAGCACTTCTCTGATAATCGCATACAGAAAACTACGTTCTGTCCGGGCACGGTTGCTCATGCCTGTAATCCCAGCACATTGGGAGGCCAAGGTGGGTGGATCATGAGGTCAGGAGATCAAGACCAGCCTGGCTAACACGGTGAAACCCCATCTCTACTAAAAATAAATAAATAAATAAATAAATAAATAAATAAATAAATAAATAAATAAATAAATAAATTAGTGGCACATGCCTGTAGTCCCAGCGACTTGGGAGGCTGAGGCAGGAGAATCGCTTGAACCCAGGAGGCAGAGGTTGTAGTGAGCCGAGATCATGCCACTGCACTCCAGCCTGGGTAACAGAGCAAGACTCCATCTCAAAAAAAAAAAAAAAAAGAAAAAGGAAAACAAAGCTACATTCTGTTCACCCTTCTCTCCACTCCCTTAATCTCCAAATCCTTGGCATGTCCCACACCTTGGGGCTCAGAGTTGGCATCTCCATTCTTGGGCTGGTTCTTGACTTGCTCAGGTTGGAAGTCAAGACTCTGGTCATCTCATACTCAAATTCAACATGTTTGCCAAGGATTTACTATGTAATGACATTTTGTTAGGAGAAAGTTAGGCTAGGGAAAAGACATTCTCAAACCAAAGGAGCTAGAGATTTATTTCTGACACAGGTTTTAGCTATACAATAAATCTACTCTAGAGGAATCTTAATGTATAATTATCTAAGGAGAAATTGGAAGATATTATTGGGGAAATATAGAAAGATGTGAATATAGCATATTTTGAGTAACATTAAAGTTTGTCTCTTAGATGTTCATAAAGTATGGAAGAAATGTCTTACTAATTTTATTACTTGTCAAGCCATGAATTCCCCAGGGTCACTTGCCCTGCTGGGTCCTGGTGCTGAGTTCTCCACGGGAGGTGACAGCAGAGGGGCCCAATTGCCAGGTTGTGTTTGATGTAGGAATGCTTTGAAATCTCTCCCATCCTGCTCACCACAGCGGCCACCCCCTACCCACTCCCTATCCCTTTCATGATTACCTTTCTTTCCCTTTCTAATAACTAGCCTCTCTTCTGCAGACAGAAGTGATAAAGGGTGGCAGTCTGGTTTTCTGTGTGTTTATTTTATTTTATTTTATTTTCGAGATGGAGTCTCGGTTTGTCACCCAGGCTGGAGTGCAATAGCACGATATTGGCTCACTGCAACCTCCGCCTCCCGGGTTCAAGCGATTCTCATGCCTCGGCCTCCCAAGTAGCTGGGACTACGGGCACATGCCACCACACCCGGCTAATTTTTATATTCTTAGTAGAGACAGGGTTTTGCCATGTTGGCCAGGCTGGTCTCGAACTCCTGACCTCAAATGATCCACCCACCTCAGCCTCCCAAAGTGCAGGGGTTGCTTCTGTGTGTTTAAAGTTGTTTTCAAGAAGCTCTGGGTAAGCCCTCTAGACAAGTCCCACTATGTTACCGCTTGGAGGCACTTGAGCACATTGAAACTCTTGGCTTCCTAACCCCAAGTCACAGAAAATCTTGTTTGTTGGGGTAAAAAAGGGTGGCTGTCTTTTTTTTTCTTAATCCACATTAAGAGAAAGTGCAGATTAAGATGCAGTTCTCTGTAGCATCCCTCAGTCATCCTAGGATGGAGGTAGGGATGCAAAGAAGTCCTAAGGACAAGAATTCTAAACCTGTTGGAAATCTGACAATATGACCTTCCGTGAGGAAAACCATTTAAAGTGCTGTGCCTTTCCCTGAGAATTTTGTGAATGAAAGGCTTACTGGTCAAGCCGGTGATTGACACATGGAGGCATTCAAAAGTGTTTGTTGGACGTAAGCAGAGTAGACAGAATGGTGTGTCTTTACCGTGACTAATATTGGATGAAGGATATCTTTAGATTGTTGCCTCCCAGAACCACATCAGGTGGGTAGAAATCACCATAGAATCTTGTTTAAAAGTTCAGGTTTCTTGGGTCACCCCCAGAGATTTTTACTTAATAGTCTGACTCAGGAATTTTTTTTTTAATTTTTATTTTTTTTGTAGAGACAAGGTCTTGCCATGTTGGCCAGGCTGGTCTTGAACTCTTGGGCTCAAGTGATTCACCCACCTCAGCCTCCCAAAGTGGTAGGATTGCAGGCATGAGCCACTGTGCCTGGCCTAGGAACCTTTTTTTTTTTTTTATTTTAACATGCCTTTTGGGTGATCCTAAAGCAAGATTGTTTGGAACCACACTTTGAAAAATTCTGCTGTAGGAGTTGGGGTGGGAGGGGGCAGTGTGGGAAGAAAGGAGATGTTCCTATGGGAGGGACCATGAATGATGAGAGGTCATGGCTAGCTGGCACATGAGTATACCTAAAAAGTGTCCAGAAGTTTGTTGGGTTGCAGAGAGGTCAATGTCAAGGTAAAACTTAAGTCTACTTGGGCTGAAGTTCTAGAACATATCCTTAAGAAGTGGTCAGTTGGAAGTTTCTAAAGTTTTACTGACCAGTTGGTGCTTTGCAGAGACTGGGCTCACTTCTGCTTCTTGCTGCTTCCCTACCTTGGCTTTGATGATGCCAGTGGGGTGGGAAGAGAAAGAGATTTGTCTCTCCCAGTCTCTTCAGAGAAAATTTAGAGTGGTTCTGAGGCAATGGGAAGAAGGAAGGAGTGAGAATGGGCATCTGAAGAGAGAGGACTCAGCCTTTTTTTTCTTCCATCTCTCAAATTGGAATATGCCTTTGAGCCCCAGGGATCCAGAGGGGGCCAAATGTCCCTTAGCCTAAGCAATAACTCTTTCGCTGGCTAAAGGCTGACCTTTCCAGCCTAAGATGTCAAAGCTAGAAAACGCCTTCCAGATAAGCTACATCAAACCCCTAATTTTAGAGAGGAAGTCACTTTACTCAGAGGTTAAAAGGCAAAGCCATCCTGCAAAAAATGGAACCACCTTGGGTCTCGTGACTTTCCACAGTCTATTGCCTTTTCACAGTCTGCAAAGAGGAAGAAATATAGTAGCTACTCCTTGGCATTGTGGCAGGCCTGGATCCCAAGCAAGCACAGCAGTGTTCAAGAAGGCGCACTCATTTCCGGGAGGCCAGTCAGTGGTTCTGACTGAGAGGCCTGCTGCTCTGCCAGGGTTCTGTAGCCTCATCTTGAGTCCTCCTAGAAGAGAGGGTAGAGACAGACCTGGGACCCCAGCACCGAACAAGAGTGAAGAATCCCATTATCGTTGAGGTTGATCAGCATCAGGGCCCTGGGGGAACAAAACAAGAGGTATCCCAAGATTAATTTTGCTGGATAGAGCAAGTATAAATAAGGACACATATGAACACACACGGGCACACCCACGTCACTTGTACTAACCATTTTGTTGTTGTTGTTCCTTTATCATTTTACTCAAGGTGAGTAAAGGCATTGTTTTGTTTTGTAACTTTTAAGTTCAGGGATACATGTGCAGGTTTGTTACATAGATAAACATGTATCATGAGGGTTTGTTGTACAGATTATTTCATCACCCAGGTATTAAGCCTAGTACCCATTAGTTATTTTTCCTGATTTTCTCCCTCCCCCCACCCTCTGCTCTGTTCCTTTATTGTTATTTTTTTATTTTTTATTTTTATGAGACAGAGTCTTGCTCTGTTGCCCAGGCTGGAGGGCAGTGGTATGATCTTGGCTCACTGCAACCTCCACCCCCTGGGTTCAAGTGATTCTCCTGCCTCAGCCTCTGTGTAGCTGGGACTACAGACTTGTGCCACCACGCCCAGCTGATTTTTGTATTTTTAGTAGAGATGGGGTTTTACCATGTTGGGCAGGCTGGTCTCGAACTCCTGACCTCAGGTGATCCACCTGCCTCAGCCCCCCAAAGTGCTGGGATTATAGGTGAGAGCCACTGTGCCCGCCTTCTTTTATTTTTTCAAAAGGGTAATAAATTTAAATGTGCCTGCTTCAAGATTCAAAGGGTACAAAGGGGTATACAGTGAAAAGTCTTCCTCCCACTCTTGTTCCCAGCTACCTAGTTCCCCTTCACATAAGCAACCAACTTGTGTATCTTTCCAGAGACACTTTTTACTAGCAGAATTTTTATATGTGTGTGTGTGTGTACTCCACAGTTTTTTACACAAATGGTAGCATGCTAGGCAGACTTTTTTGCACCATGCTTTTCCCCCTATTGTATCTTTCAGACCATTCCATATATATCCACACATAACTTCCTGGATTTGTTGTTGTTGTTGTTTGAGACAGGGTCTGACTATGTCACTGAGGCTGGAGTGCAGTGGTGTAATCATGGCTCCCTGCAGCCTCAACCTTCTCGGGGCTCAGGTGATCCTCCCACCTCACCCTTCTGAGTAGCTGAGATTACAGGCGTGCACAAGCACGTCCAGCTAATTTTTGTATTTTTTGTAGAGATAAGGTTTCATCTCTACAAAACCAGGCTGGTCTCGAATTCCTGGGCTTGAGTGATCTGCTAGCCTTGGCTTCCCGAAGTGCTGGGATTACAGATGTGAGCCATGGCGTGTAGCCCTGGTTTACTTTTATAACTTCATACTGTTCTATTGTATACACCTGCCACAATTCATTTAGCCATTCCCTATCGGTGGGCATATAGCTTGTTTTCAACCTTTTGCTATTACAAACACATGGTCAAGCTTTTACCTATTAGAAAAATTTGTAGAAGTGAAATGATTTAGTCAAAAGGTATGTGCACTGTCAATTTTAATATATTTCTCCACAGCAATAAATTAATTTATACCTCTATCAGCAATATATGAGAGTTCCTGTCTCCTCACACCTTTGCCAAGTCAATGAGATGTTGAAGTTTTTATGTTTGCCAATCTGATAAGTGAAAAATAATACCTTTTATTTACTCTTATAACATCTCCCAAAATATCTCTCTTCCTTATCTTGAGCCTTTCATAATTCTGTATTACAAATGATAATACTAACACAGAAAAGATAAACAACTTCTTGTAATCACACCGGTGTAAATGGCCAAAGTCAGATGTTCAGCACTCTTCCCTATACTACACCATTCCACACAGGGCTCATGGAGGTTCAAAAGGGAGTAGGTGGCTTCAAGCATTCCCTTAAAGACACATGATATTTAAAAAAAAAAAAAAAAGCATGGAAGCTTTCTGACATCTGCTAAAAGACCTCTTCTTTAGTGGTTTGATACCAAGAACACATTTCTGCATGAATCCTCCAGCAAGTACCGCTCTTGAAGGAGAGGGCTCTGATTAGCAATTTGATCTGACCTAGTCCTAAACATTAGCTTGGATTCAATATCTAGGAAGCAGTGGGATGTTGTTGTTTTTAATTTCTGTAAGACATTTCTCACTGGACACCCAGGATCTAAGTATTCATCAGCATGGTGTGAGTGTGGGTGTGTTTTTCCTAGGTTTTAGCTTTATACAGAACACTCACTTGGACCTGGTGAAGATACCAATACCTAACACACATTCCCATACAACTCTAATGAGAAGCTGATGAGGTAGATATCTTTATTGACTCTTTCACTGATGAAGCTGAAGTCCAGAAAGATTAAGTGAGTTTCTTAGGGCCACACAGTGTATCAGTAGCAAAGCAGAAAATACAATGTAGACTGCAACCGAACTCATTAGATTCCTTGCAAAGCCTTGTCTTCTCCCTCCTCTATTCATTTTAGTGAATGACGTGACTCAGTCCCTCAAATCTAGAGATTAACATCCACAACTCCTCTTTTATTCATCCAGTTGATCATTAAGTCCTGTGAATTCTACCTCTAAATGTCTTTTCTCTTCACTCTTGTTACATTAGTTCCTCTCTCTGCTGTGTTGTTGCAGTCGCCTTCTATTTTGTTCTTCTTGCCTCCTATCTCTCCTTTCTCTAATCAGACACAGCATCCCTGAGTTAGCTTTAAAATACATAACTTCACATCCCAGCTTAAAACCTGCAGTGGCTCCCCAGTCTCTAGAGAGTAGATCCAGACTCCTTCACGTGAACCCTGTGCAACCTCTCTTTTCAGCCAGGATGACCACACTCCAAAGTACTCTCCTTGTTCCAAGCCCAGACTTTGCTTTTTCTTCCCTCTTTGCTTTTGCATGAGTTGTCCCCTCTACTTGGTATGGCCTTCCCTTCTTGGCCTGAAAAACGCTTATGTTTCAGGAACCCAAATTCACCTCCTCTGAAACTATTTTTTGACATTACAGTACTATTAGTGGCTCCTTTTTTATTAGAGGAATATTTTGACCACACCTCTGTTACAGCACCTGTCATATTAAGATTATTTCTCTTCCCCACTAGATTGAAGAGCATACATCATCAGTGACTTGTCTTTGTATCCCAGAGCCCAGCACAGTGTGTATAGGAGCTGTTCACTAGAAACTGGTGAAAGGCAAGGAGGAGGAACAGACTGAACCAAGGACAGCAGGACCAGTAGTTTCATTGCTCAGTGAGTTCAGGACACTGTGTGAGGCTTAATGCTTCAGCTTATATCTATCTGAAGCAAGATGGTAGAACATTTTTCCAAAGCAAGTTAATTTTCCACCCAAGAGGATGAAGGGAGAGAAGGCTGAAGGAAGAGGGGGCAAAGCTGAGGCTTTCTCTCCTTCAGGGACTATTTCCTGTGGGCTGCGGCAACACATTTACTAACTTCAGAAACATCTCAGCTGAAGTCCCCCAGCAAAAAACGGTAAATAGGCTGGAACTTTGTTAGGATTTACAAAGAGAACAGCATGACCACTCCAGAAGGGTTATAAAAATGCTTCACCACTAACTCCACCAAACCCTCCTGCTGTAAACAGCTCTAATGCTAGTGACTACCCTCAGACACTTGCTGTCTATCCCTTTAGGGTGTTCTTAAACCGTAAAGAACGGAGGTAAAAATACTGGAGTGTTTCCTCCACACTGGAAAGGAGAGGTGAGTCATATCGTTGTGATTGGTGTTTTAAGTATATTTTTATTGTTTTTTAAATGGCATTCAAGTTTAGTTTCAAGTTCAACAGCAGTCTTAGCCTACTTCCTCCCACACAAATACTCCTTAAAGTGTGCACTTAAAGTAAATAGGCACTCTTAAATAAAACAGTGCCTGCAAGAACCTTCTGACCCATTGAAATTAGTCTTGCCCTGTCTTCAGAGGTGTATTCGTCCCTCTTTGGGTGTAGAGCGGTATTTAAGGGTGACACTCGGGCACGCAGGAGGTGTGGCAGGGGGCGGGGAATGCAGGGTCACTGTGGCTCAGGGGCGGGTGTGGGTGCAGGCGCGTTGGGATGGCCCTGGGCGCCCTGGGAAGTCCGAGGGCAGGCGGCAGGGCTGGCGGGCGGCCGTGCTGGCTCCCGACGTGAGGTGGTGACGGCTGGCCCTGCGCCCAGGCCCTGCGCTGCCGACCGCTGTCCTGGCTGCGCAGCTCCCCAGTAAGCGCCGGGCTCAGGTCGCGCCTTCAGTTAGCGCTCAGCCTGCGCGCCTGCCTCTCCTCCGCTTGCGGTTTCTGGTCGGATCCCAGCTGGCCCAGACTTGCTCTGAAGTAGGAGGAACCGCTGTCGAGCGAAAAGTGCACACCGGGTGATTGATGAACTCTTAATAGAACTAACCTCTCCCGCCCCCTACCCTAGACACACACAGAGAAATCCTCCACCCCAGCCCCTTCTCCAGTCCTCCTCGCGGGCGAGAGGGGACGCGGCCGCCAGCCGGTAGGGTGATTAACTCACCGGCTGTCTTTGCAAAAGTGTTCCAGGTGGATCAGGAGCACCCGCCCACCCCGCCCGCAGCCTGGCCCCTCGCGGAAGCGCAGAGAGCGGGGAGCTAGCGCGCGCGTCACGTGGCGGCGCGGACGTTTGTGCCGCGCGCCCGCCAGACCGCCCAGGAGGCGGCGGCTATTGTTCCTTGCCGGGGCCGGGGGCGTCCTGAAACGGGGTCCACGCCAGCCCCCTCCCGAGCGTGTTCTCAGGTCTAAGGACGGGTGGGGCTTCCTTTGTGTGTTCTCTGGAAGAGGCTGGGATGGCGTCGTTGCTGCCCCAAGGGGTAACTGAGGGGGGGTTGAGGGAAGATGGTACCAGCTCCCTAGAGCTCAGCTCACCAGACCTGCTCTTCCGCTCGGCCCTTGCAGAGGAGGTGGGGAGGGGTATGGTATTTGTAGAGCAGCTCTGTGAACAATGGAGCCATCAAAAAGGCCTTCTCCCAGCCTCCTCACCAACCACGCACATTCCTGGCCCAATAAGCCCTCCTGGCCTGGTTTTGAGCCCTGCTTCCCAGGTAAAAACACTCCCTGTACCAGAGCTCTCCATGAATTTTGGTTTAAATTAGGATTTAAATTCTTCTGGCCCTTACTAATGTTAAAACCCAGCTTTTATGATTCTCCAGATAGTATTCTTTCCTTAAAATAATCCAGACTAGCTATAGGAACCAATCAGGACATTTTGCCCAAGATCTAGGACAGAAAGACTCATGCAGTAACTCCTGCCTTACAGATCTGGGGACCCTTCACCTGCCTCTGCTACTGCAAATGATTGGATATTTGTCTGCCTTGGCTCTTCCCTAATGTGTGGAAATAATTTTGTTCACTCTGTTTTGTGCTGGACCTGGCCTGAAAATGGGCCCTTATATTGTCTTTGCACTTTCCAACTTGCCAAGGTAGGTGTGAAACCTGAGGGAAGTGTTTAGGAATAGGCTTTAGGCCAGGTACTTGAATCCATTTGTTCCCAACCTTGGACTCCAAAGATAAGGGCATTTGTAGCTGGAGTAGAAAACAAGGGAACAATGAGAACTAAGATTTCGTCCTCTGTGATGATCCTCATCATTCACCATCCTTCCTCTCCAGCATCACCAGTGCAGAAAGTGCAGAGGACTTATATACCCAATCTTTCTTTTTTTTTTTTTTTTTTGAGATAGAGTTTCACTCTTGTTGGCCAGGCTGGTGTGCAATGGTGTGATCTCAGCTCACTGCAACCTCACCTCCCAGGTACAAACGATTCTCATGTCTCAGCCTCCCGATAGACCCAGTCTTTCTCCTTTCTATCCAGGCCTTCTGCAAGAGAGATCTAAGAACCAGCCCTCAAAGATGGTAAGGGCTTGGCTAGTGACAGCCCAGTCTCAGCTCCCTGTGCCCAAAGTGTCTAGGAGCAGGGCCACTCAACCCAAGCCCTACATATATACTCTGTCTGGGAAGTTGCAGTGCCTCTAAGTGATCAGGCCATAGGCCTGTGAAAACTGGGGTCGTCCATGTGCCTTCCTGCCTACTCACAAACTTCTGTTCTTCCTATTCTTTTCTTACAGTTTCTGAAAGAAGGACCAAAGTAGTGCCAAGAACTCCCAGATGAAGAGGACCTTCCTTAGACCTATAACAGATTCACTACTTGACTTCAGAGGGAAATTTCAGCTAATTCTCAGGAAAAGGTCAAAACAGGCCTGTGACTGTCCCTGGAATACTGAAGGTATAAACAAGCTTCTGGCTCCCCCAGGTCAAGCAGAGGAACACTTTTATTAGAATGAAGGGTTACTTCTTTGTTATTCAAACACACACCCACACACATCTTCTGTAGTCTCCCTAATGAAAAACCTCAACAGATGGAGAGCCTGAGCTCCCAAGTCCGCAGGCTGAGAAGATGCACTTCACTCAAGGGCCAGTGGGCTGGTACAGACTAGGGAAGGGAAAAGGGACAAAGGCTGCTAGTATAGGTAATCACTATCTTTTAATACTCCTAACACAGAGAAATTTGAAAAATCTTGTTCAGCAATGTTAGCAGCCTCTGAAGCCTCAGAAACTAATTTGGCTGATGTGTCTCTGATAGGGAACTTGGGGCTGCACCAAGGGGAAACATTCTCCTCCTGTATTCTCTCCTCTCTCTCATTTGAAATCCTGTACAAAGAAATGGTACAAATGGATGGTTAACTTAATGATTCCATCAGAGGCAGATTTTTCTCTGTCAGGTCCCTGGATGAGGTGGAGGTCTGAAAGCCAGAGACAGAATATGTACTTAATCGCCCTTTCTGACCTGCTTACCAGTGATCAGGACTACTCTCCAGGCCTTTCTTGTGCCGCTTCCCCATTCTTCCTGGCTAGTTCAGTTGGGTCTCAGCACTTCAACTCCTGGCTGGATCCTGAGTTTTTCTTGGTTGCAGGGAAAGCTCTCACTGTCTGCATCTCCTTCCCCACCCCCACCTCCCGTTTTGCAGCTGGCCATTCTGGCTGCCTCACAGCTATCCTGCCTTAATTCACATTTGATTGCCTGGACAGAACCACCAAGAATGTCCAGACGACTGCCACCCCTCACCCATGGACCTGAGATCCTGCCCTGACCCCTTTCTTCAGACCCCAGGAGGACCCACAATCTCCCTGATCCCCACCTTCCCCAAAGTGGTCTCTATAGGAAAAAAGCAGAGCTGGCTAAGGCCTGAGACAGAGCCATTTCTTCCCCTTGGGCAAACGAGGTAGACCCTCCCAGAGACCAATGCCTGAGAGGCCCGGCCCCGAGCTCCCTTTATATGGCCTCCCCCATCACAGAACCCGTGGGAAAACCTGGCACACAATGGCGCGGCTGCTCCGGGCACCCTCAACCCAGCGCCCTGCGGCAAGGCCTGGAGCAGCCTCGTGGTCTTGGTGCGCTCCCTTTGCCCTCCCCGCACCCCTCCGCGAGCACTCGTCCCGGGAGAGAGACCCTGGCTAGGGTGGAGGTTGCCTCCCGCAAAGGGCGCTGTTGCTGGGGCTTCCCCTCCCCCATTCTCTTGTTTTTCTGCTTCTGAGACTCGGGAGAGAGGCGGCAGGCGCCTCCGCAGCCGGTAGAGCAGCTATTGTGACCTTCCCTTGCAGAGCGGGAACCCAGCCGAGTGTGTACCGCCGGCGGTGGCGGGGGAGGCGGCCACTGTGTGTGCAAACCTCAGTCGGAGAGGGGGTGGCGCTGGGAAATAAAGGTTTGCAACCTCAGGCAGTTGGGCCCTTCAGAGGGCGTTTGGTTGTGTTTAGACTCGGGTGCTTTCTAACACTAATTGCAGGCTCAAAAGGAGCGGAATTTATTGCGAAGGCCAAGGCGGCTTGTTTATAATTTATGAAGTTTTAAATGGCTGTGCCGCGGGCCCCAACTTTCTCCTGGGCTGGCAGCCGCGCGGAAACGCGCCCTCCCACGGCTCGCCGCCCACCCCCCACCCACGCCCCTCAGATGAGTCTCACGCCAATGGCAGGAACAGATCCGAACTATTAGAAGTCTCGGGAACCTCCAGAGGTGACAGAAGGTGGCAGATTTGGTCCAAGCCCTCACCCCACTCGAGAGGAG
The DNA here is from genome assembly GCF_009828535.3 of Hylobates moloch. Taxonomy (NCBI): domain Eukaryota; kingdom Metazoa; phylum Chordata; class Mammalia; order Primates; family Hylobatidae; genus Hylobates; species Hylobates moloch. Next base: position 66,234,802 of record NW_026652276.1, read on the forward strand.
GGCGTCGGGGAAAGCTGCGGCTGCCTGGAGAGGGAGCCCCCGATCCCACACTTCCTTGGAGCCTGAGTGTGAGAGGAAGCTAATGTCAGCCGGGCTAGACACCGTTTAAAGTCTAATCCATGAAACCCTAAGCTGCAAATGACACTTGGGGCTTTGCAGACACCCGCAGACTCAGCAGATACTCCTGCGGTAACACACTGTGCTGGAAAACGCCTGGAGCCATGACATATTATGTATTTTTTTTATTATTTATGGTAGGAAGAGGAGATGAGGGAAAATCGGGCTGAATCTAAGCAGCCTGACAATTCAGCTAGTTAATATTTAGCCAGTTAAGAAAGGTGGTTGTAATCCCTGCAAGGCAGTGAGCTCTTCTTTGATTTCTCTAATAGCTTAAAAAATAATTTCTTACAATTAGAAATTCTGCCTATGGATACAAATTTCATAGAAAACAATGTTAAGCCTTGAAAGTGGGTAAAATGTGCCTTCGTTTGAAGTCATTTATTCTGTTGATACATTTCTACAACATATATATTTTAAACCTGCTCAGATAAAGTGAAATTTAGCAAAAGGATATCCCCTCCCACCCCCAAATCTAACATGCCATTTTAAAAACAGCACAAAGGAACAAGGAAACTAAATATTATTTTGAGCCAACATTACTTAGTGAAATACAAACATCCAAATAGAAACGATTGTTGTTCCACCAGAAGATTAGAAGTTAAATTATTTCCACACAATAGGAATTTCACCTCGTGTCATCGGGGATGTAGTAGGAGTTGCATTATTTGTCAAACCAAATAGAGATGCGTGGGCTGACTTTGCTGAAATACAAAAGAATTGAACCTTATCTGAAGGCGTTTTCTAAGTGGCCCCTCCCATAGAAGTGGGGAAGTTGTCCACCCCTAGCAGAAGCCACATTAATATTTACAAAATGGTTATAAATCCTTGAAGACATTTTTGCCCATTTTGTATAAAGAAACAGGAGTAAACAAGGTGTTTATACTTGTAATGTTTCATTAATGAAACTTACTGCTTTACATCATGGGGAACGTTTGTTTTCTTTAGAAGTGAACTAATGATCACTACAAAGGAAGAATTCATGACAGCATTTCCTAGAGAAAAAGCTTAGGTGCGCATCTCCAAATGATGGTTTCTTTTTCTACACCTTAGCTTTTTCGTAGCTCAATTCTTCTTACCACTTCTCTTGTGTTTTTTCTTTGATTGTCAGTTTTCTTTCAAAGTTTATTTTTTGTTACTTAATGCAGAAAAGTGAGCTCTGACCTCCCCAGTGTAAAAGTCGATTGTGTCTAGAAAGAAGGCAGTAAAAACAGCAAAGCAGGCGCTGCTTTAAAAAAGCCCTGCCCAAATCATCCTGCCCAGAACCTTTTTAGGTTTGCATCCTCATTTCCCCCTCCCCTAATTTCAATAGCTGGAAAGTAATCAAGTATCCCCAGAACCAATTTATGCACTAGACTCCAAATAAATAAAATATTTTTTTCAAAGTGTCAGTCTGTTTCGGGGCCTTCCATGGGGATTGTGTGAGATAAAGGCATAGTGATCTGCTTGCAAGTGTTCATCATTAACACAGATACACTTCCGACTGGGAAATTTTTTTATTCTAAATATTTGTTCCAATAGTACCAGACAATTTGAAATCAATAAACTGTGGTGAGGGCCGTGGTTTTTGAGAAATGACCACATTTCTCAAATGTGTTGTGCCACGCCACCGGGCTTCCTGACTCTACCCATGAAGGACAATTTGCGGTCTTAATCCTTTACGTCAACTACAAACACCAGCCACGGTTACGACTGTTCAAAACTACTCTCTCAACTAGTTCAGACCAAGGGGACTAAGGAGGTGAAATGTGGCCCCCACAGCCTGGAAGCGAATTCCTAAGCTCGGCTGGATAAATCTACAAATATACACATAAATACATTCAGACAAGGATAAATAATCAGGGAAACGAAATGACTCGCTTCAAATAATAAATACAGATAGTTTAGTCCGATGCAATCCTTACGGGACAGGAAGGAGAATATAAATTAAGGTCTCTGAAACTAAGCTAGAGGCGGGCCAGGCCCAAGACTCCCCAAGCTCTGGTCCCTCTGCAGGGCGCGCCGCCGATGGATCTCAGACTTACCTTTGGGACACCATTACCAGATTAGAGTCCCTTGGTCCGCAGTATGTGGCACTGTCAAATTTACAGGGAAGGATCCTTGCGGCTGATTTATGGCGAGTCACCCAAAGGAAGACGCCCATGGAGGGGAGGCCCGGTCGCCTGCGCCTCTGCCGCTGGAGGCCTGAGACCCGGGAGGCGGCGGCAGGGCAAGAGCGGGGAAGGGGGTTCCCGAACTGCCCCGCGGGCCCCACCCGCCACCCCACCACTACAGCAAGAGAGGTAATTTTGCCGCGAGTTCGGGCTGGCGGCGGCCGCTACAGATGCGTCAGTTTGGGAGCCTCCGGCAGTCGTCCCTGAGACGAGTGGTGGGCCGAGAGATCTGTGTAGGTGGGATGAGGGTCGCAAGGTCCATGGTGGTGGTTGCCTGGAATCTGCGCGGCGCAACTGTAGTCCACGCTGGCCGACGACGGGTGCGAGAGGTGGCCCAGGTTGAAGACAGGCCCGGACGCGGGCGCCATGGACTCGACGAAGTTGCCCCCCACGTACACCGGGCTGCCCTGCAGGTTGGCGCTGGCGAAGCCGCCGCCGTTGCTCGCCATCGGATGGGGCTCGAACTCCGGCGCCGCGTAGCGCTTCTGTTGTGGCAGGCAGCTGCTGAGTGGCGCCGTGTAGGCAGCCAGGCCGTACATATTGGGCTGTGATTTGGCGAAAGCAGGCGGCGAGGGCGCGTCGTAGGCCAGGCCGGGCACTGGCGGCAGCTGGCCGGAGTAGGCCACGTGGCCAGCGGCGCCGCCGAGCGGTGGGCTGCGCTCAGGGGACTGGCCAGCCGGCGAGTGCAGGATGCCCTTGGCCTTCTGGTCCTTCTTGTACTTCATGCGCCGGTTCTGGAACCAGATCTTGATCTGGCGTTCCGTGAGATTCAGCAGGTTGGCCATCTCCACGCGGCGCGGCCGGCACAAGTAGCGGTTGAAGTGGAATTCCTTTTCCAGTTCCACCAGCTGCGCGCTCGTGTATGCCGTGCGTACCCGCTTGGATGCTGGGCCTGGCGGGCTCTTGTCCTCGCAGCTCTCTCCTGGGCAGGGAGGGAGAGAGGGAGGTCGCTGAGCGAGTGGGTGGGGACCCTCAGGACTGGAGAGGGGTGCTTCCTTGGTTCTCTTTTCCTCCTCCCTCCCCCCACCTCCAATCCTGGCTGGGGTGGGGAAGGGCCGTTTGAGAGGTATGATTCCAAGAGGGAATTAACCTACCTACCAACCCCCTACTAGGCCTACCTATCAGTCGCACCTGAAACCTCCATCAGCCTTCTAAGTTCCAGTTCACTCTGCCCACCCTCTCCCCTGCAGCCTAGTCCATCATCCCATACCCACCCAAAGGCCATGAAAAAGTTTAATGAGAGACCAGGAGCAGCTGGTAAGGCCTCCCTCTGTCAAAGAAGGGCCAGACTCCTTTGAACACTCCTCCCAGCCTCTGCTGCCAGGGGTGGGGTATGGAGAAGGAAAGGAGGAGGAAATAACTCCAGCCTGCCTTGCTTAGGAGCTGGCCCCTGGGCAAAGCTCCCCACCAACCCCCAGCAAAGTACGGGGATGGAGATCTTGGCGCCCCACTGCAGCCCAACTGCACTCAAAGCCAGGGAGGTGACAAACCAAAAATAAATAAATAACAAAAAAAAACAAAAATAAAACACTGCCTGGGTATTTTAGGGAGTCCAAGGCAGGCTGGAAGCATTTTGAGTATTCACAGTGCTAGGAGAAGCAGCCTCAACACTGGCTTTTACTACCCTGCCACCTCTCAGCTGCTTGTCCACTCCCTCCCAGGGAAGACAAATGGATTTCTCCTGGGAGGGAGGGCCTGAGCCTGCAGCTGAGGAAGCAGGGGCAGGAAAAGGAGGTTGCAGGCAGGATAATACCTTCCCCCTAGGAGCAGCAGCCCCAGAAAGTATCAGGCAAACCAGATTCCTGATAACAAGCCACAACCCAGGCCCCAAACTTGCCCTGGACCTGGAAGCAAGTTCATCTACCTGAAGATAAACCATATCAGATACCACAAGGTCAGAAAATTTCAGGAACCAAGCAGTCTAAGCAGAGAGAAGGAACAGCCCTCAGAGCTCCTGGCCATGCCTATCTTCTACATGCCTTGGGTGGACCTAGAGAAGGCCCCAACTGGAGGGTCTCCCCTTCCAGTTAGAGAAATCCAAGGCTGTTACTGTCTCCCAGACTATCCTATCGTACTAGGACAGGCACCTCCCCATTATGGATTTGCTGGAGTGGGAGAATTGGGCTGAGGTGAGCCAAATAGAGACTCATGGTTATGCTTAGCAGCCCCTAAAGCCAGACTGGTTGGATTCAAATCCACCACTTTGCAGTTTCATGATCTTGGGCAAGTTGCCTATCCTCTCTAACAGTTTTCTTATCTGTAAAATGGGGATGTTATCATATACCTACCTCAAAAGGTTCTTTGAAAAATTAAATTAGATAATGCTTAGAAAGTACTTAGTATGGTACTTTCTTTTTTTTTTTTTTCGCTTCTTATCTGCCTCACCTCCGATACAGGCACGGTGGCCCCCAACCCCGGTAATTTTTGTATTTTAAAACACGGGATGGTCTTGATCTCCTGACCTCATGATCCGCCCGCCTCAGCCTCCCAAAGTGCTGGGATTACAGGCTTGAGCCACCACACCTGGCAAGTATGGTACTTTCTAAGACTTTAGTTTTTATGAGTTTAAGGGAATGAGATTCATGTGATATGGGCTATATAACCACCTAGGCTTGGGGATTGTAATACCTATCTTCAAATCTTGAAGAGCTGTTGGGTGGAATAGGGAACGGAGTTATAATTAGCAGCCCAGGAAAACAGATATGCCCATATAAGGAAGCACTCTCTATTAATAGCTATAAGACCTGTAGAGCAATAGCACCAGCAGCCTGGAATGGAAGGGAGCACCCTGTCACTGCAAGGTCATGACCCCAATCAGGAACACTAAAAAAAAGAACATTTGGCATGAGTAGGAGTTTAGACATATGACCTCCAAGGTTGCATTTCCAGCCCTGACTAGGCTTCCTTGGGTCAATATGGAGGGGGCTTGGTCTGGGGGTAGGCCACCTCAGGGAGCTACCTGCAGTGGCACAGCTGTTCTTCTGCTTGGAGTTCTGTCGAGACTCTTTCATCCAGGGGAAGATCTGCTTGCTGATGGTGGCTGAGGAGCTAGAAGCATTGGGCCCACCTTTGGGCTTCTTGGTGGGCACTCCACCTCCAGGATTGGTGGGTGAAGATGGGGGCAGGGTCGGTGGTGGAGGAGGGGGTTGTGGTGGCTGCTGCTCTGAGTTCAGACCAGGAGGCTGGCTGCCACCACCCCCACCCTGGCTGTTCCCACTGCCAGGCCGCATGCAGCTGCCATTGAGTTCAGCTCCTTTGTGGGCTGGGGCTCTCAGAGAGGCAGAGCTCTGGATGGAGCAGGCAGAACCTGGATAGTCAGTGTCCAGGGAGCTGGCAGCAGCAGGGGGTGGGTAGGGCTGGTGGGGGGTGCTGTAGCCGTAAGTGTCAGTAGTTTTGCTGTAGCCATAGCCTCCAAACAGTCCTGGGTTTTCATAGTAAGCAGCCTTCTGCATTGTGCACTCAGGAAGCTCCAGGGCCTGCTGACCCTGCTCAAATAACATTGACTACCACTGTATCCTTCACTGCCACCTCCAATGTCTGCTGAATCCTGAGAAAGCTGGGCCAGCCCCCAGGCTCCAGGTGACCTGTCAGAAGAAAAGCAAGAGGCCCCAGAGGGAGTGTCATTGGCAAGACCAGTCAATATAGAAGGACAAGCCCATGCTCTCTGCTTCCTACCCACTTCATGGTGGGGAGATGGGCAGGGTGCTGGATTTGAGTTTATTTACTTATCTATTTATTTCTTAACACAGTGTCTTGATTGTTGCCCAGGCTGGAGTGCAGTGGCATGAACATGGCTCACTGCAGCCTCAATTTACTGGGCTCAAGCGATCCTCCCACTTTAGCCTGGTATTAATAGCTATTTCAGAGTATTTCAAAGTCCAAGCTATTCTGCAGTATTAATAGCTATTTCAGAGTCCCAGCTGCTCTGCAGTAGCTACAGGTGCACACCATGCCTGGCTACATGTCTTAGTGTTTTGTTTTGTTTTGTTTTGTTTTAGATGGAATTTCGCTCTTGTTGCCGAAGCTGGAGTGCAGTGTCATGATCTCAGCTTACTGCAACCTACATCTCCTGGGTTCAAGCGATTCTCCTGCCTCAGCCTCCTGAGTAGCTGGGATTACAGGCACCTGCCACCACACCTGGCTAATTTTTTGTATTTTTAGTAGAGACAGGGTTTCACCATGTTGGTCAGGTTGGTCTTGAACTCCTGTCCTCAGGTGATCCACCCGCCTGGGCCTCCCTAAGTGCTGGGATTACAGGTGTGAGCCACTGCGCCCGGCTCTTAGTTTTTTTGTTTGTTTGTTTGTTTTGTAGAGACAGGGTCTTACAGTGTTGCCCAGGCTGGTCTTGTGTTCCTGGGCGCTTGTGATACTCCCGTCTTGGCCTCCCAAAGTGCTGGAATTACAGGCATGAGCCACTGTGCCTGGCAGATTTTATGAAGTTCAACTTATTTGAACCTCTGGAAAAATCAGAAGGAATTTTTCCTAAATGTAAGAAGAGTTTCCTTATTTTTAGCTCAACTCTAGCTGAGGGAAAGGGCTTCCTTCTATCTCCAGATACAATTTACTTTCTTCAAGATTGCCCATTTAGCCTTTATTCTGTGTGGAAAAGTACTTATAGCCTCAGACATTTTGTTGGCTGATTCTCCCACTAAACTGTAAGCTCCTTGGAGGCAGGGGCTGTATCATTTGTCTACTATTCCTAAAATCCAGCACAGTGCCCTGCATGTAGTTAGTGCAATAAATGCTTGTTGAATAGGTAAATTAATAAGTGGACCAGTCAATCATTGGGTCAGCACAAGGTTTTGATGGGAAATGAAAGTCCTATAACAAGCTCAGAACAGCCAGAACTTTAAAAAAAAAAAAAAACAATGTCTCCTCCCACCTGGTTTCAAAATCACAGCATCTTTCTGAAAGTCCAGATAGTCCACTTAGCGATGACAGGGTGAAAATCAGCTGAGTTAGCTCTATGAATCAGCAGTGTAAAATCTACAATGTAGAAAACTGGGGATAAAAGCCAACAGGAGGACTTGCAGACTTCCAGACTCATTTTGAGGCTAGAAAATGTTTCTTCTCTTTCATTTACATTTTTCTAGACCTTTTACTTTTGACCTCCCCTACTTTTAAATGGATATCACTGGAAATGGGCAAAGAGATCTAGAATTTGAAATGCATGGAACATGGGTGAATGGAGAATGCTTTATAACTTTATTATTTTTGCCTTGGATCTATTGTATAAATAGATATTATTGACATCTGCTCTGGATAATCTATTCTACCCCACCTCCCACCCAAACTACAACCAATGAGAGAACCTTTCATGACATGATGAATGGACCCAGAATTAGAAGAAAGAAAAAAAAGCTAAGAAAAATCCTACCCCTTTTGTATTCCCTTCTTTATGGGGGTTTCCCTTCTCTCCCTGCCTCCCTACTTCTGAAAGGCTCCTAAAGAGTTAAAGTATAACTAATACCATTCAATCACTTTGTCTGTTTGATAAAGAAAACTCATAGGTCAGCTCCCTGGTCTCAATTCTTGATCTGTCTTTCAGGCAACTTTCCTTCCTAGAAACTCTCCCTGGCGTCCATCCTGGTCATCGTGATGGACCACATCATCTAGACAGCTTATGTGGCCTAATGGATTTGACCACAGGTACCAAAATGATTCACTAGTTTTCCCTCCACCATCACCAAAGAGCCTAACCCAAATTTTAAAATTCTTCTAATTAGTCTTTGGTAGGTAGTGTTGTTGCCCGTTTTTTTTTGTTTTGTTTTAGAATATAAGTGAGTATGCCATTTGTCTTGGTGAGGAACAGGCCCTTGATACCAAGATACTATGTTGTAGAAATTGTTTCCATTATTGTTCTTAAAAGTATGTAGGTAGGATATTTACTTAACAAAGCTGGACTTAATCTTTCTTTTGATTAATATTATATATCATTCTCTGTTAAAAGCTACTGGATATCAAATGGACAGCTAAGTCTTCATTCTGTGACTAATACTTACATATGTTTGCCCCCTGCTAAAGAAAGAGGCACTCTGGATTTGGTTATGTTTCAGGCTTTTCTGGTATCCTGCTTTCAGTCTTAACCCTCTGGAGGCCTAATGGTCACATCGGACACTCAGACCACCAGAACTTGCTGCTGCTCTGTCATTCCATTTACAACTGTGGAAGCAAAACATCCACCCTCCTGCCTCCCAAGTTGACAAAGTTGATCTAGATAGGTGAACCAGTCATGTTAAAATAGCTTACTTAGGAACTGACCAGTTCTTCTGGGACAAATGGCTTTATGTATATATTTGCTCCTATAGCATATTCCTAGAAAAAGTTCTGTGTACAGACCTCAAAAGTACAAATATTGGGCAGCTTCCTGAAAAACCAGAGTCTGTTTTCCTGTTTACATTGTCTCAAGAAATTTCCCACTCAATGACAATCCACTACCTTAATGTCCATTTCCCCAAAAGCAAGAACGAGTGATGGTGCTGTCCTTACTGGAAATGGCTTTGCAGTCCCCCAAAAATGCAGCTTCCCAAAAGTGATCCCTCTTAAAACAAAACCTGAGAATATAGTTACAAAACTGGTAAAAAGGCTTATTTCTTTTCAGAAATCCCTACTCCTTGTGAACTCTGCTTGAACCTAAAAAGCAGGAACGGGTCATAAATCACTTGGACAATGGTCAACTGTTCAGTGGCTCATCTTTTCGATCACCCCCTCACCCTTTTTTTAAAGCCTTTCTTTTCTCGCCCTTTGGTACCTTTGCTCATTTGGGCTCCAAGACCCAAATGCCTTGGGGTGAAGATGAGCCAGTGTTGGGGGAGGGGTGGTCGAGCAGAGCTTCTCATTTCTTCCAAGTCCTCAGCTGCCCTTTCCTCTCCCTCCTCCTCTCCTCCACCCTCTAACCCCGGGAACTGGCCAGGGCAGCCTCCCCAAACTCCGCCGGCGCCATCCCCTGCTCCTCCTGGGAAAGGGGTGCCAAATAGGTCTGGCTCGCCCTTTCTTGCGGTGCTGGGAAGTTGCCCACCTCAGCTTGGAGGCCCAACTGCAGGCCCGGAATACAGTGCCAAACGGTCTCCTGCCGGAAGGAAGGTATTCTCTGAGCGGCCGCCGCCCGCTTCCCCGGCCCTGCCTGCCCGCCGCAACCGCTGCGCCTCCAAAGCAGCCGAACCCTGATACTTGCTCACCGCACTTAATTCTACTAGAGATCAATACCTAATATGATACCAAATAAATAAAAGGCGCTCACAGCGACCAGGGGACGGGGTTATTAAGCAGCTGGAGCTCTCACGGTGCATATCAATGCACCTGTCATTGTGGTTTGTAGCAAAATTTATGACTGCGACCACGGCGGCAGTAAACGCTTCAGTAAGGAATGAAAAGAAAAACACTTCCCAAGGCCCGGCACTTTTCAGAAGTGGAAAGCAGGCTCCGCGTAGGAGGCAGCGCAGCAAAAGAATCCCCTACTCCGCACTTTTCCCGCTCTTGCACCCTGCGAGCAGCAGGATTATATAAAGTGACCGGCGCCTGCTTCTGCTAGCAGCTCTGCTCGGCGGTCGGAGGCGGGACGTACGCGCGCAGACTCGCTGGGGACCAAAAATCTGCTGCCCGTGGTGGCCTCGGACGCCGTGAGGCTAGTCCGACTCGCGGAGGCCGGCTCGGCGCTTGCTTGTACGCCGATGGCAGTGGAGAAGCTGAGGGGGCTTGGGAAGGGAGGGGGCGCCAGGCGCCAGGCTGTGACTAGCGCTGCAATCGTCGTAAATCACCGACGGGTAGAGTCAGCCCATCCAAGTTGAAAGAGAGGGGGAAGGCGATGGAGGTTGCGGTCAGTTTCTCTCAAAATCCGCTAGTGCTCGAGCTGGTCTCGGCGCCTCCCCCTGTTTTGCCTAAACCAGGGTCAGAAGCCCACGGATCTGTTTCTGGCGGCCAAGACTTTTGCTGAGCATCCCCACGAATTCACTGGAACCGAGCAACGATTCTCCCTTTCCTGTTGGCTTTGCTACTTTGGGATTCGAAACCATTGGTTTTCGGGTTTGCTCGAAAGGGGACTTCTTTACGTTCTGCCCAAGTTCTCCCAATCTCTAAGCTTGAGCCTCTTTTGCTCTATAAGAAGCCCTGGACGCGCCTTCTAAATCACTCTTATTTAGCCCAGATAACTCAATACTGTAATGCACCCTGTATTTAAGGCACTGGGATTGCCCCATTAAAGCGCCATAAATTTGAAGGCCAATGATCGGTTTTCATGTAACGGGTGGCAGTTCATACTGAAGTGACCCACTTCAAAGCTGCTCTTTGTTCTATGTCTTGATGTATGAATTTTGAGATGGCCATCTTGAGTTGCAGATGGAAATGTACTGGAAATTACTTTTTAAATGATGCCCACTCACCACAATTATGTATGTGTGTGTTTTCTTGAATTTTGTCTTTATCTCTTTTTTTGTAGGCTCTTCGGGTTTCTTTTGATATCTGTGGAGGCGAATCTGGAACAAAATGGAAAACTCTCAGTAGCAGCGGGTTCTTGCTTACAAACACTTACATGTTGAAGGGCTTTTCCCACTTGAAGGATGTCATAGTCAATGTGACTATTGTATATGGTACCCGTGACCATCCAGACGCCTTCTCCCCAGCAGAAAACAGACTCAGTTGGCTCCCGGGGAGCGAGGGCCCCTTTAACGCCAAAATCCATGGCTGGATGGGGGAGGGGAGAGTCCGGACCTGAGGGAAGCGCCAGACCCTCTAGCCAGGTGGGTCAGAGGTGCAGGGAAGTCAATCTGCTCTCCTCCTGCCCCCACCAAATTCTAAATGCTCCTCCAGGTCCCAATCCCGGAAGCCAAACAGTCTCCTAGGGGCAGAAGAGAGAGACTGTGCAGAATTAAGATGGGGGTTTGGCAGGGGAGGCTGCAGACTAGGGCACCAGGAAAGCAAGGTAAATAGGCCCGGGTGGATCTTGGTCAGGGGCTGCTCTACAGCGCCTCAGTGAAGAGGACCTGGGCGCTAGTTCCTGATTTATACATTAAATATCTCAGATGCTTTCCCTGAGTTTATTCATTCCAGTAAGTATCCACCACACTCTTGGCCCTGGGCTGCCCACTTCTGGGTCAGGATCAGACTGCAAATCGCCTAAGAAACAAACATCCTTTCCACCCCCACCCAAAGCCATAGACCAAGCTCCCCGACCACTGTCACCGCTCAGCGGGTGCCCACCCCCGTCAGGTGAAAGGAGAGAGACAGAGTCCCCCTCTTGCATCTGCCCTGTGCAATTTGTCGACTCAGTAGTTTGCGAGCACTAAACTATACCCGGGAAAGCCTCACACAAAGCGTTCCCGGCGCTTCTAAAGACTAGAGCGCGCAGCCATAAGCCTTTGAAGTGACCTTTGGCTCACACCGCAATAACTCACCCCTTAATGAACACCCAACAGAAGCGCCTCGAAGAGATCCCAGCCCGGTAGGGCTCCTAACTTCGCGCTGCGGCTTCAGCTTCCCAGCCGGCCCGGACCCAGGGGGAAACGCCACTTGCCCGCCCCCCTCCCCCAAGCGCTTTTGGCTGGGCCGGGCCCTGAGGGTGGTGCGGTGCAGGCGCGAGGTACCAGGGCTCTCAAGCCAGCTGGTCCTGAAGCTGCTTTATATAATACATTCACGTGGGCGGACGTCAACTTTCGCCGCTTGATTATTTTTTATTTATTTATTTTTAAAAAAGAGTTCTTTAGAAGTAGGAGCATCCCCTCAAAAGAAGAGCTAAGTTGGGAGGTCAGCTGGGGCCACCACCCCCTTATGCCTCTAGCTAGATTTTCTTTTTCCAGCCGCAGAGGAACAGGGTAAGTTTGCGCCTGGGGGTTCCGGGGTGCGCGGTGCGCTTTGAGCTCTTGGCGTAAGAGGCTTGGGAAGAAGAAAGAGGACCCCAAGTTGACCAAAGTTGGACCACTAGAAAAGCCTTCAGCACCTTCTCCCACGCTTCCTACCCTGCCCACCCACTATCCCAAGCGGGTCCAACTTTGGCTCCTTGTTTGCCCAGATTCTCAGCCTTAACCGAGCTGGCTTTGGACCACCAGCACTGGTGCCCTTTCTGGTGCCAAAAAACGGGAAGGGCAGGAAGGAACTGCGTCCGCGAGCTGTCAAGAAGAGCTGAGTCCAGGTAGCCCCAACCCTACACCTCATCCCTCAGCAGCACCCTAGGAAAACTCTTTAAGATAGGGCCAGCGTGGAGCCTTGGTAGGGATTATTGAAATTTTCGGGGGAAGTTGTAAGTGAATGCTCCATGGGGCCAAATGAAATGCTACTCGCGGTAATTGGATTCAGCTGACTAAGCTGGCAGGCGCGCAGCTTCAAGGCAGCTAGCAAAGAAAAATGTCCAGCGACTTTAAGTTCTGATGAAGCCAAGCGCAGGCGATTGACAAAACAACTTTACTGCTCTCTTATGATGGCGAAGCCCCTGGAAGTCGGTTCCTCTCCTACTAGGGCCTGTCCCAACCTAAGCTAAGGGAATGCTCCTTGCTTTTAAGGTTCCTTCCCCATAGAGGTCCGGTTGGGTCTCGCCCAGTGGCATTACCACGAGCATGGAACCACTCACTGGAGCTCATGGAGCTGCTCACTCCATCTCTGGCCCGGAAAGACCCGGGATGGGTTGTCTTCTCCTCTCCCAGCCAGCAGCCACAGGGAGCAAGTAAACAAAAGGAGAGATGGGATTCGTGAACCAATATATGATTTAGCTTTCATTCAGGGTTCTTTGGGGAGAAGGACCCAGAAACACTAAACCTGTTCTCTGCCACTACAGCAATCAAAAGCCTAGATTGGTAAAGGGAAATGTGGAGGAACCTCCCAAACCCTTCTGGGTAGTTTGGGGGGTCTCTCAAATTTTGGGAGGAAAAGCTCAGTAGCATTTTAATCTCCCAAGAAAAAATTAAGCCAACAGTAAGAGGTAAAGGCTGTGTGTGGAGCTGCTACCGGAACAATGCAGGGAGCTGGCTGCCCACCGAGTTTATTTTAAATACATATAAATCAACCCGCCTGCACCCTGCCCGGCAGCTCAAGACACAGAATTAATATGACGCTCCATCTTACTTTGGCAGTAACAGTGTAAAAAAGTTTTAATTTCTTTTTCAGCCCATTCTCCTAAGTGCACATTTAGCCCCCAAATATTTCCTCCAGCACTCAATCCCCTCACCAGATCCCCTCCTTAAACTGCTACTACCACCGCCAATGCTGCCGGCCATCCTCCAAGCCTAGCAAGGTAGTGTCCTCCTAACCCTTTGGTAGGCTGGGAACGTCCCCACAAAGCGCGCCTTGTTACGATTAATCACCGTCCTCGATGTATATGTAGCAGTGTATCTAGGTCTACGCGGGCTGCCTCACCAATTGGCAATAATCAAGATCACAGATTACACAAAATAAATCATATTTAGTATCCCGCTCAGGGCGGCAAGCAGCCCCGTGCCCAAAGATTTCCATTTTGTCATGCAATTGCTTACCTGGATCCCAATTTATCATAAATCTGGTGTCCTCGGCCTCAGAGTGGGCGCCAGTGGGGGGCAGAGCTAGCCTTCCCCCTTTGTCTGCAGACAACACTGTCCCAACCCTGGTCTTGCGCGCTCGCAGACACGGCCATATACTGGAGCACACGGAATTCCCGGTAGAACGGAACCAGGCTGAGGTTCAACTACCAATAAACGCAGGAGGAACGAGTTCGTAGTCCCCGAGCTGGCTTCGCCTGCGCTGCGCGCCCATCGGTCCACCCGCCCGCCCGTCCGCTCTCGGGCCCAGAGCGGCAGCCACCCGCGCCCCCACCCACTCCTGGGTTTCTGCCCAGCCCTCCCAGGCCCCCCAGAGCTTGGGATTTGTTTTGCTTGCGGAACGTGGTCGTTTCTGGATTTGGAGAGATCCCCGGAAACCCCCTCATAGTCGGGAAATACAGACGCTGCCTTCAAATGCAAGCATATTTGTTCACGTGACCCCGAGGGAAGCTTGTACTGATTGAGGCTGAAACTTTCACGCCACCCAGCCCCGGAGCGCAGCCAGGCCTGGGGGCTGGAAGGAAGGGCGCAGGAGGCTTGGGACCTGGGCCCCATTCCTGGGGCAGACGCAGATGGGTGTGGGGCGGAAGGAAAGAACTCATTTTCGCAGGTCCGGACCGACTCAGTCTTGGCCTGGCCGCCCTCAGTGGGTTGGGGGCGTTGAGTCTTTCCCCACAACGACCTCTGACCCTGGCTGGGCCTTCCGCCAGACTGGTCCGGGAGTTGGAAATTTTAGAAGCTGCTTCTCTTAGAAGCGTCTCTGGAGACTGCAGTGGAGCAGCAGAGGCTGAGGGTACCCCTAGCTTCCCCGGGCCCGCAGAGTACTCCGCAGCCGCATGCACCCTGGCCAGGCGGCCTCCCCGCCGCCAAGGCCGACGCTCCGCTCTCCTCCTCCCAGGGCGAGGACCCGCTCCGGCCCTAAGGTGGAAGCCGCGGCTCTCAGCTCTGGCCAGTCACCTCAGAAAACCCTGCCACCACCACCATTCCGTGGCTCGTTCCGCGGACTCAGGATCTGAGTCACCGCCACTTCTGAGACAGAAAAGGCGCGTAGCAGGCGACCCGGACCCAGAGCGACCTCCCCTCTCTGACCCCTGAGCACCCCAACCTGGTCCTTCGAGGCCTGGAGCCGCCTAGGTGCTGAGCCACTGCCCGCCGTGATCTGTGTGACTCCAGGTCTGGGCAGGACCCGCAGATCCCACAGGCCCAGCGACCCCCAAGCCGCGACTTCCCGCTTCCTGCGGCGCCTCCAGGAAGGCGAGGAGGACTGCGGAATGAGTCCCGGCTGGGCTAACCTGGGGGACAATGAAACTTATATTTTAGAAATATTAAATCAAGACAGATTCCCACCACTCTCCGAGTGGCTGGTGGGAACGATTCTGCAATGTCGGAAAAAAGAATTAAGCGTGCCATGGCCAGCAGCGGACCTCCTGGCCTGTAATGAGCGCCCAAGACCCTCCCCTAGCCGGGGCCGCACTCGGGAATCCCGCACCACGGGGAACTCTCCACCCTATCCCCGAAGTTTTGGTTTCGTTGCCAGCTCTGCTCAGCGGCATCGGGCACAGTGAAATGCTCTGTTACTGATTGCAGGGTTTGAGACCGGTGAAAGCGCCCAGTAGCCATAGAAGAGCCCCGGAGGAGTGGATAAGGTCCACCGCATCCCCACTCCAGAGGCGCAGGAATGTCCCAGAGGCCTGAGCCCCCAGAACCTTCTACAAGCCCATCCTTTTGTTCACCTGGCCGGGCCTAGCCAGAGGCCCACTCGGGGCGTCTCTCGAAGCCGGATCGTGGGTGACCCCAGCCCACCCCCACCCGGAGGACTCCGCCCCCTAGCCTCTTGCCAGAGGCCGAGCCGAAGGCCAGCAGCAAGTGTTAATCCCCAGCCAAAAAGGGGGGCTGCTTTGCGGGAATTTGTCTCCAGGAAAGGATCTAAGCCTTCTTCAATCGGAGCATATGTTCATAGAGCAATAAACCGGAAAGATTTACAGTCCTCGCCCGGCCCCCAACAGTCTCGCACCCTTTCAGGAATTACTTACGATGATTTATCACACCAACCCCGGCAATTGTCACACTGATAAAATAGCCCGGGCCGGTGCCCGCCAAGCCGGGGCCTTGGGAGGCTGTTGGCTGCCGGGCTGCCAGAAGGGCTGGGGAAGCTTTTTGTGGGTTCCTCTCTGGGCCTACAAGGGGATAGCTAGGTGGGTTGGAGTGGGTTGGAGTGGGTGGGGGTGGGAGGGGAGACGATTCTCATTGAGAAAAATGCAAGCAGCTCAGAGAAAGCGCCCGGAATCTGCGCCCGAGTCACTAGCAAAGCACATAAACATTTGTCATCTTTGAATAATTGAATTAATGTGTTATTGTTTGAATGTATAATTCATAACGGGGGAAACTTTGTTTCTGTCCTGACGGGGAAATATACACACACCAAAAAAGAAATGAAAACGCACACACACACACACACGCACACATAATCCCAAAACAACCACCACGCGCAGCCAGCCCCTGCTCGCTGAAATCATTCTGAAAGCCAATGGAGGCATCTCACAGCAACATGAGGGAAGGAGGCGAATGAAGAGGCGCCCGGGTCGGAGCTGCAAGCCGGAGGAAAAGAATGCCCGCTACTGCCCCAGCCCACGACCCTGGCAAGCTGGGGATGGGGTGGAACGGAGCGCAGTGGCTCTTAGGACACCCAATTTTCTTGGAGTGCCGGTGAAAAAAGGCAGAAACTGGAGCGAGCAGAGAAACAGCCTTCTGCAGCCCGCACTGGCCTCTCCCCCATCCTCCTTCCCCAGGCTTCCCGTTGCCCCGGGGTCTCCCACTCGGGCTGCAGGGACTTCTCCTCGGGTTTATTTTAGCTCTTCCAAAATAGAAATAAAAAATACAAACACAAAAATAAAGGGGAAAGAAGAACAAACTCGCTGGGGTGACAGAGGCAGCAGAGCTTGGGTGGGGAGAGAGGAGCGGGGGAGAAGGAACTCGGAAATCATTATCTGTTAGTTAAAACCTGCCTGGGGTAAAATTTCAACTCGATTTTATAGCCTTCTATTATGACGCAAAGAAAAATTTACGACCCTCGCTTGAAAAGAGGGCCAGGGCCTTTTCTCACCGGTTTAAGAATAGGCGGCAGATGCCGTGACAGCGACCATTGTTCCCGGTAGACACAGGCGACCGGGCAACCTCGGCCCGCGTGCGCCAGGCGCGTCCCCCAGCCGGGCCGGTTTTTTACAACTCCTGTTGTCTTGGAGCAGCCCGCATGCACCTCGCCCCTCACCCCTCACCCCTCGCCCCCTGGCACCCTAGCGCCTCGCACACACACCCTCTCCCTGTCTCTGTCTCTCCCTGTCTCACACACACAAGCGCGCGCGCGGACGCACGCACACTCACACACACACTCGGCCGCTCTCAGTAATTTTTCATAAGTGCAAAGCTTTGCTGAACCAAAGGTCACCATCCAAGCCACTAACAACTTCTCGCCGGCGCGCAGTTCCAAATCAGGAAGCAAAGGGAACTATTTGTCAGCGGCCGTGACAGCTAAGTTCATTAAGGATTTAAATTTGATGAAATAAAAGTTGCCAAAATATTTACCTGCGGCCGCGCTCCCGCGCCCGCCGGGGGCCGGGGGTGGAGGGCTGGGGGCACCGCGCGGCCCCCCTGGGCGGGTGATATTCTTGGGATCCCTGCACTTTCCAAGTCGGAGAGAGCCCTTTGCGTGGCAGATTAATGACGACTCCGTGTTTCTTAAGGGACGTGCTGAATTAATTATTTCGCCAATCACGTGGTCGGGACTTGTAGAAATCTATTCTTATCATCTTCCTCGCACTTAGAAAATTCTCCGGGTTATGAAAGGCCCTCCCCCGGCTGCCAGCGAGCCCCGGCCGCCCAGCCCGGCGCGGGGGGTAGGGAGGGCTCCCCAACATGGCGGGCAGGCGGGTGGGAAGCGCCGTCTGCCGAGGGTCCCGATTTACTGTACTGTATACTCAGCGGGCTCTGCTATGGACTCGCTTCCTCCTCATCCCTGCCCGCGATTCAATACACACAACGGTATTGATGTATTGGTGGGCACGGGAGGAGCCATTAACCAGAAGACGGGCAGAGGACAATCATAAAATGTGTCTGAATATTTAAACTTCTGCCTGCGCATTTATAAATACACATGTCCACGCGTCTGGGGCGAGCCCTTCCATATATTAAGGACACATGTCTGATTTTATGCATTCTGCTCATTTCCTGTCTGGAACAAGCACCCCATCTATTTTGGGACTCCTGTCTTGGCCCCTTCTTCAAGGCGAGGCCAAGATGTGAAGAAGCCCTTGCGGTAAATGTAGTGCAGGGCAC
Organism: Hylobates moloch; assembly: GCF_009828535.3. Lineage (NCBI taxonomy): Eukaryota > Metazoa > Chordata > Mammalia > Primates > Hylobatidae > Hylobates > Hylobates moloch. The sequence continues at coordinate 66,252,902 of NW_026652276.1, forward strand.
TTTTTATAGTGGGGAGTGTTTATTGTTGCCTGAGGGGTGGAGGGGGAGCGGGAGAAGGAGGGGCAGGTGCTGGAGTCCCCACAGGAGCTGAGCGGTACTGGAAAAGTAGAAGCCCAAGAGTGGAGGCCCGGGGGTCAGGTCAGAGCAGCCACCCAGGAGCCTCAGCTCGTCCCAGAACTCAGCATGCTCTCCCTGCATTAGGAGTGGGGGATCAGTAAGGTGTCTCATCCACCACTTCCCAAAGACTTCCTCTGAGGGCTTCCAGACCAAAAAGGTCTGGGGGCTGGCCCAGGCCCAGCAGAATGCCAACCTGGGCAATTACTTTTTCTTCAAAAAATTAACACCCAACCCTCTGTACCCTGAATTCAACCCCAGGCTTCCCAATGCTCACAAAATATGGTGGCCAATTGGGAGTGTGTGTATATTAAGGAGGGGGTAATAATAGAACTGCTAAGCCTTACATGGTTTAACCTTCACACTTTAGGCACCCCCCCAAAAAAATGGTGTCTAATTTATTGCAGAAAATAATAACTTGTTTATGTTAAATGTTAGCTTTTAGAAGACTTAACAAAGAATGAATGTTTCTGTTAAGGCACCAAACAGGAGGGAGATTTTGCTACACCTTTTATTATTTTAAATATAGATCAATGAATTACATCAAAACTACAAGCAACAATTAGTATAAATAATACTTTAATCGGTGGCAGCAAAACATTGGTCAATTCTATTAAAAAAGCATCTCGTGTGAACAGACATCATGGGCTGACTGACAATGTCATCTCCCAACAAAAGGCTGCGATGGACAAAGTGAGATGGGAGTCAGAGGAGCAACGTCCTCAGCAAACACTTCACTCTCCCCCTCTCCCAGTCAGGACCCCAACACGGTTTTTGTTTTTGTTTTTAAAACACCAACACAAACACTTCTGGCTCATATTTAAAGGAACAAACTGGAAACAAATAATAGCAAATGGGCATTGGAGCCTTTCCACACCTAGCTATCTCCAAAGGACATTCTCAGATGGAAACCCATTTCCTTCCCTGCCCTAAGTGGTTGCGGGGCCCTACCCCTTCCCTGGCCCACTCCTGTGGGCCCAAATGGATGCTGGGGTCCGGCTGGGACCTCAGGGTTGGGGGCTGCACTCTGGGCCATCCAGGCTCTATTAACATTTCAAAAGAATCCCTCGAAGCTGAGAAGGAGAGCTGAGACTTATAAACAAAGAAGTTGTTTCTCTGATTAAGTTACTTTCCAAAGTAGTGGGGCTATGTTTGAGAAGGAGCTTGGGTTTTCCTCATGAAAACATGTTTCTTGGCTTTCCTCTGGGGCAGGGATGCAGTCAGTTAAGCCTGTGTGGCATTTGGTATGAAGCTGGGGTTGAGTAACCTGAACTTCTGAGGTGGTGGAAAATCTATATAACAAATTTCTATTATATATATGTAATTGGATGCTGTGAAAATATATACCCTTTTCCCCTTCCCAAGGAGAAGGTTCAATGTATAGACAGATTTGGGTTTTAGGAAAGCAGCTTAGCAACTTTCCAACTTGCCTAAGGATAGCGGTTCCTTTCAAATGGTACATCCAAAGACTGCTCTCCATGTTAGAGAGGAAAAAAGAAGAGAAGGGTAGTTAGAGTCCAAAAGGTTAAGGGTTTAGAGGTCAGTCCTCCCGGCTGAAATACAGCTAATCAAATAGAAAATTTGTCCTCTGGATGAACCTGATTCTGTAATTTACCCGAACTTCAGTAAAATACCTTTTCAGCTTCTCAACGTGAGGGCGTCAGAAAAAAGACGTCTTGACTATGTATGAACTCTGTGCTTTTTGTCATAGAAACAATGATGTGAATAATGCACGAATATCCATCTTTAATATCCCGACGTGGTGATATTCAAGTATTGCCATGTGCAAGTCTGAGAGCCAGGCTCACCCCAAGGAGGAACAAAGAGCAGTCCCCAGGGTCTAATACAAAAGACCAAGGCTTGGAAGACACTTTAGAGAAGCGGAATTTCAGCCTAGGGACTGCAGTGAATACCTGCCCTCAGCTCTCAGGAGACACAGCCAAAGAATACGCCTACAGAGAAACTCTTTTTTCCCTCCCACTTAAATATATTTTTTAAATTACCACAGAAACCTTCTAAAGTGTTTTTGAAGTACTGAAAAAAAATACCCCCCTTCTGGATCTTAAAATTAAGTTTTAAGCTTATCCTTTCTCCCTTTCCCACTTTGGTCACTTTTTGATAGCTACAACCTTTTTTGGAGCCTGAGGCCTTGGGAAGACTGGTTTCATCTGAGTATATGAACTCTGGCCATTAACTTTGACTTTTTCCTCCTTATGCTTGAGGGTCAGCATTTTAGAAAAATGAACTTTGAACTCTTCCCAGTAGAGGCAGAAGAAAAACGACTAGAGGACATCTCTCCTGTTGAGAGTGATTCTTTAAAAAACCACTATTCTCAAGGCAAAGACGAGTGCTTGAAAACTTTTATACTTTTACAAATTCTGCTTCTAATTAATGAGCTGAGGAAAACTTCCTTAGATTTGGTTTTTTAAAAAATTAAAACTTCAGGGAGAAAAAAAACCTCTAAGGCTAACCTTTGTGGACTTCTAGATTCAGTAAGGGGTTTTTTTTTTTTTTTCCTTCTTAAAGCAAGAGTTCCTCACCTTCCCACTTTCTCCCCACTGCACAGCCCCTCCCCTACACAGGCCATACACTAATTCCTGTAAAACACTGCTATGTGAGGGTATTTAGAGCATTTGGAATCCAGTTGGAACAGAAAATTCAGTCATTATCTAACGACCCAGTGCACAGAGGTTTTGTTTTCTTTCCCCAGAAGGAAAATGTTGGACCATTTGTTGCTTTTTTTCCCCTTTCCTTTAATCACCCAGAACTGGTTGTAAGCACAGTACTGAAAAAAACACATGTGGAAATATATTTTCAAGAATGCAACTTTGAGTGAATCCTTTGCTTCCTTCTGGAAGGGTTAAGGCCCCCTACACACATTTCCAGAGAGTGGGGAGGGGTGGAGTTCAGAAGTAAATGCACATATCTCTGATTCTGCTCCCTGAAGTTCAGCCCCTTTCACCTTTTTAAGATTTTTGGCATGAAGGTGTCAGTTATTTCTGTACCACATTTCCCAACAAATAAATATTTAAGCAAATATCTAAACATAAAATAACCCGTTTTTACTTCCTTCTTAGACCCATTTCTTTGGACATGGGGCCACTGGGAGCAAAAGATATATTTTTTAATCACACAAAATTCCATAGACAACCCAGAAAGTTCAGAAATCCTGACCCAGCTCTCTGGCTTCCACTGAAAGCACCTAGCACAGGGGTGGCCAACCTTCTGCCTCAACTCCTCCACATAATTAAGCCACAAAGCGCCCTGGAGGGGTGGAGTGGGGAGAATGTCCAAATTCACAGTGGGATAAAGCATCCAACCTTCATTTGCAAATTCAAAATCCAAGAGCGATGATTTTCATGAGTTTAATGACTCGCCAAGATTTTATGTTCTCAGTAGCTCCTGCCATATAATATACTTAGAGAGAGAATCCCGCCCCCCTCCCATCCCCATCCCGCACTAGGGAGGGGGCTGCCCTCGGGCAGGATGCTAACCTAGTCCGAGGGCGGCCTGCTTGTCCCAGGTCCACCCCACAGTACCTTAGAGCCCAGCGAGGTGACAGCAGGCCCGGCCTGCCCCCGCAGCTTCGGCTTAGCCTGGTGCGCAGGGAGAGATGGGCCCAGGGTCCCCACTTCTATAAGGTCGTCAGGTCCGTGTGGTCGTCTTTGGCCATCGGCTGTAAATGCTGACTGGGGGCAACTGAGGAGGAGCAACATGAGGAGGAAGATGAGGACGATGACCTGCCTTTAGTGTTGGGCAGCTTATGATCTTTTTTCCACTTCATCCTCCGGTTCTGGAACCAGATCTTGATCTGGCGCTCCGACAGACACAGGGTGTGAGCGATTTCAATCCGACGGCGCCTTGTCAGATACCTGTTAAAATGAAATTCTTTTTCCAGTTCTAGGACTTGCTGCCGGGTGTAGGCCGTTCGGGACCGCTTGGGTTCCCCACCGGTGTAGTTGGGGTTCACTGCGAGACAAAACAGACAGGACAGGCAGGTCAGCGCCCGGCCACTAGTTAGGCCCCTCGCCTCCGCCGCTCACTTCCTGGCGCGCCCCGAGGCCCGCGGCCCTCCCCGCGCGCTCCCAAGCTCGCTTGCTTCCTCCCTCCCGCCCTCTCCCCGGCGCACACGCTCACTCCCACCCACCTCCTCAAACACACCCACATACCCCAGGCTTGAGGGATCCCCAAATGTGCTCCTTCTTCCGGGCCCATCACCAAATCCGGAACCCTCAAGCATTTTGGAAATCCCCCGCTCCTCCACAGCCTTCCCCCTGCTCTGAAAATGGAGTCCTCCCCCACCCCACCCCCATCCCCCCCCTTTTGCGCCCACAGCCGAGCAGCCAGCCACATGGTCCTGACCTGCTCCCTCAGCTATAAAAATTTATGGGGAGAGTAATTGCGGCGCCCATGGAAGCTCCACACGCCCCCACCTACTGTCACCCCCTTCCAGGGGACCCAGGCTAACGGGCTGGGATGTGGACAGAGAGGTTACTGGACCCTAGCCTTACCCGAATTCACGTGCACCTTCTTCATCCAGGGGTAGACCACGGCCGGCTGCTTGAGTGCCGTCCCGGAGGGTGGCTGCTTGGGGTCTGACTGACTGCAGGCCCGGGCGCCAGGCAGGGGCGCCGGCGGAGGCGCCGGGGGTGCTGGGCAAGGCTCTCCTGGGGCGGCGTAGTGACCGCCGGGGCCGCCTGGCTCTTGTCCGTGACCCCGCGCAGGCAGCGCCGAGCCAGGCCCGGGGCCGCCGCCTCCGAAAGGCTGCTCACCGAAGTCGGGCCGTGGGTAGAGCCCCGGGGGCTGGAAGTCTGCGCCCTGCGCGCTGCCGCCGTAGTAGTCGGCGCCCTGCTCGCCTAGGTAGCCGCCCTGCAAATACTCCTCGCACGGAGGGAACTTGGGGTCCACATACTTGGAGTTCACCATATACGAACTCATGACCATTAATTTCAGAAGGTAGAAAATACTAATTTTTCTCGTGTTGTCTTTTTTTCTCCTTCCATAGGGCCCTCCTACTTGCTGTCAACTGAATAAAGTTGGGCAGCCATGTGACCAGGCCAGCCAATGGCGAGGGAGCAAGTTTATCACCGGGTTGGTGAGCATCTCATAATTTTCACAAATTTAACTAAATAACATACGTGTAATCAAGTAGCTTGCTATGGCACATTTGAGAGCCCCTGCCAGATATTAATGTAGCTGCAGTCCCCAGCACCCCATTCCCCTCAGGTAATGCCAGCTTTTGTCTGCCACTGATTTTGCCAACCTTCCGTGCCCCTTCCACTCACCCCCAGCTGAATGCAACCCGCACCCCCACCCACACCACGTAGGCACAGCTCAAGGGAGAATGAATCCTCCTATTGGGGTACAGAGCAATGAAAGGTGGGTGGGCGAAGTCGCCTCCGAGTTGGGCAGAGTGCCCCAGGCGGGGAGGGTTCCTGCCTGCCCGCCCTGCCTGCAGCCGGCGGGAGCAGGGATTCTGCCATACAAAGGCAGCCGTCCTGGCTTTGTCTTCATCAGGGTCACCCAAAAGTTACCAGAATCTGGCCAGCTTGAATCAAATTAGGCAATGAGTAACCGCCATGCTTTCTACCAATGCCCAGGCCCGGGGGTTCCCAGCCAAAGCTGGGCCCTGCCAAAATAGCCACCCCCAGCTACATGGGCCTTCGCTGCCCTTGCCCATGTAGCTGGGGGTAGGCTGGGATGGTGGCAAGGGCACCCTCACCTTGTCAAAATGCACCCTAGAGCTCCCCACTGGGCTTCTTCGAAGCTTGTTTTCTTCCCACAGGCCCCAAATACAAACAAGCCCGCATTTGAGTACCTTTGCACACTCATGTTCCTGGAGGGCAGAGCTGGGACTGGGCAGGCTGGCCTTGCACCTCACTCCCTAGTACCCCGAAACCTAGCCCTTTGGCCCTGCATCCATGCAACCAATTAGGCTTGCATTCTCACTTTCTCTCTCTCTCTCTCTCTCTCTCTCTTTCTTTTCAGCACCCAGAGGATACTCTGTTTAAAGTTGAGGAGCTTCTGGAGAGGAAAAGGCTGCTCTATGTCACCAGGCGCAGCTGATCCTCCTGGAGTCCAAGGTAATAAAACAGAAAGAGGCGGCTGACCAGCGCCGGCTGCTTCTAGTCTCCATTTCGCACTTCGGTCTCTGGCTATTCCGAAGAAACGTGAAGTTTTTGCATCGACCATATATTCCCCTAGAATCGAATCTGTGACTATATGGATACCACACAAATTCGGTTCTACAGGGTATATATAGACAACGTTACAACCTCTGGGTCCCACCCAGAGTGAGGTACCTAGGCCGCTGCCGGCCCCAGCCTCTTCCTCTGAGCCACCACCGTTCGACGCAGCCACCCGCACTTTCTGAGACAGTTCAGGTAGCCTAATGGGCTTGGCGACAATTTGAAGCAATGAGTTCCCTCATTCTTCTGCCAGGGTCAGGGTTACCAAGCAGGCGAGCAACCAGAATATTCTTCTTAAGAAAGAAAAAAATAAAGAAAGAAAAATAATCCATCCCAAGGATGGCGGCTTTATTAACCACCCTCCCCCACCAGGATCCAAATAACCCCCCTCCTTATCAAGTGGTATTTTCCAGAAAGGAACAAATGCCCTCAGCGGCAGAAGGAAAAGAAGCGAGAGGGGAATATCCTCTGTCCACTCCTTTTCCTACTGCCCGACCAAGCCAGGCTGTCTGCCACAGCTACTTCTCCAAGAAGTCGCGCATTTACCTTCATGGGCCCTGATCCGGGCTGGCCTTTCCGTTCCGCTGCTGCTGCAGACCCCGAGGCAGGCGCTGCTCACAGGCACCGAGCCGCCTTGGGCTGAGGCCGGCGCGCTAATGCTGAAGGGCAGGGCGAGGGGTCATTCGAAATAATTTACAAACATATCACAAACTTTCATTATTTTTGCTTTGCCGACAGCAGCACACAAGAGTACAAAAGTTCACAAATTTCACCCGCCCCAGCGCCTCGGCACTGTGCACTGCTTGCCCCTCAGTTCAGGGCATGGAGAGCGCAGACTCACTCAGAGCCTCGATGGATTTCAGGGGCACAGGGATGCCCTGGCTCGAATGGGGCTTTTGGGTGCCTAACTGTAGGCTGAAGGTGTTAGATTTTTTTTTGACTGTCTTGATTGCCCTTCCTACCTCCCACATAATTCAAAATTTAGTTTCAAGCCTGGGCCTGGGCCTGGTGGGGTGAGGCAGGGATACTCCCCATCCAAGCCTGGCACTTTGCTCATCCCCCCATCCTTTGCTTCCACCACTTTACCTATTTCGTAGGGATTTTGGGGGCGTCAGTTCTAACAAGGGCTAGGAGGCTGCAGAATCTGTTTATCCCAGGAGAGTCCCCCCAATTTCCCTGAATGCCAAAGACTCCCAAGTATCCATCTTCCTGGGACACTGGGCCTAGGCTCTATCCAGACAAATTGGGGGAGCCTGCTGAGCCGGCTGGAGACCGGAGAATGTACACATTTTCATATTTGTTAGACGCTGTGACCTGCATTTCACCTTATTGCTCGACTTGTTCAGACAGGTCAAAGCCAACGAGTTATTGATGAACAAAAGCGTTAAATATTCACCTCCCGCTCAACTGCCCATACTAATGCTTTTGATCTCTCGGGCTTTTTGTGCTGTGTTCAGCTACAGGGCGCCGAATGTGGGTTTGCTAGAGAGAAGCTTCTGCAGAGATAAGCACCCAGAGCCAGTGCAGGGGAGGAGAGAAGCAAGACCAGGAGGTCCCCAGGACACCAGATTTTCCAGACTGGAGCCCAGAGCCCCTTTCACTTGAGCCAGCCTGGTGTATAGGGGTAATTGCTCTTCTATGGGTGTGCACAGTCTACCAAGGGTCGACCAAACTGCCCAGCCCAGTGGGGCCAAAAAACCTGTCTCTGAGCCCAGCCCCAGCTTTTCCAACCATGAAGGAGGGAGACTGGTTCCTGCAGCCCTCACATATTCCAACTCCCATTAAAATAAAATCACTTCCGTTTTGCAGTGAGGGAGGGGCCACAGTTCTTTCTGTGACTCTCCCTCTAATACCATCGTCTTAATGAGATGGTCCTCCAGGAGGCTTCACAGGCCTGATCAGAAATGTACCTGTCTTTCGCGGCACAGGCAACTCAGAAAGATCCAAACATCCAAGCCAAGGATCCCACGAGTCTCTGGCCCCATCCCACCGCATCCACTCCACTCCACCCTCCTATGCCTCCTTGCAGCACCAGCGCCTCTGGGGCGGAAATTCTCCAACTGCAGTTACAGAGAAGCAGAGGTGAAAAGAAGATCCGTATCCCTCCTCGCTCAGCCAGTGTCCCAAGCCCAGGACCCACACCGCTGCAAACAGATCGGGGGAGGGGCGGGGAAGGAATGTCCACGTAAAGCTCAGAAGCGGGCAACTCAACACACCCACGGCCACAGAGGATTGAGTTTTTGTTTTCAGTGAATTTTTGTAAAAACAAGGTTGGCCAGGCTAGACCAGGTTAAGAAGGGTTGGGCTGCGGAGGGGACCGCATTGCCTTGGTGTTTACTGCGTTGGTTTGAAGCCGCTAATAAGACGGGCTGCTGATTAGCAAGCTCTTAACAGAAGTGAGCGCCTTGGCGGAGCTGCACCTGTGCAGAGTAGGGAAAGGCCGCGAAGGTCCAGGAAGGCCCAAGGAGACAAGGGCGAGACGCCGCGGACCGTTCTCTCAGGCAGGTGTCTGTGAACAAGGCCCGAGAAAAGCTTTCCAGGACCTCGATTTAGCGCCTCCACCTCCCGAAGCGGGCTAACCTCGCAGAGCGAGGCCGGGGGTGGAGGGTGGGGGGGTGGGGTGGGGGAGGCAGGGCCTTTCTTCTATCCGCCCACTCCGCTGGCTTGGCCCTTAGCCCACCACTTCCCCGCGATCAGTACCGCCTCTTCGCGATTCGGAAGAAGCGGGAAGGTACTTACAGGGGCGCTCTCTCATGGTCCTGAACCTGTTGCAATGAAAACGGGGATCACTTAAATTCCACAGGATAATAAAGCAGACACATATAACACACAGAAAAATGACAAGGCCCAGATACACCACCAATACCCAGACCTCCCTGCTTCAGGTGCCCGCCCCCGGGAACTGCGCAAAGTTCTCCGCGGAGCCGGAGACCGCAGTCCCTCGAGAGCAGAGCCACGGATTATGACAGATTTCGGTCTCCATCACCTCCCCCACTCCACGCACCCTTGGGCAAAACCTCACTGGTTACTTGGCCCGATTCAGGTCGCCCGTAACAGGGTTTTCCCAGTGGGAAAACGAGAAGCGAGGAGAAAATGGGTCTTCGTGTGTTCCCTTCTGCGCAATCGGGCTGGGTGGGTGCAGGTCCACTGGGGAGGGGGTAGCCGCTCCATCTGCCCCTCACCCCAGCTTCCTATCTCTCCCACCCTGGGAGCAATTCAGCCTCCCTTTCCAGCTTCAGGTTGGTTTCAAATTCCTCAGCCCCAACCAGTGCCCCCAAAACCTGTCTTCTCTTCAAAGAAGAATCAGGCATGGCTGGGACTTGCCACTTCTACTCCAATTCAAAACAAAGAGCAATTTCCAGGGGGAAATGAGGACCCAAATGATAACCAAGGAGGAGGAAAATCAATGGGTTTAAAGGTGAATGGCAATGCTTTAGATTGTTATCCAGCTCTATTGGTATGACATCAATTTTTCAGGATTGCTGCTGGAGAGCTCAGAAGACAATCTTACTAAGCAGTGGTACTCCCAGAGGCTGGCGTCCAGTTTTAAGTTTTCAGTCTTTCCTGATATTATTATAGAAAAGCAATATTAGAAATCTCAGGGACAAAGCAGCTTCACCCTCATCCTCTCTTTCTTTCCCCACCCAGACTACCACTGTTTTATTCCACTTCTGAAGGAGATGCTCTTATGGGGAGGAGAGGGGCAGTAAGTCCCTCTTGTGAGGTGAGAGCCCTCAATTCCTAACTGTCCCTATCCGGAAGGGAGGGCATGGGAGATCGAGATGCTCATTCTATTTGTTAATTTAGGTTTAGGCTAAAATTAGAATTAACTTCGATGAGACTTATCCCCATCCTAGGCAGAAAAGTCAGGAACAGAGAAATCTCCCACCTCTGAAGTTGTTGTGGAAAAAGTAGTAAGTGACTTACTGTTTTTCTTTCCTAGTGGGCAGGGGAGCTGGGAGTAGAACCGTCTCCTTCTTAGCCTGGGGCTGGCTGGAGCCTCTCACGTTCCTATTGCTGCTCCAGGAACTCAGCATCTGCACTTGTATGCTCTTAACCTAATTTATGGTGGGAATTATATTTTGGCTTGTCAACTCTCAAGCCATAAAACAAAGTTTATTGGAATCACGTGCTCGTAAATAGCCACTCAGGTCCCATCTCTGCAGAACCATAAATAACCTTTGGCTTTAAACTTTTATTCACTAAATAAAGGTTCGCTGCAACTGTTCCCTCAGATTTAAATAGTTCCAAATATCTAGGATGCAAGGGAGGTCATATTCATATCAATACCCCAGGCTTTTCAAACAGCATCTTTTCAGAGAAGCTGTTTAAGTTGGGAGATAGTGCTATTTGGAAAAGGCTGGTTGGTGGGCATGTCTTATGATTCTTTGGCTGCATTCACTGAGAGTACCATCAACCCCTTTATTTCAACAATTTTCTAGCTCTAGATGTGATAAAGAGGAAGGTCAAAAGCCACTTCTTATTTGCCTATGACAGAAGTTGGAAGTTACTGGAGATTTTGTTCAAGTTTCAACAGAGAAAAAGTGGTTAGGGAGAGGCTGGGTGGGTTTGGGGGTGGGAGTGTCAGTTGGAATTAACACTTGGCTCCCTCCATATTGTTGTGGATGGGCTTGGAGAAAGTTGAAGGTAGCCACATGCCTAGAAGTTTCTATAATTTGCTTAGATCTGAAAGGGAAGCCTTTGCAAGTGACCAAACTGCTTAACACAGCAAGACTTGGGGTTTGGTAAAGTGAGAAAGTGGAGAATAGCCTCATTAGAATCTTTGGCAACTAAAGCTCCAAAGAAGGTTATAAAACAATAAAACAGCCCTGGTGTGAAGGAGACAGGGTGTGAGGAAGCAAATGAGACTCTCAAGGAATCCAAGCCCAGGAAGTCAGATGTCCCCACTCCCATGATGTCTCCAAGCACAGGGATTAAGGCTCAGGAGCTTTGGGGGTTCAAAACTGGGTAGGAGTTTTAGGAGGACTACCCCCACACCCACACTGCTGCCCCCACCAGAGAGAGAGCCTAAGACAGGAAGAGAGAGTAGTACACTGCCGCTGTCCTGCTGAGAAAGCCAAGAAAAGAGCTTGGGCCTGAACCTGCTCTCTAGGAAAATGCAGCATTCTCTGCTTGGGGGAGGCTGGAGTGGGGGTAAGAGAGAGGGAAAGATGCCCTCAGCTCCCACCAAGGAGCATAAATAAAAAGAGAATTGACCACCCAGCACCCTTCAATAGCCCACCAGAGTTGCCACCAAACAGTGTAAAAACATGTGTGGTTTTGACTATTCTGATGAAAATAATGGATGTTCTGTGGAGATTTGTAGAGCACACACACACATATGATTTCTAAATCAAATTCAGTTGCAACTGTTCCCATCAGAAAGACCCATCAAGCCCATAAAAGAGATCCCTTCATACAAAGATCTCTTTGCATCCCAATTTCCACCCATTCTACATGCATTTTCAAACCCATTTCCTGATTTCACTGTCATTAGCTGGAAAGCAGGGGGCTATTAGCCTGGATTGTAAGGCATCCATTTCTCCTTTTTTTGTTTCATTAGCCTTGTAGAAAGATATTTTTCTTTTATGGTTGATGGCATCTGTTTTTAAAAATGGATAAACTCTTCAAAACATAGTTTCTGATTCTGGTTAGCACTAGATGAGCAGCTGTAAAATAATGATAATAGTTTGAGGGGTTGAGAAGAGCTTTCTTTATTTTCCTGTAACCCCAGCACTTTGGGAGGCCGAGGCAGGCAGATCACGAGGTCAGGAGTTTGAGACCAGCCTGACCAACATGGTGAAACCCCATCTCTACTAAAAATACAAAAATTAGCCAGGCGTGGTGGCGTGCCTGTAATCCCAGCTACTCAGGAGGCTGAGGCAGGAGAATTGCTTGAACCCAGGAGGCAGATGTTGTAGTGAGCTGAGATCGCACCACTGCACTCCAGTTTGGGCGACAGAGCTAAGATCCGTCTCAAAAAAAATAAAAATAAAAATAAAGAAATTAATCACAGTACATATTAGTTTCCAGGCAATTGTGATGAGCTTTTTATGAGAATGGGGTAAGGAGAAGATAAGACTGAGGAGAAATAGTGTTTGAAACAGTGATGGGTACCCAGTCAGGTCTAGGTAGACATTCTTTGAACAAACGGTGATGAAGCATGGTGACTGAGACATGCTTGCAACCTTTACTGTGGCCTACAGAAAAAGATAAAATTACATAGCCTACTCTGTATATTTAGACAATAACAGCAAAGTGTCCGTGAGTAAAGAAAAGGAGAGATGAAAGGAATATATTGAGGCAGACACCATTTATGTCTTGATCTTAGGAAAGCGAGGCAAAGTGATTAAAGAGAGAGTAAGTGTCCACCTTCCCATAATCTTCTCTTGTCTCCTCCTTCCCCTGTTCCTTTTCTCCTCCCCCCACTCCTGGTCTTCTGTAGATGAAAGAAAGAGTGAAATGGGGAAGAGAAGCTGAGTGGTGGGAAGAGCAGAGCTAGCATGTGCCAGTTTGTTGGGGAGTTTCCCAAGAACTTGCAATGGTTGTGGTGATAATGGAAGAGGCAGTGGGGAAGGACAAGTTGAGCCTTCTTAAAAACCTAGAAGGAATTAATTTATAGGTAAAGTGGGACTGTGGGTACTGTCCTTCCCCATGTGGCTAAAAAGAGCCTAGCAAGCTCCCATGAGATAGGGCACCTTGTAGGGCTCCTCCAAACCCTGGGAGCCAAAGTAGCTCGCAGGAAGGTGGAGAGAGTGAAGGGGTCCCGGGAGGGAGCAGCTCTACTCCAAAAGTAATGAAAGTCAGCCCTCTGCCCACCCTAAGGGCCCCTGCTAGTGGCTCCAGGAAAGAATATTCTCATTTTGGCTCTTAAGAGGCCTTTTGCCTGAAGCGGGGTGGAGCTTTCCTCTTAAACTAAATGTTTGTACAACCAGAAGAGATAGGTGGGGCTTTGAATACACTCCCTGGCCAGGGGCAGGTGGAGAAAGAAGACTGCCCAGGGCTGGTACTTAAGGACGTAGTCTGGGGGTATAGCCAGAGAAGGACTGAACAGGGAGTCCCCAGCATGAGAGAAACGTAACTCTATATTCCTGGCACTATCCTCTACCACCAAAACAGAAACATTTCTCTCCCTGCCCACTTCCCCCCGCCCCAGTGGAGTCACTCATTGGAGCTCTGGCTTGAGGACCCAGGGAGGCAGAGGTGACCTCAGACAAAAAGGCCAATAGTGAGAGAAGAGACCAAAACAAAAGGGGAGGGGGCTTGGGGCAAGATGTCTGAGAGCAGAATGGAGGCTAGAAATAAGGCTCCAGTGGTCCCAAGAAGGGCAGAAGAGGCTAAGGTGGCCATCTAAGTACTAGGAGAACCAAGATTTGTTGGCACAGGAGGTGCTGCCCTAGGCTGTAGGCAGAACACTGCCTGACAAGGTTGGTAGCAGAAGAAACTGTATGTTTTGAGGGAAAATCTGACCCAGGAGGACTTCCTGGTTAAGCCAAGCAAAGCAGCTTGGCCAAGAGCTACTAAGGCTTTCATGAAAAAAGTCTGTAGACAGAAGTCATGGGCCCAGAACTAAGGATGAGGACTTATCCCTCAATTCTCCATTAACCCTTCCAATTCTTTGAAATTCTGTACATCTTTTATGAAGAGTTACAAAAATACCCTTTCTGGCTACAACCCCCAAACATGTTGGGGGCAGAGGCTCAGCTGCTGCCCTGGAGCCCAGATCCTGGGGCACAAGCAGTTAAAGGGGTGAGAAGTGTTGGGGGGAGTGGAGGTGGGGCTCCTCGGCTTCCTTGGCTGTTGTTGGTCTTTTGCTTTCCTACCCTGCCCTAGATTTTAAGAGACTAAGGAGGGTCCTTGCCCTGGGGCTATAGGAGAACAAGAAGAACAACCAGCTTGGTGGGTGTGAATGACAGGACAGGGTGGTGATGGAGAAGGTGATTGCAGGAGCTGGATAAATGGGCCTGCTCTCGGGAAAGACCTGAAGCCATCTGTAGGAGTCGAAGATGTGCCTGTGTGAATGTGAGGCCTCCCCTACCTGATACCTGCCCACTGAGGAGTTAGGGCCACTTTCTGCCTGGTGTAACCCTGATACATTTAGGTGCCAGACACTGAAAGCCAGGACTACATGGCCCACAACAGCAATAGGTTAGGTCACAGAACTATGTTCTCCTGAGTCTGCTACTTCCTGTGTGTTCAAACCTGTCTTGTCCTGCATAGAATTCAAAAATTTGGTGAGTGAACCAGGGGTCTATTGCTCTAAAAGTCTAGGCCTGATTACACAGCAAAAGGAGGATAATAAGAAACATGTATGTATTGAATACTTGGTATGCGGCAAAACACTGGTTTAAGTACTTAACCAGTGAGTTAAAGTACATAAAGCAGTTAGAATAGTGCCTGACATATAGAATTGCAAGTAAGTAAAAATTCTCATAACAACCCTTGAAGGTACTCTTATCCCTCCTTTTCAAAGAAATTAACAGGTCTAGAGAGTTGCAGTACTCGCCTAAAGTCACGCAACAGGTAAGTGGTACCACGGCAGTCTGAACCCACAACCCACTGTCTTTGAAATCTCTAAGCCAAAAAGCAAGGGATCCACGGCCTCTTCCCTAAAATGAAACTACTCAGCCTATAGGGTGGTGACCTTGAAAACCACAACCCTGGATGGAACCCTAGGAGCTCTGGGGAATGCCTAGTTGTAGGGGTAGAGGGAACTTGATCTTTGGAGAACAAAGGATCATAAAAGGAGCAGGAGAGATAATTGACCAGTGGTTCTCAAACATAAGTATGCAGCCCAAGTGCCCTGGGCTGAGGAGTGTTTACAAAATGCAGGTCTCTGTGTACCATATCTGAATATTCTGATTCAGTAGGTCTGGGATAGGACCCAGAAACCTGCATTATAAACAGGAGATCTGATGCAGGTCTTCACTGAGAATCATTACCCTAGAGAAGGCTGTGGGGAGAGGGGGACAAAAGACTGCATTGCCAAGAGATAACGGAGCATCAGTGGGATTGGGTCAGAGCATTATTTAAGTAAGGTGTCGCTGGCTCTTGAACCTGGTGCGCGGAGTGCCCAGTGGAGCCCACAAAAGGCCAGAAATGAGCGAAGTGGTAGTAGAAGAGTGGTTGGGTGGTGTGGAGTAGACATGCGCATCTGGCTAGTTCTCTCGAGCCGCAGAGCAAATGGGATTTACCCAAGCTCTGAGTCTCCAGGGAATCCCAGGACCCAGGCCCTGTTCTACGTGAGCAAGGGCAAGGCCCATCAGCCTGTTGGAGGAGGCACTAAAGGATGTGCTTTTCAAGGCTGTCCATTCTGGGTACCAGGAATCCTGGGCAAGGTAAATGACAAGACCCACGGCCCAGCGGGAGGGACTGGTTGGGATCCGCGGATTGGGCCCAGGTTGCCCCACACAGGATTCAAGTTGCTGCTCCTAGAAGCGCAGCACGAGGAAATCGCGCCCCCTCCGGGAGGGCGGAGAAAGCGAGGTGGCCCGCCAACCCGGAACGGCTCTAGGCTCCCAGGTCTCGGAGCTGCTTCCACTGCCAGTCTGGGGAAGGGAACCCCTGGGAGGATGGGGCGCAGCACCGTCGACCGTTGTTCAAGGCCCCACACACTTTGCGCGCGGAGGTAGAGTGCGCGGGAAGGGAGGAGCGATAGGGATCCCTCCGCTCCCGCCCTCCGCGGCCCGGACCAGCCGGCGAGACGCTTGTCCTACAGCGCCTCCTCCTGGACGAGGCGCCAGACAGCAGAGCAGGGAGACCACCAGCCCCGGAAACCTGAGGCTGGGACTTCCTCCGGCGGGCGGAGGTTTCCCCGCACCGGAGGCTGGTTCTACAGTGTCCCCTGGGGCGGCTGGAAGGAGCAAGAGGGACCTGAGGCCACCTCTCATCCCCTACCCCCCACCCCAGGACAAACAACAAGCTCGTGGCTCAGAGGCGCTTGTCCCCCATTAATTAAGCGAACCCAGGCGGGAAAATCCCTTATACGTCCGTTTATTTATTTATTTGATTGCTCTTCGCCGAGCTGCTGCCCCCCAGAGCCCTCGAATGTGTTGTGCTGGCATAACAAGATCCGGGCATGGTCAGGCTGAAGGATTGGCCTGAAGTTTGGCGGTTTGAACAGGCGCCAGGAGGAAAGGCCTTTTCCCAAAGTAGTAGCACCAGGCTGAAAAAAAAATCTACAGCTTTCCCCGAGGGGCAAATATATGCCACACACACACATATATATATACATATCAACTGGAAAGAAGAGTGTTTCCTTTGGCCCCTGTCTCGTATTTGCAGCCTATGTCTAGCGTAGATTTAAATTGGGGGGAGGTGATAAGTCATAATGATTGGAAGTGTATCCAAAGGGTAGAACTGTTCAGCTATACAGGGAAGGCTGAGATAAAGGCAAGATGAGTAGCGAGCCTTGACGGAGGAAGAATGGAAAGATCGGGTGTATCTTTCTGCTCGAGTCCACTCGCCCCCTCCCTCCCCCCACCCAACCCGTGCTGTGCCGATCGAATTCCCGGGCTGGGCCATTTCACTGCACATGCGCTGGACGCCTTGCGCGCGTGTGTGGCGGGCGCTGCGGGGCCCTGAGCTGTGCAGCCGGCTTGCACCGCGCAGTACGGATGAGGTACCGCTCACCGCTTCTACGCCTGGATGCAGAGGAGCTTGGGAACCTCATCTCAAGAAGCAGGAAACATACTTTTCTTTTTCAGGAAAACCTGTATTAAAAGCTTCAACTGTCCTTTCTGATTTGCAAACCCTATTCCGCCAACAAGCAGCATCTCCTCGTTGCCAATGAACACTCTGAAGGTTGTTATGTGAATCAGAAATGTCACATCTAGGGCACCGCTTCCCTTGAGTCCTTCTTCAAGGTGGGGAAAACCATCCTACATCCAGAGAGCACAACTTCTCCCTCATTCTGCAAAACTATCAAGTCTAAAGGACCAGTCCCTAGAAAGAGGGCATCTGTTCACGCCATTTCCGAAAACGTGACCCTAAATTGAATTTAAGTTGAAATTCTGAGTTCTTGATGGCTTCTCCCCAGCTTCCGGTGCCCCCGTATACCCTACCCGGCTGCCTGGCCGCCGCACTGCGGCAAGGCCGTAAATACCTCTAACAGCTGCCTGCCAGCCCAGGGTGAAATACTGTCTTTGTTCGATTTCCCTTGCCTCTCTGATTCAGAAAACAGAACTCTGGAGAAATGTATTTATTTGTAGAAACATCTGACGGGAAAATACGCTTTGTTTTCAGCTCTCGTGCTTGGCCACATTAATAATTTCGAGCTTCGCTCTTTCTCCGGGTCCTCGCCAGAGATCTCAAGCCCAGTTCATGGCCTGACCCTTCGTCACCAAGGCCCGGACATGCTATCGGCTCCCTGATCTATGAGAGAACAGAGGTTTGGGCCAAGGACACTGGGAGTTTTACTTTCGGGCTTCTCAGCTCTTAGGGTCCCAGCGTTTTAAAATTTCGTTCCATTTTTTGGTTAGGTTAACAGAAACAATGGGGTTATTTCCGGTAGTGGCAACACCACGAACTAGTCTTCTTGTGGACTAATGGCCCGAGAGTTCCTGTGATTTGCGGATTATTTCCCTTAGATGCAATCAACCATTTCGTTCCAGTAAGAATTAATGCTACCACGAGGCTTACAAAGAATCCCTCAAGTCTTCCAAATCTGCCCATGACAGCAACCTCTGCTGCGTAATCGGATCTGCACCCAACCCAGGTTTTTAGTCACCAAAGAGCCCTGGGCTACAGAACCAGGGAAAAGCACTGAAGCTCTGAACATAGAGCTTGGCCATCAGGGCCACACCCCCACCCCCACCCGGGTACCATCCGACCTAGGGACTCTTCCTGCTCCGGATCTACCCGGCAGGGCCTAGAAGCCACTGTCCAGGTGCCTGCTTTTCAATGGGGAATGCTTTTTACCCCGATCAAAGAATGACCTCAAAGGTCATTGTACTTTAGTAGAGAAATAATTACAAAATACAAACACTCCAAATAAAAAAAGAATCACTCAAATTTCTTATTTGTAAGTGATCAGAGTTAGTGATCCAGGAGAATCTGCAGGCATCAGCTGGCCACAAATCGTGGACCTCCATTTTGAAATGAGCATGATTCCATCATTAATTACGAAAAACACCTTTCCACAAAGATGACATGTTTTGTTCAGAAACGCTTTTATGGCCAACGTTGTTACATTGGAATTTTAAGGGAATAATAAGTTAGGATTTACCACTGGGTGCTTTGGGAACCATACCCTTGCCTTGCGCAGGCCACTCTCATGCGCAATGCGGCAGATTGTCCAAAGGTCTCATTTCACAATGTTCATGAGGGAATAGGCAATAGGATTTGCGAACTGCATCCTCAAGTGCCATTCAAAATCAGTGGGAGAAAATAGCTTTTTTTTCTTCTGCAAAGGATTTTCTTTTATGCATATTGTTTCAGTTCAGCAGTTTTGAAGTTGAGGGAAGAATGTTGCAATGTAATATTTATTAGTAGGCGGAAAAAAAACACAACCCATCAATACATTTAGAGAGCAAAAAGATCTACTCTTTTCCTACTCTGGCAAATAAGAAACACACGATGTTTCAACACAGAGATGTCTTGTATTTCTGAAAGATCTATTGAGTTTTTACCAAGACCTGCACCATATATTCTGATACCATTACCTCCCAAAACATGCATTCATTTTGTGATATAAAAGAATCCAAATTCACCTGACGGATTATCATATGTGGGAAGAGCCTATCTTGAGTTGTTTAAAAATTTCTCTAAGAACTAGAGAAACATTTAAAAATATTTAAAATTCCATCTCATACAACACAAGGCCCAATAAACCATCAACCCTAGAAATTAACCAGCATCAGTCACTAAAGCCTAGATTCAAACACCAAGCACATCCTAGAAACAGAGAATTCACCCCACCCCTACCCAAGCCCCAACCCTCAAAAAACACCTGTTGGCCTCCCAGGAACCTCTGGCCACGGCCACAGGTAAACCACAAAAACCACAGCTCTATATAAAATGCCTTTAGTGACCCCCAGCAAAGTGGAGATGTTCAGTAGTAACCCGTCTATACATTTTCCCAGGGTAGGATTGAGGGGCTCTCCATCTAGGCAGTGGGATCCTGTCTGTGGCTACCCATATCTCAGAATTTCTGAAATAATACTGCCCCCTTAGACTTCTGAACCCAGCCGGACCCCACCCCAGGCCCCAGGGGACGCCCTAGGAACGAAGTGATTGGGGAAGGGGCTTAGACAGCGACCCCCAGTTCCCCGGGAAATGTAGGGGAGCCGCCGGACTAAGCTGCCCAAGGGGGTCGGCGACCCAGGCTTCTTGGTTGCATGCTGGGGCGCGGGGAGGGGGCGATTCTTACCCGAAGGCTGCCGAGCTGCAGGCGGCGGTCGGTCCGGGCGTCTGCTGTAATCCACTAGGCGCTGCCCGGCTGCGCTCACTCTCGGACGCAGAGACCCGCTCATGTTGGTGAAGAAGCCGCGCCAGAACCGCGCGGCTGCAGTCACCTCGAGCAGGCCGGCTGCTCCTGGCAGGCGGTGTCGGCGCCGGCGGGGGGCTCGGCGCCCAGGGCCCCTTCCAGGCCCTCCCTCGCCGGGCTCCCCACCAGCTCCGGAGGTGGCGGCGGTGCGGACCGAGTGAGCGGCGGTGGGGCCAGGCCGGTCGCAGGGCGGGAGCCGAGGCCGCGGCGGACTCCGCAATCCCACAGCCAGCGACTGGAGCCCACCTCTGCAGAGACAAAGGTTAGAAAAAAGGGGGTGAGGCTCTGGGAAAGCAGAATGCGAGGGGAAATTCGCCTGGGAAATCAGGAAAAAGGCCGTGAAGGCGAGCGGCGCCTGCACATGACCAGCCGCAGCCAATGACGACCGCAAACAGGTCATAAAAAGGTCTATTACCAAGTTGTAAATTTTCTTCAAACAAAAAGGAATTTACTGCAATTCCTTGCGGATTTTGCACATACAGCTCGCAAGCGCCATGTTTTTTCCTCTCCTGCTTTCTCTCTCCCCCGCCTCCTCTCTTCCTTCTCCTCCTCCTCTCTCTCCATTCCCTCTCTCCTTCCTCCCTTCTCTTTCTTTCTCTGTCCCTCTTCACCTTTCCCTTTTTTCTTCCCTTCGTGATTCTTTCCTCCCTCCTCGCCTCCTCTGTTTCTTTTTCTAGGATTTATTTGTGTGTGCGTGTGCGTGTGTGTGTGTGTGTGTGTGTGTTTCTTTTCTTTGGTTTGGCTCAAAACCTCTGCGCAGTTGGCCATTGTGAAGGAGGGAAATGAACTCAACGTACTGCTCACGCCCTGGGGAAGCGATCCCCACAGCTACCTCCCCCCATCTCTCACCCTGTGCCTGTCACTTGGCTTCTCCTCCTCTCCCCGCAGGAAAAGGCCTGTCCCCAAAGGCAGCCAACCACTTTCGGTTTCCCCTCCTCCCTCTCATCTTGCAAGCCAGCCCCAGTTATCTTGGGAAGAAAACACGGGCTCTGCAGGCCAAGAAAATGTGCACCCCACACACCGCTCCAACATAAATTGGGGTCCCTCCCATTCCCGGGAGGTTCTGCAGTAGGATAATCACCAACCAGCTTAAAGGCTGGAAATGGTTTTAGGTACTTGTCAACCTCTCCGAAATACCCGTTTGAAAGTCTACCACCTGGTCTTTCTCCACAGAAACATCTTTCTGGACAGACACGGGTTATGGTTTCTGGATCCCTTCTGAAACTCCTTGCTCTACGTCCCCCTCTAAGAGCAATTCTCATTTTTATGGAGTTTAATTCTAGTTCTCCCCTCTCCCCTTGCCCCCAAATATTTCCCAATTGAAAAATTTGTTCAACGCAGTACTGAAAAGACATTTGTTCAGGAAAAGAGTGACTTCCTCAGATCAGCCTAGAAAAAAGAATGATTCCTTTTCCTCAAAGGCCAGTGTCACATTCCCTTTATATTTTTCGCAGGAACTGCTCTGGTGAACTCCCCCTGAAAGTAAATGTCCTTGGCTGGCCTCCAGCATTCCCTTCATGGGCATAGCCATGCAGCCTTCAGAACCTTCCTGAAAGAGGTAACACCACTCCCCATCCTTTTAAAGACAGTGTCTTTAAACTTCCAATACTATGTTTCAAATATTTGCATTGCATATCTGTGTATACGTTCTCTGCTATTAACATCTGCACACCCAGTAAGTGCCTAAGTGGATGTGGACTGAAGCAGGAAGCAGCACAGCACTCTCTGGAGTAGGCCATTTGTTATTCCTTGAAAAAGTTCTGATGACCTTGGATGTTTTTGATTAAAGGACTTTTGCTGCCATCTGTCAGCAAAAGTCATATTCTTTCTAGAAAACAGCCAATAGGCCCTAACTTTGCTGGAGGGAACCGCAGCAGCAGCCAGGGCCCATTAAAATGTTCTCTCTCCTCCCATGTCCACCCCTAGATGCCCAAGGATTCAGCAAACACGGGGCAAGCAGAGGACACAACAAGCTTGGATGTGAAATAGCACTTCCTTCTGTATTACAGAATAAAACAATATTTTAAATTACACAAGCAGATGGGGCAAGTTTTTGGGCCCTCACAAGCCCAGAAGACTGAAGTCGGGTATACTCCTATATACATGTGGAATTGAGCAAAGAACTTGTTTAATTCCAAAATTTTCTGAGAAATAATCTCAATAGTCAATTTGCCTCATTATCCTCTCCCCGTCTTACCCAAATAAAAGCAGAGCTTTATGACCCTCCCTTTCAACTTGCGGAATGAGGGCCGCAAAGAGACTTTGCACTGAAAAGCAGCCATATTTGCATTTTCTCCCCTTGTGCAGAGGTAAGCAATATACTGGGCTTTGTGGAACCTCACAAAATGGCATCCTTGAACTGACTTCTCTGAAAACCACTGAGACCCACATTCTCTTTTGTGTGTTTCTGGTCACTGCAAATGGAGAGACTAAATCACTCAGAAGGCTTGGTTCTTTCATTCAGTGTTAACATTGGAGAGTATTATTTTTCTCTAAACGGTTTACAGACCTCACTAAGCAG
This sequence comes from Hylobates moloch, assembly GCF_009828535.3. NCBI lineage: Eukaryota > Metazoa > Chordata > Mammalia > Primates > Hylobatidae > Hylobates > Hylobates moloch. The sequence continues at coordinate 66,275,211 of NW_026652276.1, forward strand.
ACTGCTGCAGTCCAGGGCTGAAAAGCGCTGCCTGGGATGGCAAAGCATTCTCTGAAGGTTTATGCAAATTTCTGCAGCAAAAAAATGTTCGCTTGTTGCCTCAACGCTTGGATGTCGACAAATTTGAGCCAATTAGAAGGGCATCTTGTGCGCAAGTCACTGCCAGTCTGTCTGCATGAAACACCATGATGGGGGGTGGGGATGTCTAGTCAGTGTAAGAAAGAAGGTGGCGAGTGCGTGTGATTTGCAATTCCCCCAGGTCTTTATTTGAACACAAATCTATGCTCTTTCCCAGCTACAAAAGGAAACATTTACCTACATGAATAATCAACACTCTGGGCGTGTGTGTAAGCTATGTGTACATACAAATTCATAATCTAATATATACCAGCTATTGCAACAGTCTTTGTCTGTACATGAGGTATGAATTTACCATGGCTTAGGCGGCCAGTGGGGCCAGAAGTTACACTTTGAGACCAGCACAGAATGCTGAAGAAATGACAATTTTATCTCCTCTTCCTTCCTTGATTTCCATATCCACCCATACACAGGGCTCCCACTTGACAGTCTTGCCAACATTATCTCAGGGTTCTAAAAGTATCTGGTGAGCATCCTTGAGCAGGAGACAGCAAGTTTTGCTAACATATAAAGGAGTCCTGAGTCCCTTAAATCCAGGGCAGCTGGATTTCAGCCAGCACTGGGCTTTGGATGGTTTACACTGGAGGCTGTTCCCCAGCCTCTTGGCCCTTGGCATCCTTACTCTGTACCAGCCGACAGCAGAGTCTTAAGCAGTGCACAGAGCAAAACATTCTCAAATCCAGCATAGGCATTTGCAGCTGTCTCTTGGAGTGCAAATGTTTAAGTCCTGGGCCACCTGTGATTTAAAATTATCTTTCCTGGCTCAGGTCAGAGAATGTCACAGCCATCACTTCTTCCCAGCATGGAAAGCCAGGTGGTGCTTTCCTTCTGACCTGGCCAGTGGCAACATTTCTGTGGTCCATGAAGCCACAGGCAAACAGCCTGATAAAACCCGATGAGGTGACCCTGGCGCAAAACTATAGGATTCCATTTTCTTATCTATGTAATAAAAGCAACTCTGGAAATAAAAACGTACCCCTTTGAAAATAAACATGGTTAGAGAAAGCAGAGAGTTCTTCGATGACTACCTAATAAAGATGCTTTCCCTTTTTCGGGAATGTTACTTTACTTGAATTTCTCTTTTCTCCCGCTCCTCTTCCCCCCACTTTCCCCTGTAAAATGGCAGCTGCAGAAGCAGCCTCCAATGGAAAATGGATATCTTGTTAATAACAGATGCCAAACCCCACCATCAACGCCGGCTCAGTGCAATAAGCTGTGGTGTAACATGGACTCTGCGTTGTCCCCCACTGGGCCTACAACTTGAGTCCTTTAAGAGGATCAAAGCTCTCAGAGCATCTTAGCAAGATTATTTAGAGCAAGATAGACTAGCCAGTCCTCTCTGGAAAAAGAAGGGGCCCCTGCGGCTTTTTTTTTTTTTTTAAACAGCGCGGAATGTGTGTAACCCCACCCCTTTCTTATTAAACAGAAGCCTTGAGCGAGTACTTTTCTTCGTGCGAGCCCGGGCGATTGTTAGTGATTCATGGAAAAGGGGTATTTGCGGCGCTCAAAGACACTAGCTCCAAAAAGAGATTCATTTATTTATTAAGGAGCTAGCGACATTCTGGAGTTGTTTACACCTCAGGTTTTTCTGCGTTTGCTCTCAGGGCTTGTTTCAAATAGGTGAAGCTATCGCTTTCCTGAAGAACAGCGGAGGACGTACCAACCGATGTCTGAGATGCGCACAGCAAGCTGGTTTAAAACCAGCGGCGAACAGAACGAAGGCAATACAAATAAATATGGCACCTACTGAAAATAACGGAACACAGCGGCAGCCATCGCATAAAGAACTAGCGATTTCAGGCGATTACAAGGGTGGTTCAAAACGAAAGCAAGTTAAAAAATGAGACGCATTTTACAAGGCGATTTGCCAGAGTTGCCAGATTATTTAATTTGTATGGACTATAGGAAAATAATTGTCAACTTGGACATTGTCTTTAAACTCTTGTCACTGGCCCAATCTTTTCCTTAAGTTTAAGGAAGCTGCAGAGCTGGACTACACGTTACACTCTTCGGCTAATACGTGCTTTTCGAATATTTAGCCCAGCCTTTTCCCCGAGATAATTACATTTAGAAAATACGCAAAGAAACCTTTTAGGAGTAAACAAAACGCACCCGAACTATTCATTATAAAAGAAAGAATAAAAAATCCATAAATAATACATTGTAATCAAATAATATAAAGTATTCTGCAGACATAATTTTAAAAAAATTAATAGACTCCTTTTAATTTACTCACCACAAAGATTAAAATGTTCAAGTGCACTTGTTTGATTAATAAAGCATTTTATATGCAATTATTAAGTACTAATCATTAGGAAGTTTACGTTGTTCAGGCAAATCACCAGCTCAGACATTAAAAACCATTATAAAAATATAGCTACAAGGTCAGTATCAAATTACCCTTCCATAGGACAGCTCAAGGACTGCTTCTATTTGATACTAGAAACTTTTTTAAACACCCAAATCCCACTCAAAGCGCAGAAACCTTAAGAGCAGTGACATGAAGGTAGCTTGAAACACAGGTAAGGTCCTTTCCAACAAAGAAAATAGGTGGTGTCCACAGCATATGGTGATTATTAGTTTTAATAGTCTGTGGTAAAATTTTAAAGGTAGAAGTTAATTTGTCGGGCCTTTGGCTCTGTCTTCCTCCAGCTCTTGGGCTTCCTTTTTCGTTTCCCCGTCCTTCACCTCCTGCCGGGAAACGGGAAATTTGTCCTTGTTGTTTTCCTTTTTCCATTTCATTCTCCTGTTCTGGAACCAGATTTTTACCTGTCTCTCGGTGAGGGCTAGGGCGTGGGAAACCTCGATTCTTCTTTTCCTGGTCAGATAGGGGTTAAAAAGAAATTCCTTTTCCAACTCTAGAGTTTGGAAGCGACTGTAGGTTTGTCTTCCTCTTCGTCTACCAGGAGCTGCTGATTAAAACAAAAAAAGGGGGGAGGGAATAAGCGTTTTGAAAATGTTATGGTACCTCTGCATGTTGCTGGAGGTTTGTGGAACGGGGGTCTACGGGGTGAAATATACACAGCGCTCTTTAGCTCCGATATATATAGGGTGTTCAGGCAAGAGGGGCAGAGAGAAGGTCTTCACAATTATTGTCCCCATCATCTTTACATGGTTCCTACTTTTTAAAAAAAAGTCTATATTACTTTATGAATAAGAGCCACTGTGGCTACACAAGAAGGAAAAGGAGGGGGAGAGGGAAGGGGAGTTTTAAAGCCAGAACGTGAGATGAAAGCAGATTTCTCCCCCTCTCCCTTCTTTAAAAAAAAAAAAAAAATGCATCCCAACCTTGTGGTCTCATCCAGGGAAACATTTGAGAAGGAGACGAGCTCTGATTTAAGTGGTCTGGGTCCTCGCCAATATTACCACTGGACGATTTACAGTCAGGATATTGTACCAGCTCGGCCTCTTGCTGGGTCGTAAAAATCGGCTGTCTCTGTAAGTTATCGTATCCGTAAAACTTCGCGGGCTCCCCGTGACAGGCAATCCCGCCGCAGGGGGGAGGCGGCGGCGGAGGCGGGGGGGCGGCCTGGTAGGCAGCGGCCGGGCTGCCCCCGCCGGGGTGGAAGTAGTCCTGGCCCCGGCCGCCCCCATCGCCGCACGCCGGCCCGGAGGGCGGCGGGGACGGGTGCGGGAGCGGGTGCGCCTGCGGGGGCGCGTGCGGGAAGCCGGCGGCGCTGTTGCCATAGAGCTGCAGGGCTGCTGCGGCGGCGGCGGCGTGACGGCCGCCGACCTCGGGCGCGAAGTGACAGTCGTAGTAAGTGGGATTGATGGCCTCGCCCGCCGCCGCCGCCGCCGCCTTGTACTTGGAGTACAGCGGGTTCACGAAGTACGAACTCATTGGGGCGTCAGTGGCGGCGGCCCGGGGCGGGCGGGCGGCGCTAAGCAGCCAGGGAGCAAGCCTCGACTCGGCCGCACTGCCGCGGGGGCCTCTGGGGCGGCTGCCCTCGCCGCCGGGCTACGTCGCTGCTGCCACCCGCCCGCGCTCGCGCGTCGCTTCTGAGGCCGGGCAGCCACGGGCGCTCAGCTACTGGGAGCTCATGCCCGGCTCTTGCGCCCGCCGCCTCGGCTTCGCGCCGCCTCCCTCGCGGGTCGCGGGGCCTCGCCCAGCCCCCGCGCGCCGCCGCCCTCCCGGCCTTTCCCGGCGCGCTCCGGCTCGGCCGCAATATAATCGCCGACGCCCCGGGCGACCTGCCCCTCTGCCTTCACTGTTTCCTCTTAGGCACCAAGAGTGCCGGAGCGCACCCGGACAAGAAAAAAGTGCTCTCGGCCCACGGGGACACTCTGGCCTCGGTTTACAAACCCCAGCTCTGGAGGGAAAAGAAAAAAAACACCCTCTGCCCGCCGCCACCTCTTACCGCGTCCCCCCCCGCGCCCCCCTCCCGCCGCTCTCGCCCCCGCCGCCGAGGCTGCAGCCCAGGTGCGCACCGGCAAGGCATTTTCGCACCACAGCACTGCACGGAGAGGCGGCGTGACGGGGGCGAGGAGCCCCGCGGAGGGATCCGCACGGAGTTCAGCCGCTACGTCCCACAGACGGAGCGCCGCGCCCGGCCCGAGATGCCTCCGCCGGCCTTAAAGGGGGCCCATAAAGACGCACTGCCAAGGGCTCCGTGTGCCCCGGGGCCGCGGGAACGCTGACCGCAGCCGGCAGGGAGGGGCCGCGGCGGAGCCTTAGACTTGGGGGAGACAAGGAGGCCACTCCCAGGAGGCTGCGGAGCAAATGACTCCCTCCCCGAGCCCCTGGGGCAGCCCAGCAGAGGCTGCCTGTGGCTTTTGCAGCTCTGGACACGCGGGTGCAGCCCAGGGAACGTGGACAAGAGGTGTTGACGGACCGGACCGTGCATTTGAGTTGGGGCATATCGAAGTGGTTTAATTAAAAGCCGCGAGTGTGGCCCCCGATCTTGGCGTTATCAAAGCAAATCAAAGCCCTTCTTTTCCAGCCGAGTGGGCCCTGTGGAAATGAGACGTACATTTACCCCTGACGCACCGCAAGCCTGGCCGAGGCTCTCAGGTTCATTGATATTTAATGGAAATCATGCCCATGAATATAGTTTCCATCATTTCACCCTTGATAGACGTCAGCACTGGGCGCAGGGGGAGGCTGAAGAATGCAGGAGGGGGCATTAGGCTTGCTGAGAGTAAATAGAAGAGCGGACAGAAACGTTCTGAGGCGGGATAAAGGGCTCGCGCTGGGGAGGGTGACATTTCCTCGGGCAGGACGCGGCTCCCGGGTCTCGGCCCCGGCGCGCAGCGAACCAGGGCCGGCTGCGGTTCCCGGAGGAGCGCGGGGGGCAGACGACCGCGAGTTCCCCCCAGGAGCCTCCCGGCCGGCGTTCAGATCGCGCCGGTTCCAGGCAGCTGCAGGCGGCCCATCTTCTGCTGACGATCCTAGTTCCCCCGCCAAGCCTGTGAAATTACTGCCGAGAGAGCGCGCAGGCCTCAAAGTTACGAATTTTTCCCAAAGCAGAGAAAGAGAAGGCTCAGCCTAGTTTGTGAGCAGAGATGAAGAAAAGTTGCCCTAGTCATGTGGCCCAGTCGAGTGTGAATCGACAAAATATTCCTGATTTTAGCAGCTCTCTCCAAAGCTGTCTGGCTTTACCCTACCAACCGCCTCCCCACACACTTCCTTTCCCTCTCTGCTCTCGTTTCAATGTCCAATAAATGCAATGGTTCTCTGTTGTGTGTGTGTTTTCCCCTCTCCTGCTCGGCCTTTTTCGTGGGCTCTTTGGGTGACTGAGCCCCGTTTCCTTCGGGATAGGTACAATGTCGTGAGGGCGCCAGGCCCACAGCTTTGGAAACAGACCTTCAAGGCGCCCCTGCTCAAGCTAAACGCACCACGCCGGCTTTCCACACCAAATGCAAATTTCCGAAAACCCCAGACGGCCTCAGAGATGCCGCAGGCTGGCGAGCGATTTCAGCTACCCCTAGTTCCTTGTGGGTTGGCCCAGCCTGCGAGCGCGATCCTGACTTGTGTCTGGGTGGACTGAAATATCATTTTTACAAATGGAGAAAATGAGATCGAGATGGACAGACATAGCAAGGTGATAATGTCTGACTCAATTATTTCTACTGGGAATGACTGAAAGGTAAAGGAATCGTTAATGAATCTGGAGATGATAAAGGCATGCTTTATTTAATTTTTAAATTAGTAAGGAGTGCAGACTTGAGGTGGTGGAGAGCAAGGTTTTTTTTTGTTGTTGTTGTTGTTGTTTGTTTTTGTGAGGCTTTTTTCTGCTGATTATTGCCAAATATAATGACTTTCTTTAAATCCGAAGGCGAACGAATTGATTCTGACAGTTAAGGATTTGTCCTTCAATCTTGCAAATGCCCAATTAAAAGATTATTATTGTCAATAAAGCCTTGGAGCTACCTTTGTAATTGTGCCCCTTATTTTCAGTTTGGTGTGTGTGTGTGTGTGTGTGTGTGTGTGTGCGTGTTTGAACCCTGGATAAATGAGTGGATTTTGGAATGGAATGGGGGAAAAAAATGAAAGAGCCCGGATCCCATACCAGTCATCTTGTAGAACTGTGTGATTCCTCGGGGGAATAAAAGAAAAATGAACACTAGAAAATTCATTTATAGACATTCAGGCCAAATTTAGAAAACGTTACAACACAACATTTCCTCTTGGGACAAAACAGTTTTTAACATTTATTTAAGCATTCCGTTTATAATATGAGTATAAAAAGAGCGCGATTAACTTAGTAAGCAAAGATCTATGCTTTTTACAGTTTTCTGTTTTGATATAATACATTAATTTATCATAATGTTTTATAGTTTCAGCTGTGCCACAGTCCAAATTTTCTGAAGCCCTGATCGAACCAAAATTTTATGCCCAGCAAACACAGAAATTAATAGTACACCTTGTTTATTTTTGGCTAAGATTATCCTAATTTGGGATTAAAAATAAGATTGTAAATATTTTTAATCAAAACCTTTCTCCGCCGCAATTCCAGCTTTACGAGATCAGAAAGTGGAGCAACAGCGCTCTCTAGTGGCCAAATGCCACCTCCAGTCCACTGAATTTAATTTTTATTCATTTCAAACCAATTCTAATCTCGTTCTTTAGTTTGGGGCTTGGACTGCTGACACTAATAATGCTTCATTCCTGTGACTGTCAACAAGTCAAGAGCAGCAAGCAGGAGCTCCTGCATGCCTAGGATATTCTAATCAGTGCTCCCAACAGCTTCCAGTAGTGTCTTTTCCAAAAGCTTCCAGCCCTTCTTTTGCCAGACACCAAAAGTCCCCATGCTGTAACCGTCCAGCTGTGCCTTTTAAAATAATTATAGGACAGGCTAGATTTAACAAACCTACAACTTTCTAAATATCAACTGCCAAGAGGCTTTTTCTTTTCTAGAGGAACCAGACACTCTGGCAACCAAGAAATTACAGAAATCAAGTATTGTTATGTTTTTGTTTTTCTCTTATAGCTGTTGCTTTTGGGATTAAATCATGAATATTTGCTATTTTAACACTGTAACTTTAATGCTTTGGGCCCACTTAGGTGGGCGATTTTGGGGGAAATCGAAGCCAAATCAAAAGCTTTTTGCTGGATCTCTGAGTGGCTGTCTGGAAAGTCCCTTTGCGCTTCTGTTCGTTTGAATTTCTATGGACAATAAATGGGATTTTAAAAATATATATCAACAGTCATTGAACTAAGCATTCCACTAGAATTTTTTTAAAAGCAATGACTATTCAATTGGCTTAAGTTTTCCTGTTAGGTTAATCTTTTTACTCATCTTCAAAACTGCTTTCCTCCAGTTTAGGTGTAACAATTGTATTTTTTTATAAGTGAATAGACATAAATTCCAACAATATTTTGCTTCAAAGTTTGGAGTGGAGGGCCAGAAATTCTTGTGAATAGGCATCTAACTTCATCTTTTCCCGTGAACCATACTTCTGGGAGACTCTCACCTGGGTAAATCACCTAAGATCACTAACCATCCAATCCCCAGATAACAGGCCAATTTTTTTCTTTGTTTGTTTCTAAAGAACCAGCTAAACCGTGGTCATAGTCAAAATATTATAAAATGCCATCGCCTTAGGCTACTTCCAATACTCAGTTCATTTCAAAAATCAGAAATTCATTCATCTCTTCCTTCCTACCTCTTTCATGTTTACTTCCTAGGTGCTCACACCTCACCCAGGGGCTCCTATGCCCCTGCCTTCTTGGTCCAACGCGGTCTTGTTTATATTTTATTGTCTAGATTTTAAGACCCAGTTTTGTCTGCATTTTTACTTTCCTCCCACAAACACAAACATCAAAATGAGATGGTTTCAAAGCAAAGCGCCGGGCCTGTCGTAAACTCATTACCTCCAGACGTCTGGCCGGCTAGATGGCTTTATGACACCTTGGCTCTTCCTGTTTTCAAAGAGCCCTAGGTACCGAGCTGGCCACAGTGGCAGGCGTATGCAGCACCTTCTGCCGGATCTGGGCCTTCCATGGCTTTCCCTCCCAGTCCCCCTCTGCTTTTTCTTCGAGTCCCCTCTTTCTTTGGGATCTCCCACGATCTCTGCCACCGCCCCCACCTTCCACCCAGCTCTGGCCACCTGGCAGTGCCGCCTCTTTGGCCTGCAAAGGCTGTGCTCACCCAAACCCTCACTTACAATGACCTTCATTTTAGCCCCTGAATGCAGCCCTCAGAGGGCCAAGCTGGGGGCTAAACATACACAGAAGCTGGGTGGGGGGAAGGGGACGGTGAAATGGATGTGGCTGGTGAGGAGAGCCTTGACCATTTTGATCGCTAAGGTCACTTTGGGGCTTTGGTGGGGAGGGGCAGAAGCTCACAGCCTGACCAGCTGGGACCTCCCGGAGCCAGCCAGCCCCGCCGAGCTGGGACAGTTGCTCCAGAGTGCAGAGTTGGCCTTTCCCTTGTTTGGAGAGGGGTTTGGCATCTGGGGCTCCAGGAGTCCAGGGAAGGTTAGGGTGCTGTGTACCCAAGCCCCAGCCTGAAAGTGCCTGGCTTCTGGGGCCTGCTGGGTCCTCTGGGCGCTGCTGCAAGGCTAACACTGGGCCCAAGCACAGAGTTCGTGGAGGACCTTGAACCAGGCTTGGGGAGGCACCAATGTCCCCCCACAGGATCTGTGCTGTTGCATCTGCCTACACAAAGGGATGTGAAGCAGAGAAGGCAGAGACACATCAGAGAGATCTGTCAGGTGGAAGGGCCCTGAATTTTTAACAATGTCTCCCTCCCAGGGGTAGAGGAGAAATATCCTGAGTGTGATATTTTGCAGAGAGGCAGAGAAAGCAGGCACACAACGTTTAGGGTCAGCGTCTGGGTTCCATTTGATCAGGTCAGCATTTATTAGTAGGAAGCAGTAACATTTACAACTGGTCCTCGGGCAGGAACCGGGAGGGCCACCACCCGCGGCCGCCCACGCGAGCCCAGCTTTCGGGGGAGAGAGCAGCGTCCAATGCACTGAGGACAAACCCCAACCCGCCCGAGGCCCTGGGCTCCTCTCTCTAGGCCTCACTGGAGATCTCCGCCGAGGTCCCCCGTGCTCCCTGAGGAAAGGGGGCTTTCGCAACTGGTGGGCAACCCGGCCGGGCTTCAGCGTGGGCTAGCAGCCGGGGTGTCCGCACTGTTGTCGCTCTGCCTTCATTCTTGGAATTGGGGCGCACTTGGCCCCTGTTTGGGCAGTGCTGGGGGTGAGAGGACTAAACTACAGCACTTTTCAGAAACATAGGGGACATTTACACAAGAGAGGGCTCCCCAAGCCAGCGTGCACTCACAAAATATAGCATTTCTTAAGGAACCAATGGAGCAGGAAAGGGAGGGAGTGGGATAGGGCGAAACCCCAAAGCCACTTGGTTTTTCCAACACATAAACGAGCAAATACAGAGTCCCCCAAATACCTCACAGAGACCAACCACACAGTCACTTCTATCTAAAAAGGAAAAAAAAAAAAGTCCAAGTCGCTGGAGAGTTTCTGGAAATCAAGCACCAAGCACCCACAAAGGAAAACAGCAACAACAACAAAAACCGCTGCCCTTGAGCGCTCCCGCCAGCACCGCGCCGGGTCAGTCTCCTTTGGGGCATTTCTCCTTGCTCATCTTTTTCATTTTCATCCTACGGTTCTGAAACCAGATTTTGACCTGTCTCTCTGTTAGGTTGAGAATCCTGGCCACCTCGTAGCGCCGGTCCCGGGTGAGGTACATGTTGAAGAGGAATTCTTTCTCCAGCTCAAGTGTCTGGTATTTGGTGTAGGGACAGCGCTTTTTCCGGGTGGAGCGAGCGTGGATCCAGTTCGCTGCGGGGTTGTCTACAAAGAGGGAGGTTTGGAGACGGGGAGAGAGGGGCGGAGGGGAGGCAGGGAGAGACGACAGGATGGGGAAGAGAGGTCGTTAAATTAATTTCACCAAGGATGTTCGCTTTTCACAACTTGGGGGAAATTATCATAAAAAGCCTTAATGCCCGCGCTCTGTTTACCGTACAAACCGAGCGCCCAGGGTAGGTGGTTATGGGAAGCTCTTTTTATGGATGCATGTTGCTCGCCTAGGCTTGGGTAGGCGTCTAGACGTTTTTATAGGTTAGTAAAACTATCAGTTTTGCACATTCGAGCCTTACAGGTTTCAGCAATAAATCAGGGGGCAATTTCTTTTGCACTTACTTGGGTCAAGTTGCTGCTGCTGCGGCTGCGAATGCTGCTTCTCCTCCTCCTTCAGCGGACAGCCCGGGCTCGGGTGGTCGCTGCAAGCTGAGGGCTCCGACGAGCCGCCCGTCCCAGTCGCGGCCCCGATCCCTGCCCCAGGCCCGGTTCCCCCCGTCGCCGCTGCCGCCTTGTCCCGCAGGAACGAGTTGCACGAGAACTCGGGGCCGCTGCTCCCCTGGGACTCTCGGGCCGCGGAGCACTCAGTCCGTTTGGAGGAGGAGGATAAGGAAGTGGAGGAGGAGGTGGTGGAGGCGGCCGTGGCGGGGGCCGGGGCCGCTCGGGTTTCAGGCTTAATCCCGTAGTGGCGCCCGTTGGCTGGGCCGCTGGGACCGGGGCCCGGACCGCCGCCTCCACCACCACCGCCCGCACCGCCCGGGAAGCCGGGCAGCGGCTCCATCCAGGAGCGCACGTAGCGGCTGGGCTCGGAGGCAGAGGCGGCCAGGGGCGGCGGGGGAACGTACGGGTGGTAGAGGCCGCTCATCGCCGCCGCTGCCGGGGGCTGGGCGGACACCGCGGACCACGAGGCAGAGAACACGGCCGATTTGGGGGCAAAACTACACGAGGCGAACTCGGCGGCGGTGGCGGCCGGGCTATCAGCCACACCTGCAGGCCGGCCCTGCGCGCCTGGCCCCGGCGGCCCGAAGCGCGCCGCGAACACCTCGTCGCCCTCATGGCCTATAAGCGAGTCCACGTAGTAGTTGCTGAGGGTGCCACTGGAAGACATTTTGAGGCGTCCCGCGCTCCCACCCAAGGTTACACTGTCGGCCGCCGAGCCGCTCCCCGCCGGCGCCCGAGCCGCCGACTAGTTCGCAGGCTGCAGCCTCCACCATTGGTCGCACGGCCCACGTGATCATATTTACCAATACCGGGAGTAAATCAGTCCGCTAAACTGGGGGCTGCTGTGATTAAAAAAAAAAAAATCATCAACATAAGCGCCGCAATTAGAGCCCGCAGGCCCAGGTCCATGTGCCCGGCTCGGCCCGGCCCGACCTGACCTGGCCCGCCCAGCGGCTGCCGGGACCACAGACGCGACCGCATCCAGAGGAGGCGCTGGGGACTATTTGTTCGCTTCTTCTTGCAGTCCTCGGTCCCGCAGTCGGGCCCCGTCGCTGACTCTCCAGCTTTCGAGCCGCGGGCGGCGCGTCCAGGGCACACGGAGCGGCCGGGGGCGCGCCAGGCCGGTGTAGCCCGAGGCAGGCGGGCCCTCGGGGCGGCCCCTGGCGCCCGAGGGGAGCTGTTCTCCACTCGCCTCTCTCGCTACCTACACCCACCCCTCCCCACACATCCCCACACACACGCTTGCTCACAGCTTGTCGTGTTGTTTAAAACAGGTGGAAGACCTCTGTAATGATATTATGCCTTTCAATAAAAATTTTATGAGGTGTATTTGATTATAGATTAATGTGTCCCTAATAAAACGGACGGATGGAGCAGCTCGGAGGGCTCCCTCCCCCTGCCACAGTCACACACGCCCGCGCGGCCACACACACCCCGACGTGAGGCTGGGCACACGCCGCGGCCCGAGGGTCGAGCCGAGGCGGCCGGGCGCGGCTGCGGAGGACACAGAGGGGCTTCTGCCTGCCCTCGGGAGGGCGGGCGGCCGGGCGAGTTGGCGCAGCACGGACAGTGGCGGCCAGGGTGCTTCGTCTTCTCCGATGATGCTGGAAAGGCCCTGGAAGAGAACACGCCACATGGCAGAACCCAAATCCTAGAGCAGCTTGCTCCTGCCCGCCGCCCCAGCCCTGCCTCAGTGAGCTTCCCCGGCAGGGCCGCTTCGCGCGGTTCGCACTTAAAGGCCTCGGAGGAGACTCCCAAAATGTCTAAAAAATTCGGCCGAATGGCTAGGTCCTTGGGCCACTCCCTTCTGATTTTTTTTCCCCCCTACGGAGGTGAGGTTGAGCAGCCTTGAATCTGAGGGAAATGCCCATTGTCACTCCCAAATCCATGGTACAAAGCCTTGGAAGCCCGGCTGGGAGCCGAGACAAAAGCGGCCGGGGCGCCGGCGGCGGAGGGCATATTCCTCGCTCTACAAGTTGCCCAGCTCACCCTTGGAGGGCTCCCGGCCCACCTCCAGCCCCGAAAAGGAAGCGGGTAAATGGATACTTATGGCCTGATTGATTACCTTTGCCAATAGCTTTCTGATTTTGTTCCAGAGGGGATGCCTTTGCCTTGTAGCTCAGGCTTTCCTGGGATACATGGCCCGCTATCAACAACTAATGGTGCTCCCCACATGATCGGAGAAACGGCTAAATAAAAATTACCCTCCTGCTGCCCAACCGGTGTTAAGTCTGGGGCAAACCTATTCAACGTTTTCAATCTAGCATTGATTCCAAGCCCTCTCCCCCACCCCCAGGAAATGGCCCCCTAAAAGAGTTCTGTCTTGGAATGTTCCTGGTTTTGGGGCGGAAGTTTAAAACTCCGAATGCCAGTGTCCCAGAGACTCCCTGGATGAGGACTTATAGCACCTAAATGGATCGTTCTTAGGGAAACATTTAAAAGGAAGAAATGGAAAGGATGTGTTTTGTGAAACTGCTGGAAGCTATTTGAAACTACAGGCAGGACCTGGGGTAACGAATTTTCTGTTAGCTTTCCCCTGCAAGGCTTCTTCTCCCTTTTCCCCTCAGGACTAGATATGTCTGGGCTCTCTAGTGGGGATCCTGTAGAAGCCGGTGGAAGCTGGTGGGAGTCTCCTGGGCCATGGCGGCGAATGGAACATTAGACTTCATGGGAAGTCATGTTTATTTGCAAAATTTTCAGTCACCTTTTCTGCATTTTCTTGCATCCCAGATGCAGCAGTTCCCACCTGCATTTTGTAATTAAATAGAGGAAAGACTGACTGGGGAAAATCTTTTCATTTCTTCCTTTAAAAAAATTTCATGTGGGCCACTAAAAGGTAATGACTGAACATAAAACCCATCCACAAGGAGATCAAGGCAAAGGGGATGGGAAAACTCACCCATCCTCGGCTTCTCTGGGGTCTGGCTGTCTTGCGCTTGGGATGGGGGTAGGGCTGAGGGAAAGGCGGCAGAATTGGATCCGCTGCAGTGCTACACTGCTGCTTGTCCTTGCTCCTGTAATGGAGGCCGCCAACTTCCAGGTGGGCAAGACTAGCTTCAACCTAGCCCCTGATGACTGCTCGCCAGCCAGAAATCACCAAGACGCCACTGAAAGCATTAAAAACAACACAACCAAAACCAAAGAGGAGAAAACACACAAATGGGAGGCTTTGAGGAGAAAGTGGCTTGGGGTATAGACTTACTTACCAGGTTCAGGCCAGAGGAAAGCTCACATCCATTGAGAGTGCAATTGTGTTACTATCACTGGGGACTGGGAAAGGAAAGAGGAGACTCCCCTTCCTCCCAATTATGAAAACTTCACTCTCAGGCTAGCTTATCATTCCTCTCCCCCAACCACTGCCAAAATCCAACACCCTAGGCCTCCTCCAGCTTTTGTCCCCCATCTCCCTTCCCCTACTAGTCTATCACTCCCCTGCCCAAATGCCCCAAACAGGGAGGGTAACCAGAAGATAATCTCACCATAGGCTTTCATTTCCACCATAACATATTTCCATTTCAGAAAGCAGAGGGAGCGAACTCGTTTCCAGAGTTTATTGCATTATACATGCGACCAGAACATGCACAGAAAGGACAGGTTGCTGTTGTACTTCTACCAAACCACAGATGCACCACAAGGGAAAGGCTACAAGGCATAAATCGTCAATATCCCATCTCACCAAGGACAATTGCTAAATTCATTTGTGAAAAGATACATTGTAATGTGCTTTTTAAGTCCCCCTCCCTCCAAGCTTGTGAGTTTTCTTAATCTTTTTTTTTTTAATATATATGTCATTTTAAAAGTACTGGATGTATTCAAAATGCCATGAGTTCATGGACAAACCACACACATAGACCTTTCGTGTTAGGAAAGACATGAAAAAGTCACATTGCTGGATGGATGGATGGATGCTCTACAGTTCCAATAAGTTAAGACCCAAATGAAAATGCGCAATAATAGTTACCCTGCATTACGATGAAAAAATAATAAATTACACGTGCTAAGTATATATATATATATATATACTCATAGGGATTACAGATCACTTGCAGCACGAACATAATGACCCCAAAGTCACATTCTAGCAGGAAAACAAAATACAACAAAACAAAAAACAAAGAGCGGTGAAGGTTTTGTTTCCGCTTTCCCAGTCCTCCAGCACTGGGCCCTGGAACGCGGTGCCCCCTCTCCAATCCTGGCCTCTGACCGGCCTCGGACCTAAGAAAACGTGAGGTTGGCGGTCAGTTCTCGGATCCGGTTCTCTCGGCTCATCTTCTTGAGTTTCATTCGGCGGTTTTGAAACCAAATCTTGACCTGCCTGTCGGTGAGGTTAACGCTCTTACTGATCTCTAGGCGGCGCTCGCGGGTGAGGTACATATTGAACAAGAACTCTTTTTCTAATTCCAGCGTTTGGTGCTTAGTGTAAGGGCACCTCTTCTTTCTGCCACTCTTTGCAGTGAGCCAATTGCTGGTTGGTGTATCAGACTTGATTTCCTCTAACAAAATTAAAGGGAGAAGAAGAAAAAAAAATCAAGAGGTTTTTTTTTTTTTTTGGTTTTGGTTTTTCTTTTTTTCTTCAGACTGTTCAAATGTACCCTTGGCCATGACCCTGCTGGCAGCCAGGGCGCTTTGGAAAATGCTAGTATTAAACATTACTCACATGAAGTGGGCCCTGGAAGGGAATCTTACATTGATGCCACATTACTTAAATGACATGATGGCAGGACAGTCTGCATTTGGGTTCTCTCTCTCTCTTTCAACTTTCTCACTTGTACAAAACATTAGTACAATAGTAAACTTTCCAGATCTCCCCAGCAACATTCTAAGGGTTCAGCTCCTAACAGGGATGGAGGGGAATAAGTCACAACCTGGACAAGCCTACCAACCCCACTGCTGCCTCAGGTCCCCAAATCTGCCGCTTCTTCCCCACCTC
Source organism: Hylobates moloch (assembly GCF_009828535.3). Lineage (NCBI taxonomy): Eukaryota > Metazoa > Chordata > Mammalia > Primates > Hylobatidae > Hylobates > Hylobates moloch. The sequence goes on from NW_026652276.1 coordinate 66,290,989, forward strand.
TCCTAGGCAGTCAGGGAGCGCAACAGCCAGGTTTATAGGTGCCCATTCTCTTTCAAAAGATAAATGGGGAAGCGAGACACCTTCCCCACCTTGCCTGGGTATTGTTGCATTCCCCAGAATTTCCTTAATTTTCATGTCTTCTTGACCCCACACAAAAGCATTCCCCCAGAAAGGGAGCCCCCTACTGTGGCCCACCTCTAAGCACTGGGGGAGAGGAACAGGGCTCCTTCTCAAAAAGCCAGATCCCTGGCTCTTGCCTTAGCCCAGCCCTAAGGCTGGCCTTGCAGGATGGGCAATGCGGGTTCCACTCTCCCCCTCCGCCTTTGCCCTCTTTGCCGACGGATTGCAAAGCCTGCAGCACTTTTCCTAAACAAAGCCAAGGTTACCTAGCCCAGCAAAGGCAGTAAGCCCTGTTTCCCAACTCAAGCACCAATCAGCCCAGCCATCTCTTTCCCCTCACCACCCCCAAGCTCGCAGGATGCGGGGTGCATACACTTGAACACGAACACGGTGCCCTGGGTCACCTTAACATGATCATTGGGCTCAAGGCAAAACTGGAACTGCAAATCTGAGCAGGAGAAAGGAGGCTCTAGGGTCGTGTTTACGAGCCGCAAGTCTCCTTTGCGCTCTTTTGTTGTGTTCAGGTCTAGCTCAGGAAAAAATAAAACCGGCAAGCTTTTCCTCTGCCCGGGCGCCATCAGCGTGGGGCCAGGACTGGCGGGGAGGGCCAGGGCAGCAGGGCAGAAGCGGGGACTATCTCAGGGCTGAGATCACCCCTCTAAAAGCCAGGCGGAGCACCACCTGCCAAGTCGGGCGCCAGCTCGGCGCTGGGCACCACGGCACTCCCTCTCTGCCGGGTTCCCGGGCTGCGCGCCCCGCTGGGGTGGCAACTCTGCTCATACCGACCTTTGCTTTCCTTCTCCTGCACTTCGGGACTGGACACGGAGACCTCAGCCAGGCAGCTCCTCTCTTCGGGAAGGCCGCCTTTGGCCTCGGGGCTCTCCACCTGGGAGACTTTGGTGGGCTCCTGGCCGCTCACAGGCTCGTTCATCTTCTTTTCCATCTGCAGCTGGGCAGCGGAGAGCTGCGGCTTGGCCGCGCCACGAGGGTTGAGCTGGAGCATGACAGTGGAGCTGCCTTCGGGGCTGTTATTGTACTCTTGGGTTTTCCCGGTGGCGTAGGTCTGACTCAGTCTAAAATATCCAGGGACGGGAACCTCAGGGTTCTCAACGGGACAAGACTCAGGGACCAGCCTCTGGTACGAAGGGACCTCGGCCGAAATGAGTTTGTTGCGCTTATCAGAATACATGCAGCAATTGGATTCTTCCTTAATGTTGGTGGTGAAGGAGCAAGTGGGGACTTGCTGTGTAACAGGTTGCTCTATTCGACAAGATCTGTTCGGATCTGTCCAACTGTCTACTTGAGGTATATAAGGATGCACATTCATACCCATATTTTGGTGGTTCACTTCTCTTTTGGCCAGAGACGGGAGCAGTCCACAGGTTTGCATTCCATAGGTCCCCATGTCTGCGCTAGGTGGTGGCATGTACATGCTGGCGCTGCTGGAATAAAAACTGTCACTCCTGCAGGCACTGATCAAGGAATCTACTAAAAAAGTATTAGCAGCAGGAGAGCTGTTGGGAAAGGACATTTTGGGGAAGAATATGAAGAAGAGAGATTGTGTCCTTTGTAGGCTGACATCTCTAGCAAAACATTCCCCGTGTAATTGTGGATGCCTCTGCCGACCACATGACAACCAAGCCAATGAGATTTGAAAATGGCCTTGAGCCGCAGCCTCCTCTCAGGTCACGTGCTCCAGAGCCTGGCCGGCTGGCCGCGTAAGCACGGACAACAGCGACATCTACTACGCGCCTGCGATAGTGCTCGCTGGAGACAACCGGCCCAGCGCTCTCCGCCGCCCTCCTGTCCGCCTCTCCAGGCCTCGCTCGGCCAGCCCGCCCCACTCGCGTGCCCCGCTTCGGCCCCTGGGCCCAACCGGCGGAAGGAAAGGCTCAGCTCTAGGGGCCTCCAAGTGGACACGCACGGAAGGGGAGGGAAGCCAGAGTGCCCTGGCGCCAGCGCACAGAAGCATCCCCCCTACACACACCCAGGCAGAACGCGCTTAAGAGGGCCGGGTCCAGGACAAGCGGGTGGGGGCGCAGGCTGGTTAATTTAGTCCCGGGCAGCCCAGCGGGAAGGTGAGTCGGATTCCGCGGGCCCTGAGACATCCCACCCCAGGGGTCCAAAGGAAAGATCCCTTGGGGCTAAGAAGCGGCCAAGGTGTCTCTCGGAGGGCGGAGGCAAAAAGGGCCGCGAGGGCCGGGAGGCCAAGCAGCTGGCCGGGCCCGGATTCCCATGGATGGGTCGGTCCCGGCGTTGTCCTCCCCCTCGGTCCTCCTGCCTGGCTCCGGGTTCCTATGCGCCCCGGCGGGCTACATGAGCCTTCGGCTCTCAGAGAAACCACACCCTGACCTCTGCGGAGCCGGACGTCTGGGAGCTTTCAGCCCAGAGACAATTCTTTGCCAGCAGTTCACTATCCGCGAAAGCGTCCCTCGGGCTCCCTGCAGGAGAACTAAACCGAGGTTTCTCTCCCCACACCCTGATAACGGAGGGCAGAAAGGAAGGAAGAAAGGAAAAAATAATTTAAGAAAAGGGGAAACGCTGACCCTCAGAATCCAGAAGTTTTAGAAAACTGACTGGGCCAAGAAGGACAGAGAGAAATGCAAAGGTGTCATTTTGGTTCTTCTGCAAAGAAAAATGTTTTCCTTTTATGGATTTTGTAAAAGCATTGGTTTCTGACAAGTGCAAGGTACAAAAGGTTGTGGAATTTATTAATACATATTAAGAAGAATCAGGGCGATCAATAAAATTCTCATCTACATTCTTGGGCTACTTGGTAATTTTCTTGCTTCTGAAGGTTTTTAAAGAGTTATGCCTGCTGTTGCCACACACGGGAAGATACTTTATGAACAAATCAATCGAGACTTTGTAAAGGATAAGATTAATAGTTAAATTTAGCATAATGGCGTTCACTTTATGAATTATTGAAAATTATACTATTGATTTTTTTCCCTTCGCTGCTAACCAAGAAGGTCAATTTTTGTTTTAATACAAACTGTCAACTATTAAAAGCTATACTTTTGTCAGAAGTTGAGTTTTACAGTTTTGGACAATTCCTAAAATTATTTGACAAGGCTTTGCTCGGGTAAGGGAGGGGAAGGAGGTGAGAATCTTAGTTCTCTATTTCCTTTGGTGAGCAAAACTTCTATAAAGAGGATATGGTCTGGGGTTGTGGTCCGGCTCATTAAAGAACCACCACTACCACCATGGAAACTCAGAGTTTTATGAGAAACTTCAACAACTTCCTCCCTCTCTTGTTGCAGGCGGGTGAGCCGCCCTGCGGAAGCCCGGGCCTCGGGGCAGCAGCGGGGAGCTTTAACCTTGATTTCCAAAGGCTTGCCCTGAGTGAGGGGCCAGCCAGGGCTTGGAGCCGTCCTTCGGCCTGCCAGGTTCCCTTCCTGCCAGCCAAGAAACTAAAGCGGCCCCAGAAACTCTGACCATGAACCAGTTCTCATTCTGGGAGGGCATCTGTGTTCTCTTTTCCCCATACTCGCTGGCGCGTGGGCTGGCCTTGGATTTCAGGCCCAGAGACTGAACTTGTGGGTAAATTGGGTTTCCACCTCACCAGAACATTTCTTTGGGGCCTGATGTTCATTAAATCGCCTCAGCATTCTGGGGGACCTAGTAGCCCGCCCGCTCCTTTACAAAAACCCTTCCCAGCAAACCCTTTGTCCCGCTTCCCAAAAAGGAATCTCCCCTGGCCTGGCGGAAACAAGCGTTGAACATTATTTTCGGCCTTGGGACCGTTTCGCCTGTTCCCTCTCAGTGCTCTCGACCAAACAATAACCTCTTTTAAAAAACTCCGCGGTGGCAATGAGACAGACCTTTTAAACCTTTACGCAGCTGTTCAAATACAACATCATTGTCAGGTTAAAAGCCTGGCGCCTCCAACTGCTTTGGCTGCGGCATACCAGCATAGCCTGAGGTTTAAACATTACCTTTCCACAGGGGTGGCTGTTTTCGAACTGTGGGGTGGGGGGGTTGAGGATGGCAGGAGAAACAAAACAAAACAAAACATAACTTTTGACTCTAGGTTGCTAAGGTACTGTTCAAAGCTAACAGCCACTGACCAGCGCCCTGAAATTTGCTTTCTCACATAGTAGAGATCTTGTTTCGAGCCAGGGCTAAGCATGCCCAAGGCTGGATAAAGTGCCCGCTGCACTCGCTTGCCGCAGGCGCCCTGAAACTGGCTTGGCGCTCCAGCAGTATCGAGTGTCGCCCTTTTGCCTCTCGGCCAGGAGAGCTGCTGGGAACTTGTTTGCCCAATTTTCCCTACCCTAAGCAAGGCAAGACTGTTTAATCTAATCGGGAATTTTATGCCCATCAAATGCCCTTTCGTAATCTTTATTTATACATGAAGAAAACATACAGGCTTAAAAACAAAAACAAGCAATTCCTTGCGGGCGGGTAGGTCTGCAGTGAGCCAGAATAAGCAGGATGTGTCTTCAGAATTTGGGGACCTTTCCATTTCAGCTTTCAGTGGCTTTGAGCTCAAAGTCACTCCCATATTGGTTAGAGTTAAATAGGTTTTTACTCACAGACAAAAATGTGCATATCAGACATAATTTTGAATCTGTTCTCACAAAATTCTATTTTTTATCTTTAAAATTTCTGCCTTCAGACCCGCTCCTTGAGACAAGAGACTGTCAATATTTTATCATTAAAAAATCGAGCAAGATAGAAATAATACAAAAGAATGATCTGAGCCCCAAAGGATGGAAAGTGTGCCTAAGACTCTAAGGCTGAGATGAGACAAATGGAATAAAAAGGCAGTGCTCTACAGGGCAGCCTTTATTTTGCTTCCGAGTATTTAATGTAGCTGATGTTTTCGATCATCTTTAGATCAGTTGGAGCAGTCACCATTAATAATAAATCAATATTGCACCATAAAGGAGATGAATACCCATATTTGTACCAAGACGCCCTTCTCCCTGCCACAGTTCTTTCCAGGGAAAAATTAAAAGAATAGCTTGAGCAAGAAATTAGCATTTGTAATCAAAAAGTGGCTTGCATCTGCACTCTTGTCTCCTGGAAGAAAAGTTGAAGCCCTGGGCCTGAGTGGACCTGTGGGCTCTTAGGGTCATCCCGGATTAGGGTCCTGAGCCACCTCTGGGCTGTGTCACTCTTTGGGGACAGAGCGGATGGAGTCAATTAAAAGCTGTCTTCCCAGGGCGCTCCTCCGGGTTGCACTGTGCACCTCCAAGCCAAGGTGAAAGGAAATCTAGGGGGCAAATGGGGAGTCTACCACCAATGCAATAAGGGGTCTATCGAGACGTGCAACAAGGGCCGGCGGCCGGACAGCCTCTTTCTGCAGACACAAAAGACTCCTACTTCGCGCATTTCCCTTCCACTTCAGAGTCTGAGACCTTGGCGCCTCAGGATCCAAGGCCACTCTCCGCAAGCCCCACACATTCTGAAAGATGGGGGTGGGGAGAGGTCTTCAGCCCCCAGAGGTTCTGGTCTGATCCCGGGCCCTTGTCAGGCCCATCTTGGGCGCAGGGAGGAAAGGAACTGCAGACCGCTGAGAAGCGGTGTTTCGCAGGCGGCTGCCAGCCAAGTCCAAGGGGCCCCCGAACAGCCAGATGTGCAGCCGCTAGGGCCGCCTTGAGAGGAACACAACGACATTTAGGGAGGGCAGCTCTCACTCCACATAGACCGAGGACCCCGTTCAGCCTTGGGAAAGGTAGCCTCACTATAACCAAGCTGGACCGGCGGTCAGACTAGTGGAGCCAAGGTTGCCCGCGGGGAACACCCACGCCACTCGTTAGAGCCTCGCCTGGGGGCTCACTGGAGCCCCGGCCTCCCCACCAAAGCTGAGGCCAGCTCCGGGAGATGGGCAAGCGGCAGGCCCCAGGGCCTTTGGTCCAGGGCTTGGAGGGCTAACAAGGCCGGCGCTAATTCTGGGGGTTGCAGGCTCTTCACAATGAACTTCGGGGAGGAAAAGGGGGTAGTCATCCTCCCTTAGAGAGACCAATGTCCGGGAGCCCTGTCTTCTCTCTTGTGAACTCCGAACGGGGACACAGGTCCTCCCCAAGGTCAGGGGCTTTGCTGGAGGAAGGAGGGCACGCAACGAATGCACTGCTTCTGAGAGCCAAAATTCAACTCTGCTCAAGACCGGCGTGCAACTTGGAAGGGTGGCCAGTGTTCTGTCAAACGCAAAGCCCGTTTGCTTCAAATACATTCCCCGTTCCACAACGCCTTGAAGTATAAACGTTTCCCCCTGAGTGCCTGCTGCCTCCCGTGTCCGTATCAGCCCAGCCCGGCCTGGGCACACCAACTCACAGTCCTGCCGGCGCCACCCGGTCTCCACTGGTAGCCGCGCACTCCAGGCACGGCCGCGGGCTCCCTAACCCAGAACGATTCTCCCAGTCCCCCATGCGTTATTTTTTTCTGAGAGACATTTGGCTAAGTTGCCCTCGCCCTGATCTGTTATAAACAAAAGGCTTTTAATCATCCCAGGCGGTCTGAGAGGGGGTAAAACCGATGAAGTTTTTTTTTTTTTTTTTTTTTTTTGCGTGGGGAGGGGGATGTAAGTGGGGGGTGTCCAACCCTAGACAAGGCTCTCCACCCTGAAACCAAGAAAATTGATTTTCCCTAATTTAATTAACTAGCAGTGGCTATGGTATATTTCAAAATGCATTCATTTATCTTTTAAAACTCTCTCCTCCACACCATCAAGTTATACCAAGGTATTCTTTTGCAACAGCTTTATCTTTAAAGAGACAAAGGTTAGGCTATCTGTTTCGTGAATCTAGTTGCTCCGTTTTCTGTCTCTATACAACTTCTCCCACCTCATGGCTGCTTAGAACAAATAAACTAGCAAACACCTTAGCTGCCGCCTGTTTCTAAGGGATTGAGGTCGCCCATTAGAATCTAGTATTGGACAGATAAGGTACCGCGGCCTCTTGGTCAAACGCGGCTTCTGGAACGTGAGCGCGCCCTCGTGTGGATCTCCAGGCCCCTGCAAACGGAAAATGGTATCTCGGGTTCGGCTTGCCTTGGGTGGTGGGCACACAAGCTTGCTAGTTTAGATGCAGTTTTAAAAAACAGATGGAAACAGAAAGAAAAAAAAAAAACAGTTTTAAGCTCATGGAACGATCATACTGTTAGGGCACTGACATTTTAACCGATGTCTAGAATACCAAACAAAGGAATCCCCTTCTTAACGAAATTTTTCGATTGTAGGCTTTGTTTCCATTGCATCTTTCACCAAAGGATGCTTTTAAAAGCAATATAACTATATTTCCTTTTGTTTCTTATTATAGAAAGTGCAATAATTTATTTCACAGGGTGGCAAATTGCTTTCAAATTTAATGAAGGTGCAAGGCTGCACAGAACTTCCTCTTTCAAATGCTTGATTTTAAAACTGTAGTTCTTCATTAAAGCAAAGGGGACCACTATTTAAGACCCCCCTCCAGAATTATCAGCCTTTCCTAGCTGTAGTGAAAGCAGCTAGCAGGCATTTTAATCTAATCAGTATTTTTAAAAACAAGTTGACTGCTATTGCATTACACAAACGTTTGCAGGGAAATTAAGGTTATTGATCCTGAAATTAGGAATTTTCTTAGATTTATGGTGAGCTCCTGGTATGATTTTGTGTGGTCATAAATGTGTGTGTGGCTCTGGCTATGTGTGAGCATATATGTGTGAGAGTGGGTGGCAGCTGAAAATCAAGAAGAACCTTAAGGCGCCTAATTATTCAGAAAGGTTAAAGGTGATGACCTTGACATTTCGGAAGTTCAAAGGCATACATTTATGCACTTATTTTTTCCTTCCCAAATAAGGCTTAGCAATTTTTTAAATTGCATTTTGAAATGCATGACTCCTTGGAAGATGCATGGAGTACTGTGCATTTATAGATTTATATTTTGTCTTTGGGCTTAGGAGAGGTTAAGAGTCATAAGATTCACTTCACTCTTTTCAGAGAGAGAGCTTTTCTCACTTCTCCAGTTTATTGCACATTGCGGAAATCTCTTTTGGGCCCACCAGAAGGTGTATAATATAACCCAATTAAGCTGTTTAGAACTTTGGCTTTTATGGTGTTGTCTAGACAGTTCAAGGTTTTGTAAACAGCCTGGCCTGGCCCTGCAACATAAAGTGCAGTACAGCCCTCACCACATTCTTTAACTTGAAGCGATATAAATGCCGTGAGAGGGTCTGCAGCTCCTGGCCCTATTTCAGTGGGGGCGGGGAGGGTTTACCTTCCCTGCTCCAGGTCCACTTATGATACCAGCAAGCCCTCTCCACCTATTGATGACTTCCTTCTCGAAAACTTCTCCCTTCAATGGAAGGTTCTAATTTTGGTTTCTTCTTTTAAGGGACTGCGGCTCCTTGTTAGCTTGGAAGAGATCATTTGGATTTTCTAACCAGTTTTTAAAAATGGTTGCTGTCTTTTCAGAAATCCCAAGTTCACTAGACTAGGGGTGGGGATGGAAGTTTGCTTCTTAGGTTCCTGCTGCCCCAGCCTTACTGCCTGGAGAAGGCAGCGCCAGCATTGCTTGGTCACATCGTCAATTCAGAAATTCATCACTAACATGATTTTTAAAACCAGTGTAACCTAGAGGTGGTGGGAAGGAATGACTACTATTTTAGTGGGACTAAAAAGTATTTCATTCGATATTCAGTTGCATGGGTTCTGGCCACTAAAATATCCTAATGAGGCACTAAACCTCAGAGGAGAATTCATACAGTGTATAGAAGCTGTAACCTCCATTTTACTAGAAACCATTTATTCGCACAAAAAAAGACAGTGACTCATGCCTTGATATGACAGACTAAAGGTACATTTCCCAAAGTTTAAATAATCTGCATTCACCGAAAAGGAAGGAAGGGATCTCTTAAAACTCAGAGCAAAACACCAGCGCCTTCTAGCACCCCCAACTCGGCCCAACTTCCTACAGACCCCGCCGCGTCCCCACGAGGACTCGGAGAGGGGGAGGGGGAACGACAGCACATTGGCGGTAAAATTGTAAAGGGACGTTTGCATTTACCATTTTCCCCTTATTAGGATCCGCTCGGCCAAGTCCCGGCCTCGTCCGCAGGCTGCAGTGGTCGCTGGGAGGTCCCGAGTTGACCGTGGGAAGGAATCGTGAAGTTCCACAGAGAGGAGACGTCATTAAACCCAAGGACATTGGGCCTGCGGAGAGCAGGCTGGTGGGAAGGAGGGTGGATGAGTGGGGCTGGGGAGGGGGCGCTTCCTGGAGCTCTCAAAATAAGGGGTTTCCAGTGAAATACTGCAGACGGTCTCTGTTCAGTTTCTTTTCTTTCATCCTGCGATTCTGGAACCAGATTTTGACTTGCCGGTCAGTGAGGTTGAGCATCCGAGAGAGTTGAAGTCTTTTCTCTTTGTTTATGTACACGTTAAAGAAAAACTCGCGTTCCAGTTCGCGGATCTGGTACTTGGTATAGGGACAGCGCTTTTTCCGGGACCGCTGGGGGGCCACTGCAAGGCAAAGAGACCAAGGGGTGAGAGAGGCCGCTGCCTGACAGCCCCCACCCGCCCGCCAGGGCCACTGAGCGAGGGCCAGGCCCTGGCCCCGTTGGGGACCTTCTCTGCCGCGGCTGAAAGGCCCTGCCTGCGTCGTGGGGGATGATATATGGGCGGGCACAGGAGAGAGTGCGGGCGTGGACATGTGTTCACGCCCGGACACACACACACACACACGCACACACACACACGCACACACACACGGAGCCTGGCACGGAGGTGGGGAAGCAGAGGGCAAGGCAGGCTCTAAACTGGAACCTGAGGGAAGAGAGACAAGAGCGGGCCCGCCGGGGCATCTGCTTGACTCCAGCGGCGCGCGTCAGCTAGCGGCTTGGATAAAGTCCAGTGCAAGGATCAAACTCCCCCCACTTCCCCACCCCCCGCCTCTCTCCCTTAAAAGCAGGAGGCTCCGGTGTATGCACTCACACTGGCTTGAAACCTCCCTCCCTCCCTCCATGGTATCTAGCACCCCCCTGCCCAAAACTGGGAAAATGCTCTCTACAGCGATTAATGTCCTCCTCGAAGTCTACCTTAAGCCCACCTAAATTGGTTTCCTACCATAAACACGCTTTACAACGGCCCGGGAAATCTTATAGGATGTATAAACCTCTTCGAATGCTTATAAAGTAGCACATAAAAAGGCTCAAGCAGAGGGAGGCCCCCGCCGCCCCCCTCCCCCTCGGCCCCTGGGCCCACCGCTCGCCCAGCGCCCGGTGCCTACCTGCGCCGCCGCTCTTCTCGGTCCCCGCCTCCCCCGGGGGGCCCTCGCCGTCGCCACCGCTGCCTTCCGCTGCCCCCTTGGGCTCCGAGCCAGGGGTCGCCTTGGCGCAGGGACTGCCCCCGCCGCCACCAGCCCCGGTCTTGGGGTCGCCCTTGTCGGCTGCGCCCTCGGGCTGTGGGGGCGCGGGCGGCGGCGGGGGCTGCGGCCCGGCGAACGGGGGCCCGGGCGCCGCCTCGTAGAACTGGTCGAAGCCCTGTGGCAAGATGCCATTGCGGCCCACCGCGCTGTAGAAGTTGGAGGCGGCGCCCGCGGGGCCGTGCGGCGGCCCCGGCGCAGCGCACACGGACTCAGGCGCCTTGAAGAGCACGTCCGGCCGGCGACCCGCGGGCGGGAGCAGCTCGCGTTGCATGGCCGCCTCCTCGGCCGCCGCGGCCGCCGCAGCTGCCGCCGCCGCCGCCGCGTAGTAGGGAGCGTAGCCCCCCGCGCCGCCGCTGCCCCCGCCGGGGCCGCCCCCGCTGCTGCCGCCCCCCGCGCTGCCGCCGCCGCTGCCGCCACGGTACGGCCACTTGGCGCGCTCCAGGCCGTAGTCGCGGAAGGCCACCTCCCGCACGGGCTGGACGTGCGGCGCCAGGTTGGAAGAGTAGGGGAAAGTCATCTGGCAGGACGACGGTTGGGAAAGGAACGACGGCTTGCTAGCGAAGTCAGACGGGGCCACATAGTAGGCGCAGCCCGGCAGGTACATGCTGGCTGCGCTCGGGCTGCACTCGTCAAAGTCGTTCATGGCTCTGCGGCGTGCGCGCCAGCGAGCCCCCGGCCGCTCCCCGCGCAGCCAACCTGAGCCATCGATTGCACAAGAGGCTTGGGCCAGGATCAACTAAGCAAAAATCCCCACCGGGCGCTGACGTGCAATTCATCTTGATTGATTCTGGTGGTAATTATGTCACGTGACGCCATGAAGAGAAATGTCCTTATATCTATATCAACGCTCGCCAACACGCCCCGGGACGGCTCCTGGCGCCGAGACACGCGCGCTGGGGGCGGATCGGCTGCCCTCTGCCGCCAGCTCTCCCCGGGCGCTCCCTGACCAGGCTGCGCCTCAGGCCGGTCACCTGCGCGCCGCTGGCCGCTGCCACCGCTGGGCGCATCTGCCACCGCCCGAATGGGCCGCCCGCCCGCGTCCGCCCTCCCGCGCCGCTTTAAGTACGCGGACCGAGGCCGGCGGGGAGGAGGAAGGAGGGGGAAGAGGGGGAGGAAGGCGGAAGGGAGAGAAGCAGCGAGCAGGGGGGGGAGCCCCGGCTCCAGGCTCCCTAGAAGCTAGGAACTAGGTGTGAGGGTGTGAGGTTCCGAACCCCACCCCCCTTACTGCAGCCGCTCCCTCCCCCGCGACTCTGCCACCCTCTGCAGCTCACCCGCCTGGGAGCTTGTTGCTTCTTGTTCACCGGGCGTAATTTCGCCACTCTCCAGGGCGCAGGGAGCCCTGATTTACATATTTCTCTGCCCAGCGCGTTCGGAGCGGAGTGACCTGGCTCTTTCCAGTTCTGACCCCAGGGGGGCGAGTGCTGGCCTCCGAAAAACCCAGGCCATTCACCTCCTAGGCACTCACCCAGGCCGGGGCCTTCGTGCCCACCCGGCTCTCTTCCCTCCTCTCTGGTTTCCCTCTCTGTTCTTGTCTCTCTTTCTCCTTGCTTGGTCCCTCTTCAGTCTTCTCCCTTCTCTCTCCTGTCTTCGCTTCTGTCCTTCCTCTTCTTTTCCGCTTTCCTTCTTCCTTCCTCTTGCTTTCCTGTCTTCTTTCTCCTCTCTCTCTCTGTCCTCTCATCCTCTCCCCTCCTTTCCTCTAAGTTGTGTGTCACTGTCTCTGTCTCTCTCCCTGTTGCCTCTCTGCTTTCCCCTTCAGCACTAAAGCCAGGAGGGGGCTCAGCCCGTGGTCCCCGGCCTCCCTAGAATCTGGGGAATCTGGTGAACAAAAGGATCTGGAGACCTACCCTCAGGGTGCCTGGCTTCCCGCTGGCTCGCCATAAGAGACAACCCCCACACACTCGCACCTCCGTCCTCCTCACCCCTCTGCTTTCAGGCCTGGCCTGGGTGTCCGCCTTATAGCCAGACCCTTCACTGCTTCGGAGCCCCTCCAAGGCCTGCGCATCCACGCCGCGTTTCCCCGAGGCTCTTCTGGTACCCTTGGGTCTGCATGGTCACTTCAGCCCCTCCCCCAAGATAGGTTGTCTCTCTAAGGGCTCTCAGCGGAGCCTGACTCCCTACTGGAGCCCCTCTGTGTCACCTGGCTCTGAGGCAGACTCTTCGTGGGGCACCCCATCCACTCCCCCAAGGCCTCACTCTCCTCCCAGCCTGCCGCGACCCTCTTCTAGCCCATGGGTCCAGGCGAGGCCTGGGCTCCCACCTCCGAGAGAGCAGACGCTTTTCAAAGGTAAACCGTCTCTTCCCAAACCCAAATCCCAGAACCAAGGGCAGGAGGCTGCCCCTTTCCCCAAGATGCCTCCGCCCAGGAAATCCCAGCGCTGGGGCCTGGGCCTCAGTCCTATACCCAGGGCAGGCGGCGCTGTCTGTGATGCTGGTTCCCTCCCTGGCCCGGGCTGCTGCAGTGCCGGTGCTGTGCGCTCTGCCCACCGTGCGGACAGACAGAGAAAAGGCGGGTGGTCTGAGCTAATATCTATTTTCTGGCTGATGTCCTCCCCCTTCCTCTTTTTCTCCTCCCTCCCTTTCTCCCTTCCTCTCTCCTTCCTCCGCCCCTTCCCATGTCTGCTTCCCTCCCCCAACACTGCGCAAATAGGTCTGTGGCGACTGGAGGGCATCGAGCCTCCCCCGACTAGAACTGCCCATCTTGTGTGCTCCCTCCCCACACCTGGCACCCCCGCCCAGATTCCAGCTGACATTCTTCTTCTCAACCCAGACCCCCAGGACATTTATCTGCCTCCCCATCTCCATCCCAGGCCCAAGCCTCTCCCTTTCGGGCTCGTGGTCGACGCCCCTGGATCTCTCTCCTAAAATGGCTCCCCGGACGCTGCACACTGGCCCTGCGGTAGCTCAGGACCCAGAGCAGCTGCGAGGACTTCAATCCGGGTCTTTATGTGCCTGGGGTTTCGCAAAATTCTCGCACCTTCTCTCTGCTGGCGGCACGGGGTGGGGCGCAGGCAGCCCGGCGCCCCCATTGTGGAGCCTGCTGACCGCCGAAGAGGGAAATGGGGAGGACGAACCATTCAAGTTCAACGACATGGCGACGGCAGCTCCGGCGGGAGCAGCGATTTGGCGGGGGAGGGTGAGCCATTTGCAGTGGCGCCCCGGTGCACAGAGGAAGGGGGCGGCCGGCCCCTTTCGGCTCCTTAGCGTGGACCCTTGCCCCCCGACCCACTCCACAGCCCAGAGCGCTTTCATTCCAGTCCCAGCCCGCTTGGCTCTTTGGCCCCAGCTCCCTGCTAGTTCCTGCCCCCATTCCCCAAACCCAGGAAAAACCGCAGCCTCCGGACCCGCGCGTCCCGCTCGAGAACCTACCGTGAAGACCCGGGCTCTGTGGCCTTGTCCTTGCCTGCGCGGCCCCACCCGAAACGCAGGGAGCGCACCAGGCCTTCGGGGCGCAGCCAGCCACTCCGCGAGGAAGAGCTTTCCGCACAGCGCCGGGACGCGATGCGGTGATTTTGAGCCACCCAAGATAAGACGCTAACTTGACCTTAACTTTGTCAGGGCGCCCCTGGTATCTGGAGAACGTGAACAGACACTGTCTGGCAGCTCTCGTAAAAGCTGACTGGGGAAGGGATTCTGAGTCATTTCATTTATTGCCACTACAGTTCTGCAAGAAAGCTTTTCCTCTCTGCCAAACTTTAATTATTTATGCTCTTTTAGGAAACGAAAGAAGAGAAACGCAGGGAAAACACCCAGAGCCAGTTCCTTCCCTGCAGAGCCTTCGGAATGGACTCCTTAAGTCAAGCGCCTGGAGAACAAAAATATGGGGAGATCACCTTTGTCTAAGGACAGTGGGGCAGTCTCCTTGCCCTCCCCCGCTATCACTGAGGGGGGAATGCAGCTGGGAGAGGCGGGTGAAAGGTGAAGGGGCATCCCCTCACATGAATATTTACAACAATTCCAGATTTCTCTTCCACCCGCAGGCATCCCGGAAGCCTCCCTAGCCCGCCTCCCTGGGGGAGAACCCCCAGGCCTTAAAAGCGTCCCCCCTTCCCGCCGCCTTCTGAGTTCCCAACTGATTGAATGCCAGATGAAGCTGTTTTTTTCTCGTTTTAAAACCGTTTTCTTAGTCAAGAGGCCCGCTTGGACTGCAGCATTTCAGAGGACACATTTCTCTTTCTGAAGGGACTGTTGAGCACTCAGATTTTAGCGTCCTTTCTCTTCAGCATTTTTTTTTTTTTTTTTTTTTTTTTTACAAATTTCCTAGTGGTTCCAAATCTTTGCGGGAACACGAGCTATGGAAGGAGACACCAGAGTCTTTGTATTTGTGTGAAATAGCAAAAGGGATAGATTTGGAAAAAACTGCTGAACCAAGATATATGCTTTTATATTTAGAATAATTTAATTTTCTTTGAGGAGTGATCTCCATGAATATCCCCTCCCCCCACTCATCCCAGGCTAAAGGGAAAGAACACTATGATTTAATGATATATTTTGGAAAGAAACAGCCTCCGTGTTTTCTGTCTTAAGGCCTGGATCTGAGTTCATATGCTTTCCTCCTCCTTTCCCCAGCCTTCCGAGGGCTCAGTGCGGCTTCCGCCTTTGTTCAGTTGTTTTTGAGGAGGCAAACCTCTGAATGCAGACTCAGACTTGGAGATCCTGCTCTGGGTACCATCGCCTGTATGTGCCAGCCAGGTGGAGAATCCTTTTGAGCCATAGGGCCTTGGCAGCTCTTGCTTCTTTCTCTCCTATTGAATATATATACATATATGTATATATAGTTGTGTGTGTGTGTATACAATTAAAGAACAATTAAAATTTTAATTATACACCAAATTTGCTTCTGAGAAGGGGAGTTGAAATGTTGAATATTCAGTGTTAGTGATTTAGTGGTTTTGCTAATTCTTCCTCTAGCTAAAAGCTAGTTTCCACCTCTGCCAGCTAGGAGCTGCGGTTTGCAAGAAAATGAGCAGCAAGCAGGCCCTGACTTTCTTGGACTAAGCTAGAGGTTCAGATGGACTAGGGAGTTTTGAGGCCCCATTTCCCAAGGGAGTCTGCTGGGCTCTTGGTAAACCTGCTGGTATCAAGGATTTAGCAGCACATAGCCGGTTCCAGAGAAGTCAGACCAAAACTCGGTGGAGACAGACGTTTTGTTCTGACATCTGAGGAACCTCAAATCTTTACAGACCCTGAATACCAGCAAGCTTTAAAATTTGAGAATTTAGGCTGAGTGCACAAGTCCCAGCTTGCAACAAGCTGAGAGTCCCCTTAACGTGTGAGACACACTCAGATCTGCCATGGTCCTTCCCTTTTGGATATTCCAAACATATTTGGTTCGTAGGCTTTTACACACCATTTCCTGACCGCCTCGGAAGCCATTTTCTCATTTAACGAACAGTCAACACCCGCGGTGAAACAACAACCAGAAAAGAAAAACGAATTTGGTGGCCTGAAAAACATTAAGGTGGAATCCAAAACATTTTGAAAAATTGACTTCAGCCCCTTGACAGCTTGGCTTAGACCTGGATATTTATTTTCACTCAAAACATTTGTATATATTGTGTCTGATATATACAAGCTACTGTTTTGGACAAAATCAAAACAAAACATGCATGATAACTATTAGATAGCTTAGAAAATGAAATTAGTCTAAACATCAACTGAATTCAGTTGGGCTAAGGCTCAGGGCTCTCTGTGAGGGGCCTACTCCAGGTTTAGGGCCAGGTCCTCCACTGAAAAGAAATCACTGCACTTTGGGAAGGAAGCCTGAATCCTTGGGTTGTTGTGCATCATGCTAGGAATTGCAAAGGAGGAGTGCTACATGTCAGAAGGAGAGGGAGAAGAGGCAGGGATAGTGGAATGAGCTGGCAGGGTGAGGCTTGGTTCACTGAGATTAAGGCAGGACACTCCAGTACACCCAGAACAACTCCACCTGGCATTTGGGAACCCCTGCCTCCATGAGGCAAGCCTGGCAGGGCCCAGGGCCTTAAAGTCTCCACTGGGACAGGCCAGACATGCCTCAGAAGGGGCACAGTAGCTGGGCCTCTGGTAGAGTTGGCAGGTGGTAGAGACGGTGAGAGGAACTTCTGGTCCTCTTTGCTTTGTCAAGAGCAGCTAGCGGGGTGGAGAATCTAAGAGATTTCCTTCCCCACTCCTTGACTCTTGAGAAGGATTTTTGACTATCCTTGTGGGGTTCCATTAAGGTAATTGAAGAAAGAACGATGCACCGACACCTTTACTCACCTCAACTGGAAAGCCATATTTACAGTTGGAGTGTATCACCCCTCCTCCCCTTGTTCACTCCCTTCTCCTCCCCTGGATATCTTTCCCTCCTCCCTGTGCAACAGAGCTTCAAAGCAGACCAACAGCTCCTTTCACCAGAGCTAGGCTCTGGGGATCCAGTTACAGGGTTCATGGGCCTGACCTGGGCATGTATGAGAAGGTGGGAGTAGGGCAATGTTTGCCAGTCTTGTCTGGAGATGGCACTTGTCTGGAGTTGGCACTTGTCTGGAGCCCCAGTCTCTCTCATCCCATCTCAGGAAACGAAGGTTCCACCCTATTCTACCCAGCTGGAAATAGGCCAGCCTATTTCAGATTTCTCATTTCGAGATATCTCCAAGTTTACCCCACTACCCAGCCCCTCCCCTTCCCTCCCTTTTCCTCCCAAAGTCTGAAGATCTAGTGTGGCTTTTGTCCTCTCAAATCAGCCAGGGCAGACAAGAGGGTGGAGGGTGGATGGTGCCCTTTCCTTTCTCCAGAGCGAAGATCCTGGCCTTGCCACAAAGGGCTTCTGCTGCAGAGACCTAATTGTACCCACAGTCCTTTCCATTCCCTCAGGAGGCCTTCCACTCTGAGCCCTAACTAGGCGACTGCTATACGCTGAAGGGGCTGGAGAGAGGGGGAAAGGGAGAACGAATTGAGTGGAAACAGAAAAATCCAGGTACCAGGGAGCAAGAATGAGCGGTGGGTGCAAATGCTCCAGCGAGGAGCAAGGAGAGGTGGCCTCAGTCCCCCAACGTGGAAGCCTTAAGGCCAGCCAGAGTTGCAGTGGTACTTCCGCACGTTTCTCACGGGCTTCTCAGGGACTGAGGAAAGCAAGGAGGCCCAGCTGGCCTGGTCGCTAACTCTCTTGGCTTCTGGGACCAGCAGAGAAGGAACCGAAGGAAAAGCCTTAGCCTTAGCCCCAGATCCCCCTCCCCAAACAAGGCCTCTGTCCAAAAGGGCAGATCCAGCCCGGCCCTGGCAACGCACGAGGCTAGTAGAGCGCCAGCGCCTGCTCCCGAAGCACCACGCGCTTCTTCTTCATACGCCTGTTCTGGAACCAGATTTTGACTTGCTGGTCGCTGAGGTTCAGCCTATTGGACAATTCCTTGCGTTTCTGCCTGTTGATGAATTCGTTGACGAGGAATTCGTTCTCCAACTCCGCAATCTGCTGCTTCGTGTAGGGTTTCCGCTTCTTGCGGGCCCTCCCCGGGGCCGCCCCCCACGGCAGGCCTGCAACACAGCCCCAACCCAAGTCAACCCAGCCCGTACTCTGTCTATTGCCCGCCCCCAGGCGGTTCACCTCCCCTTACACTCTCCCTTGAACCCCACCTCCCATCCCGGCCCAAACCGGCCCGGGGAGCATGGGCACCGTTTACCGTCGGGCAGTGAAGGTCGCAGGCAAGAGGCAACGCCCGCCGCCTGCACTGTCATGTTCAAGTTGAGCGGGCCCTTGGTGTCGTCCTTGAAGCCAGGGGCGCAGGGAGCCCCCTGGAGCAGGGTCGCGGAGCCCGGCGTGGCACGACCCACACCCGCGTAGTCATACTTGGCCGCTTTGAGAGCAGCCACTGCAGGAGCCAGGCTAGACTCGGTGGCGAAGGACGGCCGGGTACGACCGCGCTCCTCTGGCCCAGCGGCCGCTTCGGGCGCATAGAACTTAGCCTGCTCTTCGGGTCCGTCCTTGGCTGTTGGGGGCTGCAGGCCGAGAGGCCCGGAGCCAGCCAGGTAGGGCTGCGAGAAGCCACCGAAGGCAGTGGCACCCGCAGGCTGCGCGGGGGCGCAGGAGGCGGGCGTGGCGGCCCAGGGCAGCGCGCCGCGCGGGTAGGAGATAGGGGGAAGCGTGGCCAACTGGCCGCCATTCGCCCGCAGGTTGGAGAAGTAGAAAGAGTCTGGCGACTGCAGATTCAGAAGCGAGCCCACATAGCCCGCTCTGTAGAGACTGCGCTCACACATCTCCAACAAAGGGCTTCGGCTGCGCTCGCAACAGTATTTAGTTACAACCGGGAATGAGAGGACAGGCTCAGACGATTGGATGAAACTTTGCCTGCAGGTTCTTCAAAGCCGGTCATTTCAGCACCGCCTACATCCCCCCGACCCGTTTTCCCCCCCTTCAGAGTGTTATGATAACACCCGCAATGTTCGATGGCGAAGGACGAGGCTGCCAGCAGAGCCAAATCATGTTGAGCAAAGACTAACTGTCTGCGGGTTTCCAGGCCCGGCTTCAGCAGCTGGGGACATCGGGCAAGAGGGTGCCTCTGCCCAAATGTCCCTTGGGACTCTTCTTGGTCGTGATTGGCTTTGCGACCCGTTTTCCGCAGACTTTCTGGGCCCGGCTTGCTTCTACTGGCTTTAAGTTGCAGCGGAGGCATTTTCCATTAACCGGCGCCTCTTGACTTCTCCGGAGAGGGCGCGGTCCGGCGGCACCAGGAGCTCTGTCGCTTGGCCTGAGCAATGTCACTCTTACCCCAATCACTCCCACAGAAAGGGTTTCTCCAGAGACCTCTGCCTGAGGATCTGGCAGCAAAGACCCATTTGCTGCTTGAGCCCTCAGTCCCAGGCCGCAGACACAAAAAGGACATCACAAACTACCCAATTTTGGGATCCAGGAAGGAGGCCACATTATTCCTGGTTTGTGTCCCCATGGCTAAGAACACTGATCCTAGGGAAATTGCCATACAGGTCCATGGAGAATGTCCGCCAGGGAACCCATAAGCTCGATCCACCAATCGTGACCAAAGGCTACATTCCTTTTATCGTCAGGAGTCCTCTCTGGGACTACACACTGCAAACCAGAACTCCGAGGTGTCCCCATCCACCAAGTGGAGGGCAAAGCAAGACGAACTCCCCCGACTGGGTGTGGAAAGGCAGAAGAGCCAGAGCCACCTGACCGGGGAACAGAGGGCGTTCGGAGGCAGCTGGCTAGCAGAGTTCCTCGCCTCAGCGCCCCCAGGGGTGCCGGGGATAGGGAGTTCACGGGTCTGACAAGCAGGGAAGTGGGAAGGGCAGCAGTTCTTAGCTGGGAGCGGTGTACTCAGACCCCGCCGCTGGCCCTCTTGCCTAGTCCGGCCAGTGGGCTAAGGGTCCTCCCCTCCTGCCTCTGATCCCAAGACCCTTGGAGACCCCGTGACCGGCGCCAGTTTCAGCCTGCAGCAGGACCCTCGGTCTCCGAGCCAAGCTGGAATTGGTTAGATCGCGGGCTCCCGCACTGAGACCACACAGGCGCCGCCGGAGGGCAAGACTGACCGCCGCGCTGCGACTTTATTGTGTGAGTTATGGCGACCAATTGGGTGGCTCTGGGGAACGCAATCGGCCTCTTCCTCCTGCTCTGGTGGGGGGCGTAGGGGGAGTGAGGACGTGGGGGTGGGGACGTCTGGGGCTACTCTGGCTCTGCCAGAGAGTTTCCTTAGGAGCTCAGGCATAGAGACTCAGTCGCTCGCGTCCTCTCTTGGGAGGTGGGGGCAAGCACAAGCTGCAATCCCAGTTCCTAGATACTTAAGGGAAAACAAGCCTCAGATCCCTAAGAGCTCTTATTTTGGGGAACCCATCCTATTTTCGAGGAGCTGCAGCTTCGTTACTCCCGAAAGCTCCAGCTCCAGGGGTCCCTGCAGTCTCTCCTCACGTTTCAGTGCACTACGATTCCTCGTTATTTCCAAGCCAAGGGGTGTCTCTTTCGGACCTTTAGGCAGGCCTACAACAGCTGTTTGCCCCTTAGGACTAAAGGCATAAAAGAACTAAGTAGAAAACAGGAAAAACAAGAACAACTAGGTTCCCTCCATTGCTCCTTCACAGTCTTCCCACTTCATCCCCCGGGTTTATGACTTTCGAGGTCTGGCAGACAAAGTCTTATGCGAGCTGGGGACCCGGATCGAGGGAGGGTCGGGGTGGAAAGTAGTGGCGGGAGGTGGCTTGGCTGGTGATTGAGAGAATGCAAAAGGATTTGGCTGAGGAGCTAATAGCGAGCTCTGCCAATGCAGCCCAATGCCCAGGAGATGGCGAGCGCGCTCCATGCCTATCGAGGCGCAGCCGCACGGTCAAGATCAACAGTGAAGGGCGGTGCGGCCGCCCTGTGGTCGCCAGCCCGCGCGGTCACAGCCTGCTTTCAAACGCAGCCGAGCGCCTCCGAAAGCTGGAGATCTTGGCGGCAAGGCCGCCCCTGACAGCGGAGCCAGAGGGACACAGGGGGCTGCCAGAGGCGGGGAAGCATTGCAGTCGCCCTTTTGTCTGACCGTGGGTCCCGGCTCCCATTGCTCCCTTCGCCTCTTGAATCACGTTCCCCCACCCGCGGCGCTAAAAACCTGCCCAGTTTCTGAGGCGCTCTCCTGTCGCCTGTCTCTAACCGAAGGAAAGGCCTCTCTCCAAGCCCCCTTAGCCTCCCTCCCAGTGCCTGGGCCACTTACCAGTTCCTCTCCTCCCTCTGCAATTTGGAATATAAAGGGAACGCATATAAATAACAAAATCTTCTTCTGTTATTGATTTAGCCCTCAATCCAAATTCCTCCAGAGAGCGTTTGAGCACAGTTTTAATCTTCAGCAAACCTACCATTTCTCCAAGGCGGGGGGAGGGGGGGAACTGACAGGCAAACCAGAGATGAAAGGAAAACCTCGAGGCAATCTTTCCTACCCACGATGAGAAACCCGAGAAATAGACATGGGAAATGGAGTGAAGCTCCGGAGTGTGGGACTCACAAAAAATGGAGGAGAAGTTGGCGATGAGGAAAAAGGAAAAATGTGCCCGTTTCTGATGAAAACACATCTTTTGAGAAAAACCACAAAAACGGTAACGACCCTTCCCGAAGTGTAAGGTGGGGGCTGGCGTGACCCCTTGTACATGGGTTATTTCTTCTGCAGAGATTGAATAGCGATCAAATCTCTCTGTTTCTCTGTCTCTGTCCCTCCCCCTCAAAAACGAAGTTAGCTGTCCACTGTCGGCAGTAAGATATGAAAGAAATCAAGCTGGGACAGGGAAAACGAAAGTAGCTCCAAGTCTTAGGTCTCTGCGTTTTCTCTCTCAAAGTCATGAGGGAGCCCTCCCACCAGGAGAGTTTTCACACTAAGTGAGGTTTTAAATATCAGTACGTAACTAACTTACACACGAAAACGTTAGCAACCAGAGTTGATTGTGTGGGGAGCTAACCATAAGCAGTCATCCAGTTCCTCACCGGCCATTTCCCTGAGTGGCAAAAAGGCCTCAAACAGAAAATTCTAGTGCCTAAAAATTGTGTCTGAAAGTTTAGGTTTTATGTTTTCAGTTGTCAACTGCTCTGTGCAGACTGCCTGGAGAAGGCGATATGGGATAAGCTTGAAATGTTTCTTTTTCGATTGCCAAATATGGATATGTCTTTCTAATTTCAAGACCTTCCTAGTCCAGATGTTTATAATGGTCTTTCTAGGTTGAAAATTTGCAAGTGAGTAAGTTTTTCTATGCTCAGGCATACAAATACATATGGATTAAAAAATAAACAGAACTATATAAATAAATTGACAATAGTGAAAGAAAAGTAAAATTTTATTGTCTTTTGAGCTGGCCTGGTATATCATTTTAAACACTGGAAATGATATCCTCATTTTAAAACATCACTACTTATGTTAAAGTCATGGGCAAAAGGGAGGGAGGGGGGCAAAAGTGGAGAGCATGAAGGTTCCAGAAACCAGAAGTAGTGTTGAGTTTCCTTCATCTATAGAGAACATAATTGTGTTCAAGATACCAAGATTTTGTAATAAATAAGAATCGTTTCAAGAAGAAACACAAACTTGAAAAAATAAAACAAATGCATAAGGACTCAGAAGAAACAAAAGAGTTCTGTTTATTGGCATCTCCCTAGGAGTAAAAAGTGATTTTTTAATGTCTGAAGCACTGCCATGTATCCCAGCTCACAGACATTGCATCTACAAAAATAATCTCTCAATTGTATAAATATGCAGCACTTTAAAAGTAATTATTTATCATCACTTTCAGAAACATCATTTTTTTCTTCTTGGACCTTGGAACTTCACATTTTTCATATTTGTTAGATGCTTTACAGCTCCATGAGAGGCCCAACGCATTTGTTTAGACAGTCAAGTTCTTCAATGGGTTCTGTAACATTGATTCAGCCTCTTTTTGAGGATTGAGGAGATGACCACAATCCCAGACCCACAGATCCAAGGCCAAGAAAAGGAGGTGCATTTATGCTATCCGCGGGTCACTCTACTGATTGCAGCCACTTAAATGTCTGCATTGAGAGCTCAAGAAATGAAGGCATCCACGATCCATGAGGACACATGAGTTTCGAATTAAAGATTATGAAAACACAAACCTACAAAGTATTAAAAATAAACAATTAAAACAGCAAGTGAAACACCCAAAGTTGGAAAGATTGTCTTCATTTCAATATTGATACAAACCCTATTTAATAAGGTGGCCACTTTTAAAGCCATCACAGTACCTTCAGCCTCCTGTTTTCAGACTTTCCCAGTGACCCCAGAGCACTGCCTGCCTTTCCACTTGCCTCAGGGCAACTGCTGAGAGCTAATGATTCAATTACCCAATTACAGGATATGAATGACTGAAAACCATTCTGTCCTAATGGATTATGAAGATAATCAGTGCTGGGAACGAACAAATAAAGTAATTTAAAAAA
This sequence comes from Hylobates moloch, assembly GCF_009828535.3. Taxonomy (NCBI): domain Eukaryota; kingdom Metazoa; phylum Chordata; class Mammalia; order Primates; family Hylobatidae; genus Hylobates; species Hylobates moloch. The sequence goes on from NW_026652276.1 coordinate 66,314,329, forward strand.
AAAAAACCTTAAATCAGAATGGCACTTCTGAAGTTCATTTGAGGGGGGGATTATTAAAAAATACTTCAAGTCCCTTTATACTGGCCTGGAGGGAGAAACAGAACATTAAAAACAGATATTTTAAAAACCCTAGGCAAGAACAAAACCAATAATAAACAAGTAAAAATCAGAACTACAAAGTCAGGTTGGGCAGCAGAAGGTTTTAGAGCCAGATAAGGGGAAGAGAGAAAAACAATTCACAAAATTTGCCACCATTGGCAGGGGGTGAGGGGAATTAAATACATATTCAAGTCTTTCCAAAGGCCTTTTGGAGACAACCGAATGGCTTCTAAACTGTCTGTGGCCAACCCGGAACACATCAGGAGACAGTATCTTTGAGCTTGGAGACAATTTTCTTGTCCTTCACTCTTCGGTTCTGAAACCAAATGGTCACTTGTCTCTCAGATAGGTTCGTAGCAGCTGAGATACGCCGCCGCTTGTCCTTGTTAATGAACTTGTTAATGGCATACTCGTTCTCCAGTTCTTTGAGCTGCAGTTTGGTGTAAGGCACTCTCTTCTTCCTCCCTCTTCGGTAGACACACATGTCCGGCTGATTTAGAGCCACATCCCCTGATACAAACAAAAGCACAAGAAAAATTAGGCTGGGATATTTGGAGCACCTAGCTGAGGACTGTGTGTGTGTGTGTGTGTGTGTGTGTGTGTGTGTGTGTGTGTGTGTTTGCAGGGGTGCAGGAAATTTTTTTAAAAAGCCATGCTGCTTGGTCTTTATTATGTACATAGACATAACACTTACCTGTTATTAAAGAAGGATTATTTGCACTTAACAATGGTTAATTTGATTGATTATCATAGTTTCTCAAACCGGCATCTTAACAAGCCTGCAATTTTATGGTGTGGTTATTGGGCACGTTCATGAGGACAGTTTCTGCAAATGTTGGTTGTATAAAAACAAACATACGTACATAGACACATACAAATTCAGGTCTTTTGCTCAAATTTTGATTTCCCGCGTTCCTATGTTAGGAGCTGGTGGGCTTGATCTAACAAGCTTTAGTAGTCATCTTGGGGCAGTGATGTCTTTGAAAATGGGGGCACCCAACTCTGTCAGGTTTCTTAGGAAAAAGGCCTCTTTAGGAGAAAAGGGAGAGGCCCAAGTAAAGAGCACGCAGAGACCCTCAACTTTAGGAGAAAAACGTGTCTGCGCTGCACACAGGAAAGAAAGGGCAGTGAGGGAGGCAGTTGAAATCAGAGGAGGAATTTACATTCACACGAACTGGACAAACTTCCACTGGGTTAACCCTGGTCAGGTGTGGAGCACAGGCACCCACTCCCAAGTAGGGGCGCATACTCTTAGTTCTTTCTTTTCTCCTCTCTCCCCCTCCCTCGTGTCGGTCCCTTTTCTCCATCGCCCCTACCTGGAAAGGAAGATTTCCAAAAGTGGGACCCCTGTGGCTGGTCCTTGGCGCAGTACACCTGGCTGTTCCACCCGTTAGCCAGCGTCCAGGACTGGTACCCCTCCATGGAGATATAGGCCTCGTGCCGAGGCTCCCCGGAGCCGAAAGTGGACACCATGTCGATATAGCCGGGCACGTGCTGGTAAGGGCTCGTATAGCCCTGGTAGAAGGATACCTCCTTGGCTCGCGCTGGCACCTCGTTGGCCGGTACGCTGCTGCTCGCCAGGCCTGACACGTCCATGTACTTCTCCACGGGGAAGCCTCCCAGCGAGGCGTGCGGCGATGACTTGAGCGCATTCTGCTGTAAGCCCACGCCGTGCGACATACGGCAGCTGTAGTAGCCGTTGCCGAAGTGGTAGCCGTAGCCCAGCGCTGGAGCGCTCGGGGGCGCTGCAGCGGCCGCAGCAGGCGTGGGTGCTGGGCACTCTTTGGCTGGGGGAGCCTCCGGGCGCGCCGCTACAACGGCAGAAGAGGACGACGACGAGGAAGAGCCCGTGCGCTCAGAGGTCCCGGGGTACGCAAAGCCGGAGGCTGCCGCTGCCGCCGCCGCAGCCGCCGCCGCCGCCGCCGCCGCCCGCCCCGAATGCGTGCCGGCGAACACAGGCGCGGAGAGAAAGCCGCGGCACTGGCCTGACGCCGCTGCAGCCACCGAGGAGGAGGAGGAAGAGGCCGGGGCGCCACCGGCGCCCCCGCCGTCTGCCCGCAGCCCGTCCATGTCCCAGCTCCCGGCGCGGCTCATGGCCCGGCCTGGCCCGGCCCTGGCCCTGGCCCTGGCCCCGCGCAGGACACCATGGCGCGGCGCGCCTCCTCCCTCTCCTTTCTCTCTGGTTCGCTCGCTCCCGCCCTCTTCCTCTAGCCCTCTCTCCCTCGGCGAGCCTCCCGCCTCCGGCCCGCCCGCCCGCCCTGCAACAGGTTAGCTCATCGCGGGACGCTTATAAAAACGAAGTTCAGGTTGGGAGGGGGCCTGGGCCGGTCGGGGGGCAGCCTCCCGCCCCGAGGGCGCCCGCCGGGGGCGTGCCATTGGCTGCGCGCGGCCACGTGGGGGTAGGGACGCGGGGGAGCCTGGCTCCCGGCCCAGGCCTGGCTGGACCCACCCACCCCGGCCCCCACCCCTCTCCTGCCCCTTGCAGGGTCCACCTCCCATTCCCGCCCTCCCCCCGATCCAGGCATACGCGCTGCAGCCACCCCCACGAGCTGATTGCGCGACGGCCCATCCCAGGCCCTGTCTGCGACTGAGGCGGGCGCCAAGGCCTGCGCCTTGTCTCGGCAACCGCTGTTTTTGCCACCTCTCCTCGGCTCCCCGAGTTGCACAGCAAAATGAAGACGAAGGACAGAGATGATCAGAATGATGTGAAAACAGGCCAATTTTTTATCCTGTTGCTGAATCCCTCAGTCGACTTCTAGACCCCAAATCTGAGTGAGCTAATTTGCCCTACCTTGCGCACTGGTACCCGGTAAAGGCATTTCACACAGGTAAGAGGCATTGGAGCAGACCCTTCCTATACACACACGCTGTCCGTTCGGAAAATGCCCACGAAGCGCCCTTGGGGCTGGCGGCAGAGACTTAAACAGATGAAAGACAGGCATCGGCGCAGTGAGCCTGACAATCTGTCCCAGAGAGAAAAGTCCATGGATGCCTACTCAACGCTATTCGCCTCTACTCTTCGGCCAGCCGGGAGTCGCTTCCGACCTGGGGCCCCTCAGCTCCCGCGGGTCCTTCTTCGACCCGCAGAAAGACCCTGAGAACGGCGCCGGGGGAGAAAGCCACTCAGCCTCCCGCCGTGAAACTTCTGTGTCTCTCCAGCAGCCGACCGGCCTCGCATTTTGCAGTCACCACCCACTCCCGCCCGTTCCTCACACCAAATTAATTGAAAACTTCACTTTCCCAGGGACCTTTGTTTCGCTTCCTTTTCCAAGCTGCCAACTGCAGAGAACTGAGAGGGGCAAATTAAGAGGGCGCTTGTTCCAAGCAAATTCGGAGTTTGTGATAGGAGCAGCCCAGAGAAACGGTCTGACTGCAAGGGGTTAGGTGGGCTCAGAGCAGTGCTGGTGGGGCTAGGTCCAGCTCTGGAACCAAGCTGCCAGGGTGTTAAGGATTACAGCCCTATCCCTCATCATCCCTTTCTGTTGCTCCTCAGCCTCAGAGCTCCAGCCCACCATCCCTCAATCTCAGCAACTAATGGAGCACCAATGAGAGTCCTGCTGTGACTTTGGGGCTCTGCCTTAGGAACAATATTAGATCCAATGAGCCCAGGGTTCTGGGGGTGGATATGGGATCCTTCAGAGCCCATTTGGTTCTGTGGCATGCACTCCCCAAGCCAGCCCATCTCCAAGAAAATCACTCCCCTAAGCCTGTGATTGGTGAGAGCTTGTCACCCAGCACCACTGTTCCCCGACCAAAGACGCCCTGAGTAAGATGAGGAAGAGAGCCAGGGAGGCCCTCCTTGGCCTGGCCTGGCATTTCAGGGTGGGCTGCTGGTGTTAGGAGTGTTGACATGCAAAACGCAGTAACCATAAAAGGCTCAAATAAAGGGGAAAGTTATGAGAGGGGTGTTGGAACGGAAAAGCAAGAGAATTCGTTTCATCTTTTTGAAGTTCTAGACATGTTCATGATCAAATTTGAGATGGGAAGGGCCTGAATTTTACAGGAAATCATAGGGAATAGAAGTTTGCTGATGAGAACAATTTTTTCACTATTTGGGAAAAGAAGGCAAAAGTCAGCAATGAAAGTTCAACCGGCATTTTAAAAAGGCCAACTGTGGCGAGGCGACGGGATTGCTAACTTTAAAGAGGGTTTGGCTGGGTCTTTATGAAACAATTTTGGTACCAAACCACCAACCATGGACCACCATGAAATGCTTTTATTTTCCCTTTGTCTCATTTTTTCTTCCTCAGACAGAGAAAACATGAAGATAGTTTTAACTTTTTATGACTCCAAAAAACAAATTCGTTGAAATATTTCTAAGATATAACTAGAACCAACAAACTTTCAGTCTCTTAAAATTAAATATCCCTGTGGTTTTGTGCCTTGGGCTTCTGCTTCATTTTCTCACTGATAAGTACATTTTAATGATCAATTAGGTGTTTAACAATAAAGTAAAATGAAAATGGGAAGAATATGTCAAGTTTTGTTGATTTCAAGCAGCCCATCACTTCTGGCTGAATTTTCCATTCAGCAAATTAAGTTGTGCAGGAGTGGGAGAAAAATCTGAATTACTACTCAGGTTGAAAGGGATTTCTCAATGGTGGCTCTGCTTCCAAAAGCCCTGTGGGACCCTCTCAGAGCAGGGCAAAAGGTTTCTCTGTTCATCCTAATGGTTGTTCAGAAGCCAGGAAGATTTTGAATTAGGAGCTTTGCCCTTTGATATCCTGCTGCTGAACCTGCTTCCAGCATAGCCTTTGGGGTCCCAGCCCTGTGGGAGGGCTTTGCCCTGAGGAAAGGGGGTCTGACTTGGTCAACTTGTCCCAAGCCCAGCACCTCTGGACAAATGCTACTGGCTCCTAGGGCTGTGGTTGAGTACCAGGCAAAGTCAGGGCTGCTTTGTTTATGAACTAATGAGACACATAGTTTACAAGCCAGGGATGCCAGGTAGAGGAGGAATTTTGAGGCTGAATTTGCAGAAACATTTCATTCGGGTTTAAACTTACTGGGAATCAGTTTCTTTAGCTGGCCAGGAGCACAGACCAAGCCTTGTGTTTGTGTGTGGGTGCATTACGCAGGGGTCTTAACAACAGAAATAGGCTTTGTTAAGTGAAAATCCTTGGAGACTACACATGTCTCCAAACATCCATGTCTTCTTCAGTGAAACTAGTTTTGCCGCTGTTCCTGATTTTAGTGAAAAACTCAGGATGGCCCTTTGGTGCCCAAAGTCCCACTGTACTCTCCCATCACTTGCTCCTCTTCCTTCTTTTCCTCCAGAGGCATCCTTTTTAAGCATCAGTACTGTTCTGGAAGTCATATTCTCTCCTTTCATCCTAATAGATGATCTTTCAAATTTTGCTCTTGTCCTGGGTTGGGGGAACGGGCAGATACAGGCTGTGATTTAGATTTATTGAAGTTCCTCTGCTTGCCAAGACAGCAATGAGCTCAATTAACCACATAATCAGTGGCCATTAAGGCCAGGATCACAGGATTCTATCAGAGTGGGGTCCTGGGGACTCCTTTGAAAGCACTTGTCTTGATGGCCAAGATCAGGAAGTGCAGGACACCCTCCTAATTAACTTGTAAGAAGCCAAATATTCGGTGTAGAAATAGAGTCTTAATTCCAAAGTAAAATCTTAAGTCTAGCAGAAGTGGCTGGGCAGTGTTCTTAACCAAATCTGTGTTCTGCCAACTTTGGAGCTAATTTTCCCTCTCCAGGCAACACCCAGTTTTACTCAGCCTGGAGATATCAAAAGAAACAATAACAACAACAAACCAAACCTAGTGTGAAAAAAAGGGACCCTAGCAACAGCCAGACACTGGAAGCCACATTTGAGTACTTTCTACCTTTGAGACATATTCCGTTTGGGTTTCACAACACGATTAGGCTTTATCAAATGAAAATCGTTTGCAGCAACAACAGTCCCCAACCCCCTCCAAATCAGAAACATTATTTGGTGGAACCAGGTTTGCCTCATGCAGGACAGCGGGCCCTTCTTTGGGATGGAGAGAACTTCTCCAGCCTTGGAGAAAATTTAACACAGTGAGAATTCTTTCCTTTGAAGAGAAGCACTAATCTCACTGTGAAAGGGACGCAGGAGGGGTGGGGAGTACAGGAAGGACTTCCTTCGCATGGACTGAAGGAAGGCAGGAGCCGGAGGCCCAGAGTAACTTGTTGCCTTTTTTTTGGAAAATAAAAGCTGGGACCCCAATTTGCTGAAGTTTTATCCGACATTTCAAGGTGAGGGGTTGTCCTTGGAATACACTTCCCTAGCAAAACTTTTGGTAAGTCCAGTAAATTCTCACTCTGTCGGTAGCTTGAGATAAAAGAAAATATCTGTCTACCTACCTATCTCCATTCCGCAGAGTCCATTGTCTCTATGGGGAATCCACATTGTCCTTACCGGCAGGGCAAAGGGATGAAGGTGAGGAAAGTGCCCAAGCATGAAGCGGGAGCCGAGAGGGAGGCGGAGGGGCAGTGTTCAGCTCCACTTCCCGGCCCGGCGGCGCGCAGTTCCCCACGCCTGGCGCTAGATGTCCCTGCAAGTTTTCCCGTGGCGTCTGAGGGCACAGGAACTCGAGGCAGGCGATGGGTCTGCGTAGCCCGAGCCCAGGAAGAAAGTATCCCCCAACTCCCGCACCACGACCTTCCTCCGTGGGGCGCGGGATTGCGACCGGAGAGGGAGGAGGAAAGACAGAAGCAACCGGAGAGACCCGGAAGGGACAGAGAGCTAGGAGCTGGCCTGCCGAGGGATGGGAGCATAAAGTTGCCACTGCGCAGTGAGGACTGGAGTCGCCAAATCCGAGTCTTCCCTTATGCAGCGAAACCTGCAGTCGTGGAAACAGCACTTTGCCTAAAGACAGGGAGCCTGAGGCTCGAAGCCCAGGCTTTCGCGGTCCTACTGTCCCACCGCACCCTGCAGCCCCAGCTCTCGAGCAAGCATGCGTCCCAAGGCGGGACCGCAAGTTGTCGGCCCCAATTGCCCGCAGCCCCCAGCGTAAGAGGAGAGCCAGGCTTCGGCAGCGGCAGACGCGGGGCTTCGCTGCAGCTCCGGCTTTACCGGCGCCCCTCCCCTTGGACAGCCCGGACAGATTTTTATTACCTGCAGTCATAGGCCAAAAGTGTTTACCACTTCACCTCAGAGGACCCGCTGCTGCTCAAGAAACAAATATTTAGTCTGGAAGCCGAACCAAAAAATTAGGCCTCTTCAAAGTCATTACTCCTTCAGAACAAAAAGGGCTTTTCAGTCCATGCGAAGGAAATCCTTCCTATACTCCCCATCCCATCTTAAAAATTTCTGCCAAAGCATGCGGGCTTGGGTTGGATTCTTGTCTTGTTTTATCTAGTGGGTTCTGTACCTTGGTAGTGGGTAAGAGGCCTTGACGGTCACAGAGGCTGCATCAAACCACCCGGAACATTTGACAGGCCTGTTCCCAGCCTTGGCCTTCACATTCTGGGAGACGTGCAAGATTCGGTATTTCATCAAAAAACATCAACAGGGCGGGGCGCGGTGGCTCACGCCTATAATCCCAGCACTTTGGAAGGCCGAGGCGGGCGGATCACCTGAGGTCAGGAGTTCGACACCAGCCCTGCCAACTTGGTGAAACCCTGTCTCTACTAAAACTACAAAAATTAGCCGGGCGTGGTGGCGTATGCCTGTAATCCCAGCTGCTCAGGAGGCTGAGGCAGGAAAATCGCTTGAACCCGGGAGGCGGAGGTTGCGGTGAGCTGAGATCTTGCCATTGCACTCCAGCCTGGGCAACAGAGTGAGACTGTCTCAAAAACAAACAGACAAACAAACAAAACAAACAAAAACCACCACCACCACCACCACCACCAATAAAACACACACACAAATCAACAGAACTGCATTCTTCTTACTACTCTCTATATAGGTTCAATGTTTTTGAGGTAGGCCTATATTTACATAACACATATGCAAAATGAGAGAATTAACCTAAAAACTGCTGCCCAAGGTTTTAAACAACCCTTTTGACTTTATCATCGGAGATAAGTTTAAATCACGAGCAAGTCCCTGAACCCCTCTGGCTCATAACCTCTGGAAAAGGGATAACAGTTTAAATCTCACAGAGTTGCTGTGAAACTTAGCTGAGAGAACATGTAAAAAGCACTTGGAATTGCATAGCAAGAGTTTCATATAAGTTAGCCAATATTGCTACTAGTGGGCGTGGAATCTCTAAATAAATTAAGGGACATTAAATATTGGAATGGAATGGTCACTGTACCTCATGAAACATTATTGCCTGCTACACCCAGTTTAGAGAAAACATTATAGGTGTCTTTTACTGTGAGTAATTTCGCTGACATGGTCTCTGACATGTTTTTTGTAATAAACGTGCTAGAAATGCACTATCAGTGTCATTTAAAAGGTGCAAAAATAGTTTTCAAAGCCACTAATGAATGAAGGTGCTGCTGAGAAATACTGTTTTCCCTTTCGACAGACTGAGGTCCGGTTTGGCGCAGCCTTTGGGACCAGAGGCGTCGGGTCCCAGAGGAAGGGAAGATGTGGGAGAGCCTCGGGCTGAGTGATAGAGGAAGGGGTCGTCAGTCCTCACCTTAGTCCCCACTGACTGCGTCTCCGACTTGAAAACCAACTCACAGCAGCCGAAACCGCGAGAAAAACAGATGGGGGCGCCAAACGACAGCAATAAAGGCATCCACGGATTTCCACCCAAGCAGTGCCTCGGTTCACCCACACTCCCGCCAAGGTCTCGCACCACCCCCCCACACCACCCCAGCACGACCCGAGCCTGGACCAAGGTGTCCCATTCAGTCCCTGGAGCAAGCGAGGACTGGGTAGGGGGACCCTTCCTGGGTCACAGGGGCGGCGACTGCCAGGCATGGTAGAATTGGGCATCCGGGCTGCGGAGCAGGGAGGGAGCAGGTGGGGGCGTTGGCAGGGATGGGCTCCCACCGCGCTGGTGGCCCCAAAGCCGGCGCAATGAGAACTCAAGGAGCTCAGAGCTGGGTGGCCAATGGAGCAGGGGCAGAGGTGGACGCTGGGTCAAGTCCCAGTCCGGGTGCGCCGGATGCCCACTCTGCGTTCCCCGCCGGTTCCCCGTTCCCCCAGGCACCGCCTGCCTATCGAGCTTTCCGTTTATCACCTTAAAGAGGTGGAATTGATTTTCTAAGTAAAGCTCGCGTTGTTGAAATAAGTTGGCGCCGAGGGGAACAGAAGATAAACTTTTGGCATTGACTGTATGTGTGTATATATGTATATAAATATACTTCACACCTCGCTTCCTCTTACATTCCTGACGCGCCCCCAACGGGTCTAAGGTTAAAAGGAAAGCGCCAAGAGCCATAGGCGAATAGATCTCCAGCTTGCCCCCTTATACACCCCAATGTTCTGGGTGTGTCCGGAGAAAGGAGAAGAGGGGGCCCTGGTTGGGGTTCGGATTGAGGCTAAATGCGGGGATGCAGGACCCCCGCCCAGCGCCCAGATTGTCAGGGTCTCTCAGCCGCTTCAGAAGCTCACGGGCGGACCTCCGCGTCCCATCCCCGTCCTCTCTCGCCTCCGCCAGTGTCCGCGAATCTCTCTCCCGCTGGGCCGCTGGCGGGCGGGCACAGTGCTTGGAGGGTCAGGGAAGGGTGGGCGCAACCGCGGGAGATGAGGAGAGGCCTGGAGTGAAGATTGATCTTCGTTAAAATGGTTGCCACCGGCGTCATTATGACTATCAAAGCTATCGCCAAGAGGCTCAGCCGCCAAGCCCAGGCCGCAGAGAGCTGCGGTAAGGCTGTTCGGCGACTCTCTGCGCCCGGACCCAACGCTGGGAATACCTGTGGCCGCAGGTAAGGGGCTGGGGTGGATGAGAGGAGGAAAGAGAGAAGGAAGAAAAGCAAAGGGGAAGGGAGGGCAGCGGGGACGTAGGGGAAGAAGGCTGTCTCCTCTTTCCTCTTTTGACCTCGAAATACAGCGCCTTTGCCGCAAATAATTCTATTTGAGGAGGGAGGGGAAAATCTGGCAACGTGAAAGTGGATTCGGAGCGCCCGTATGGCGCTGTAAATCTCCACTGCGTTTAAAGTTAGCTGTCGAATTCTGCTATCAAATCGTCCAGCCTAATTCGTTTCCCCTCGGGGAAATGCGTAGGCGAGAAGGCTTTCTATCAGCAGGATTATAAAAGTAAAAAACCGGGGACTTCGAGTTCAGATCTAACTCTGCAAACGGTATTAGAAAATCAGAGAGGACCTAATGATTCCCGTTTGGAGGCGCGGGCCCAATGCACCTCCACGGCCACGTAGCAAGAAAACGCTTTCAAAACTCTAGGATATTTCTCTCTCTCTCCTCTCTCTCTCTCTCTCTCTCTCCCCCGTCTCCCTCTCCCTCTCTCCCTCTCTTCCTCTCTCTCTCCCTCCGGGTGGGAGGAGAGCATTTAGGCTGAGGTGAAGAAATAGGGAGGGAAAGAACTCTGGCGTCCTATTTGTTAAATAAAATACATATTTGGTTCTGAAATCCGAAAGATAAGTAATCCAGACAGGAGAGGCGCAAGGTCTTCTCCTTACGCAACTCTTCCTGCATCCTCCCCCTTATCTCCCCCCCACTTATGCCCCCAGCTTGTAAATGTTAAAGAAAAAAAAAAGCCTTCCCGAGGATCTACTCTGGAAAGTCAAACCATTATTTATTATTTAATACGTATCTGTGTCCAAGGAAAAATGAGGAAGGCGCTGCATGATTAGGACCTAAGGGGCAACCTAGCAAACTGAGAGCGTAATGATGCCCCTAAATGAAGGGGGAAATGTGCCGCGGCGCGCTCTATTAATCAGACTGTCAATTTCACCCCCGAGGCCAAACCCCCGGGCGAGCAGAACTGGCTCGGAGCGGGCAAAGGACCGGAGCCTTCCTCCTCACTTGTCTCTTCTCGCCTCCTACCTGGATCTATTTGTCTGCTCTGAAGCTGCCTTCATTACCCACTGACAGGAGCGTGTATTTATTTGCTTATAAACCTGTTACAATAAATGATTATTCGAACAGCGTCATTCGTACCTTAATGACGAGCGGGCGCTACTTTTTGATGAATGACATCTCGGGCTCGGAAGGATGTATGGGTCATTTTGACCAGTCATTCCCTCGCTCTGGCATCCCACAATTTTTCCGCCTCCCTCCGAAAGCGATAATAATATTTAGAGGCGTTCGCTGGGGCTGAATGAGAATTAGCCCTAGGCGCGCCTATCATTAGGACGGGACAGCAGGGCCACTGTGACATTTTTAAGAAAGCTGAGATGATGGAAAGAATAAGAAAAGAGATGATTCTCATGGAGAGGGGGCTGCACAGCCCTACGGCGGGCAAGAGATTCTCCAATTTGTCCGACTCGGCTAGCAATGCTGTGCTCGAGGCCCTGGAAAATTCGCAGCACCCGGCTCGCCTAAGCCCGCGCCTGCCGTCGGCCCCCCTGCACAGCGCTCTGGGAGAACTCCCCGCCAAGGGCAAATTCGAAATAGACACTTTGTTCAACCTGCAGCATACGGGCAGCGAAAGCACCGTCTCCTCCGAAATCTCCTCCGCCGCTGAGAGCCGCAAGAAGCCGGGCCATTATTCAGAGGCGGCCGCTGAGGCCGACATGAGCAGCGACGTGGAGGTTGGCTGCTCCGCGCTTCGCTCCCCCGGCGGCCTCGGCGCCGCTCAGCTTAAGGAAAACAATGGCAAAGGTAACCGCGCCGGCGGCACCGCGCTCTCCAGTCCCATCCTCTTTGCTCCTCCGCGGCCCCCGCCAGCCCTTCCCGGTGCCTTTGCCCCCTCAGACCCTCCACAAGCAAGCTACACCGAGCTAGCACGGGCGGGGGCGGGACACATGTCTGGGACCGTGCCTTCCCGTTCTGTTCCTTGAGCTTTCCCGCGAGGCTCAGGCCTGCGGAGCCTGGAACACCGGGCCCACCCGCCCTCGCTCCTGAGTCCGAAAAAATGTTTCTGCGCTCGTGTCTAAGAGCCCGAGCGAGCCGGTAGACCCCTAGTCAGCAGCCGAGTTGCTTTTGGGAAAGGTACCCTGGGCAACTACTCTGAACTCCGCTGTCCCTATGCCCTCAGGGCTGAATGGAGGGGGCATTCTTCTGGGTAAGTCGGAGGAAGCCTTGCCGGCGTCTCTGCTTAGGTCAGCGGGAGAAAGAGTTGAAAAGTAGATTTCACCCCCTATTGGCTTGGGTTTGAGCTACCGCTGTCTTGGAACTCTTAAAATATTTGAAACCCCGAAGACTCAAATAAAGGTTAGAGGCCGTATAGAAAGCTGCCCTGCGGTCTCCAGACCATGGCAAACCCAGAGCTTCCCAAACTGCGCCCAGAGGTAGGCATTTTCCCTCGGCCACTGTTCCTCCTTGGTTGAAAATTTCTAATTATTAAAAAAGAAACCTCCTAATTCCGTTTCTATTATTTGCTTATGAAGTGCTCCCCAAACTTTATTGATTCCATTAACGGCAGCAATTTGTAAGCGTGACAACCCCATCAATTCCGGCAGCGACTCTCCTTCCTGACGGGGCTTCCCGGATCCGCGCGCAGCACCAGCGCCGGGCTGTTGGCCCTACAGCCACTCATGCGCTGTTGGTCGTTTGTTTGCCAGGGTACGCAGAGAGCGTCTCGGCTGCCGGCACCACGACGTCGGCGTCGGGCTCAGGCCTCGGAAGCCTGCATGGAGGCAACGGAGGCAGCGGCGGGGGCGCGGCTCTGGGTGGCTCCAGCTCTGGCGCGGATCAAGTGCGGCGCTACCGTACGGCGTTCACCCGCGAGCAGATCGCGCGCCTGGAGAAGGAGTTCTACCGGGAGAATTATGTGTCGCGGCCCCGCCGGTGCGAGCTGGCCGCGGCACTCAACCTGCCCGAAACCACCATCAAGGTATCGATTCCAGTGCGTGCCTACTCTGGCCTCCCCGGGGGCATCTGGGTTGATTGTTTCTTTTTCCCCTTTCCGGGTGGCTAGATTTAGCTGAGGGTCTTGAAATTCGCGGGGGGTAGTCACCAAAGGAATTGGCTTGTTTATTTCTCGGCTACCGAATCCGAACGGTTGTCCGGCCTGACAGATCTAAGAAGGCCCCCGAATGGTGACTCCAATGCTGAAAGCACTGGCCTCTGCTCCATTGTGCCCAACCCCTGGCCAGATGCCCCCTCGCCCATACCCACGGCCCCACTTTCCCGTAGGCGGCAAGCCCAGTTGGTCTTTGTTCCTCAAGCAGAAACCAGAGGTGAAACTTTTCATTTGCTCTTGAGCCTGGTGATTTATTTTCCGCATAAATCGTTACACGGAGAAAAGGATACTGTATTTTTAAAATCGATTGGTTTGAGACAGTAGTTTCCTGAACATTTTCCTCTTGGGCAACGAAAAAAGGGCAACCTCCTGCGGGGAAAAATGCAACGAAATTGTCCTTATTTATATATGACTTTAGGTTATCAATTTTATTATATACGTCTGGGAGAGATAGCCGGGAGGTTAGGCGATTTGGTGAGCCCTTCATGGAGCGTTCGACACTGCAGAAAAAAGAAAAAATCTCCACGGGGTAGGGGAGGAGTGTGGAAGTCTCCCTCTGGTTTGATCGGGCTTTCTTTAATTTAGAGTTGTGATGAATGATGTCTTTATTAGATAGTGTTGGGAGGGGTGGAAACGTCCCCTTCCCCGTTTATGGAGACATTGTTTTACCCGCTCATTTAAGGCAAACGATTCCAACAAAATCATCCCTTCAATGTCAAAATCGGACCCGTGCCCCTAGGGGCAGGTCCTTGCAGTTCGGAGGGCTCAAGACTTCGCGCGGCGACCTCTCAGAAAAGCTGAGCGGCAGCCTCTCTTCAAAGGCTGCCCAGAATCCCCGTGCAAATCCTGGGATTGAGAGACGGGTGCTCAGCGAGACCGGCACTGGTGGGTGGCGGGAGGGAGAAGAAAGGTTGGATTGGGACAAAAAAGTGCAGCAAGAAGTAAGGGAGTAAAAGCCTGAGAAGCAGCAGCAGCCGGACGCGGGGGACAGGACCCTCTTCGTTGAGGATGGTGTGCCCACGGCGGTCCACACACTGCGGTCCACACTTTCCCAGCTGGGAAAGCACAGGGTATTCGGGGTTGGGCTTGGTCGGAGAGAAGTAAACCAAGCCATTCAGAGGTCCGGGAGGGGCCGAGGTCCTGGGACAGGAGCCGGGAACACGGGGCGCTCCCTAACCTGGGCTGAGGCGCGTCTCTCCCCGCAGGTGTGGTTCCAGAACCGGCGCATGAAGGACAAGCGGCAGCGCCTGGCCATGTCCTGGCCGCACCCAGCCGACCCCAGCTTCTACACCTACATGATGACGCACGCGGCCGCCACCGGAAGCCTGCCCTACCCCTTCCACTCGCACGTGCCGCTGCACTACTACCCGCACGTGGGCGTCACGGCGGCGGCGGCCGCGGCTGCAGCCTCAGGCGCGGCGGCCGCGGCTTCGTCGCCCTTTGCTACTTCCATCCGGCCACTGGACACCTTCCGCGCCCTCTCGCACCCCTACTCTCGGCCGGAGCTGCTGTGTAGCTTCCGCCACCCTGGTCTCTACCAGGCTCCCGCGGCCGCCGCGGGGCTCAACAGCGCGGCCTCCGCCGCGGCAGCCGCGGCAGCCGCAGCGGCTGCGGCCTCCTCCGCGGCGGCGGCCGGAGCGCCCCCCAGCGGCGGCTCTGCACCCTGCTCGTGCCTCAGTTGCCACAGCAGTCAGTCGGCGGCGGCAGCCGCGGCAGCAGCTGCCGCAGCCTTGGGTTCCCGGGGTGGCGGTGGCGGCAGTGGTGGTGGCGGCGGCGGCGGGGGCGCAGGGGCCGGGGGAGGCTCGGACTTCGGCTGCAGCGCGGCGGCCCCGCGTTCCGAGAGCGGCTTCCTGCCATACTCGGCCGCGGTGCTTAGTAAGACGGCCGTGAGCCCGCCGGACCAGAGGGACGAGGCTCCGCTCACCAGATAACTACGTCGCCACCGCCAGGGGGCCGCGCCCGCCGCTCTGAGTGTGCCCGGGAGTCCCCTGTGCGCCCCCTGAGTCCTCCGCGCGTTGCCCGCTGCTAACGCTGCCGCCAGGGGGCGCCCCGGGGCGCGGGAGGCCGAAGGGAACCTGCTCCGAATTGGGGGAGAAGGAGCAGGCGCAGAAGCCTGGCGGGCATCCCCCTAAATTATTTCTATTTTTGTATTTGCCACCCAGCCGTCTGCCCTTCTCTCTGTTTTCTGGCCCCCAGGACCCATTTTCCACCTCTGTCCTGAGCGCTTGGTTTCCCAAAGACCAACCCCTCGCCCCCTAAGCTAGTCCTGGCTTTGCGCTCTCAGGCCTGGGTTGCTTGGCTGAACCGCGTGGCCCGAAGCAACGGAGAACCACAACAAAGACAGAGGGGGATGCTGTGCGCTGGTGCTTGGGGGCGGGGGAGGAGTCGCCCCGGAGGTTTCTTGCTGCTGCTCTTTTTCTTCCTTCCTTCCTTTTCTTTCAACGAGGGTGGGGGAGGTGGCAAATGTTCTTTCAGCCTGAGCTTATTAGGGACCCTGCCCGAAGAGTGCGGGAGAACGGAGGTCTGAGAAGGCCGGGAGGACGGATGGAGAGCGTGGGCAGCGGGGTTGTTTGTCAGATTGTTTACTACATTCAGGAGCAAGGCGGTTAGGGCTGTGGCCGCCTTCCCCGGGAAGGACAAAGCTGAGGTGCTGGAAGGGGTGGCCGTTGCGCCGCCTCCTTCTCGGTCCAACACCGTTCTCTCTTTTGGTCTTTGGTTTCAGTGCTGATGGAATGGAAGCATCTTGCATATTTTTTGCAAAAAGTGATGGCAAAAGAGGTTGCCACAGCCAGGCCAGGGAAGGGAAAGGAAGGGGGTGGGGGTGGGCGTAAGACTGATAGATCGCTGTAGTATTTGGGGAGGCGTTTTCAGCTCAGTTTTCCAACTACCGGGTTCCACTCGATCTGGGAAATACTTGAATCTCTAGATATATGAATATTATCCTAAAGCATTTCCTTAGACACTTTTCTAAGTTAGAACTCTCTATGTCCCTCGTCCCCTTCCCTCCTCGCTTTCC